>NC_045547.1:16246009-16601009 GCF_009769535.1 Thamnophis elegans | reverse complement strand
CTGTGACCTCTCTTTTTTTTACATGGAAAGGGATATTTCATATATTCATTTATGGTACGAAAAGGAGCATGGAAAACATGCCTTGTGGCATATCTGACCAACTGGCCCTTAGAATAGAATAGAATAGAATAGAATAATAGAGTTGGAAGGGACCTTGGAGGTCTTCTAGTCCAACCCCCTGCCTAGTCAGGAAACCCTATATCATTTCAGACAAATGGTTATCCAACATCTTAAAAACTTCCAGTGTTGGAGCATTCAGAATTTCTGGAGGCAAGTTGTTCCACTGAGTAATTATTCTAACTCTCAGGAAATTTCTCCTTAGTTCTAAGTTACTTCTCTCCTTGATTAGTTTCCACCCATTGTTTCTTGTTCTACCCTCAGGTGCTTTGGAGAATAGCTTAACTCCCTCTTCTTTGTGGCAGCCCCTGAGATATTGGAACACTGCTATCATGTCTCCCAGGGGTGGGTTTCTCGCCCCATTCCAACTGGTTCGGTTGGAACGGGGCCGATGGCGTCCTCATGCATGCGCGCAACGTGCGCGTGCATGCACGTGGCGCACATGTGCACGTGCGTGGCGCACATGTGCATGTGCGTGGCGCACGCATGCGTACTAGCATCTGTGCGATGCTCCAGCTGCTCCTGGACGATTGCGCAGGCCCTGTATGCGTCCTGCGCATGCATGGAAGCGCAGAACTCGTCAAAACCGGGTAAGGAGCGCGGGCGGGCGGGTGCGCCCTTCGCCATTCCCGGAAGTTACTTACTTCCGGGTTCGCCGACCAACCGGTTCGCAGGGACCACCGCAAACCGGTTGAAACCCACCCCTGATGTCTCCCCTTGTCCTTCTTTTCATTAAACTAGACATACCCAGTTCCTGCAACCATTCTTCGTATGTTTTAGCCTCCAGTCCCCTAATCATCTTTGCTGCTCTTCTCTGCCCTTGAGTCAAATGATCAGTATAAATATCTTTCTCGCCTGGAAGGGTCAGAAATCTTACCGAGGACTGTGAGTCTGTGACCATTTCAAACTGACTATATTTTTCTACACACATAAACTATATAATCAGTCACATTAAGCTCTCCAAAAAAGGAACGACAATTATCTAGCCCAGCCCTAGATGAGTAGTTTTCCCATGACCTCATTTATTGGTATTCAGCGTGTATAGTGCAGGCTAGTATATGAATGCTCCATTTAGCTAAAGTTTTTAATTGCTACCCTGATTGTGAATACAAGAGATTGCATATCTGGAGGGAAGGGGGGGGGGGGATGGACTTAGGTCAGACTCAAACCAGCATACCTTTTTTCTCTCCCCTGTAATCCCTGCTGATTGATTAGCAGTTATAAGGTAATTTCCCACCTAGTCTAAAACACTTTTTCAGTGTGACTTCTTCGCTCTCTCTGTGTCACCACGCCTTTCTGAGCAAACCTCACTCCCAACAATGGCAGATAAACAGTCTCAAAGCTTGCTCAAGTCTGGATACTATTACTCCATCCCTCTGTTCATTCAAGTGAAAAGGAAGATATATTTTTGTCAAAGCAGAGAAAAGCAAACATTATGAACTGAAATGAACTTGGAATAAGGCAACAGAATAAAGAAGTGAGATTTTAAGAGAATTACAAATGACCCAAACCCTTGCTATTGAAGAAAGAGTTCATGTAGGGCATAATGAAAGTTAAAAATATGGAAAACAATAAGATTCAGTGGAATAAGTTGATTTGGATGCACACCTTTTGAGCCAAAATAAATTTAGTAAGGAGAGAAAGCAATATTCGTAAGAGAGATAATAAATACAATCAAAGCCTTTTCTTCAGTGTGATCTTAAACTGCTTATTCTCTCTGCATTTCTCATTTGGATATGAAGTTGGCTTAATTTCCCCCCCCCCCCAGATTTCATCCCTTTCTGTGAATTTGGAGAGAAAAAAATAATGAAAAGGCCATGAAAACCAGAATAAGTGACTGGTGGAGAAAACAGCCAATTGGAGAGATGTTCCCTTATAGAGAAATGAAGTGCATTGTGTTCATAAGAAGCTTCACTTTCATCTCCGTTTCAAAGCCAGCGCTGTCCGAAGACGTCTCCGTGGTCATGTGACCAGCATAACTAAATGTCGAAGGCGCACGGAACGCTGTTACCTTCTCACCAGAAGTGGTTCCTATTTTTTCTACTTGCAGTTTTACATGGTTTTGACCTGCTAGGTTGGCAGAAGATGGGACAAGTAATGGGAGTTCACTCCATTACGCAGCGATAGGGATTCGAATCACCAAACTGCCGACCTTTCTGATCGACAAGCTCAGTGTCTTAGCCACTGAGCCACCATGTCCATACTTAATAAGTTAGATGCTCTCAAAAAAGTAGACTGTTTACCAAAGCTGGAGTAGCAATCCACATGATAATTGAAGATAAATTCTATTAATTCAGCCTTCTTCAGTTCAAGATCTACCATATATAACGAACTAGAAATTTCATCATCCCAACATAGAGGTGTGAGAATTGCACACCTGAAAGTGGAATTAATTGTTATTGTTTTAGAGCCCAAAATTTATGTTTCTAAGTGAGAAATTTATTAAGTGAGTTTTGCCCCATTCTATGACTTTTCTTGTCATGTTTATTAAGTGAATCACTGCCGTTGTGAACAAATTGTTGTTGTTTGTTCACTGCCGTTGTGAACAAATCACTGCTGTTGTGAACAAAGAGCTGAGGTGGCGCAGTGGTTAGGGTGCAGTACTGCAGGCCACTTCAGCTGACTGTGATCTGAAGTTCAGCGGTTCAAATCTCACCGGCTCAAGGTCGACTCAGCCTTCCATCCTTCCGAGGTGGGTGAAATGAGGACCCAGACTGTGGGGGCAAGTTGCTGACTCAATTTGCTAAAAAATCTGTAAACCGCTTAGAGAGGGCTGAAAGCCCTATGAAGCGGTATATAAGTCTAATAAATAAGTAAATAAATAAATAAATAAATAAATAAATAAATTGTTGTAAAATTGACTATATTAATAAATATAATATTAAAGGACATTATTTCCAAAACCTGTGCATCCAAGTACACTTCATGCTTTGTTCAAAATCAGAAGAGCTGTATTAAGATGGTTGCAAAAAGGAGAAAGAAAACTAACTAAAATTAATAGAATGCTTTTTCTCTATTGCCTAACTTCACACTTATTTCTCTTAATTTTCCATGAGCTAACAGTTTTCATAGCCTCTCACTCTTCTAACTATACAATTCAGGCAGCCCAAATCGCTCTCACGCATGTTACTATAAAAAACAGATGGGAATAGCTTCAGGGATGAGAAGGGAGATAAAAAGCGGTAATATATTAACGGCAAAAATCTTTTCCCAGATTATCCCGCAGCAAAACGTCTGTTGAAAAAGGATCAAAGTGAGAAAGGAGAATAGTTTTCTACTACCAAAGTCAAAACTGCAATTCATTAAAGATTTTTTCCCCCCATTGGAATAATTTTCTGGGAATTTAAAAAAAAAAGTATTTGAAGATGCCTTATTTAGAGAAGCAGGTCTGAGCACAGTTACGATCTTGATGGTAGACTGTTTGGGAGCTCCATGGGTCTACAGGTGAAACAGTTAGGAGACAGATTTCATGTTTGTGCAGTGGTAAGGCACCAGACAGACAGGGTTGGACTTCAAAAATTTTAGCAAGAGGTTCTCTCCCCGTTTGCTGGATGGCCGTGGCCTAGTCGGCCTCCTGCACTACAGTGTGGGGGCAGCGTTTTTGCCTTCCCCGAACTCCAGAGGCTTTCCTCGAGCCTCCGGGAAGGCGAAAATGGCCTCCCCAAGCTGCAGAGGCCCTCTGGAGGCCAGAAATGGGCCCATTTTCGGCCTTCCCAAACTTCTGGTAGGCCTGTTTTTCACTCTCCCCAAGTTTCCGCACGTGACCTGCACTTACCATATTTTTAGGAGTATAAGACGCACACTTTTCACTCAAAAAAGAGGCTGAAAATCTGAGTGCGTCTTATACAATGAATACAGCATTTTTTGCCTCCCCCTTCACCAAAATGGCTGTGCAGAACCTTTGGAAAGCTTATAGAGTGCTCCTGGGGGCTGGGGAAGGCAGAAATGAGTGAAAAACGGGCTGTTTTTTGCTCAATTTTGCCCCCTCCCCCCACACAGCTCCCAGGAGCACTCTATAAGCCACCTAAAGGCTATTCATGCCCTTTTTTTTGGACAAAAAACGGGCCCGTTTTTGCAAAAAAAAGAACTGTTTTTTGCTCATTTTGGGGGGCACTCCCCAGGAGCACTCTACAAGCCTCGTAAAATCTATTCATGCCCTTTTTTTAAAAAAGGGCCCGTTTTCACGAAGTGCAAAAACTTTTTTTTTTAATTGCCTCTTCAAAATCTTGGTGCGTCTTATACTCTGAAAAACACGTACCTGCATCCAAAATGGTCTGCATAGGGACTCCTGGGAGGGGAGGGACGGGATGGGAAGGGCCAGCCAGGAGTGGGATTTGAGGGTTCTTCCAAACTGCACAAAAACTTAGCTAGAGGTTATCCCGAACCCCTGCAAACCCCCAGCAGCCCACCCCTGTAGACAGACAATATTAGTGCATGTCTATGTACAACTATATTCATATGTATATGCATGATACATATACAGTGTCCTATATTTGGCATAATGTTAGCCTTGCAGGCAAGAAACAGTTTTATCACAAGCGACATGATTTTTTAAAACCCCATTGTAAATTACTGTCAAGCCCTTTAATGAGCAATCTCAATACTGTTGCTTGACAAGGGCAACTGCCGATACTGAATAAATCTGGGTAACATGGGTTCAGGGAAGATGTTCTGGTTTTCAATAGTAGAAGTGCATCAGATTGCACAAGTACCAAATCCCCGCAAGTGATCCTTTTCTCACATTGGTCAAAGGTTCCTTCACAATGGGAAAATCAGCATTTATGAGTGAACATTGCAAAAACGTCTGCATTCAGTGTTCTTGGACATAAGAAGAAGATCTACGACAAGATTTGTCGTTCATTTGAATGGGATTCTTTTCCTGTAAAAGAAAAGGAGGGAAAATACTGTAAAGGCAAATTTTACATTGCAAAATTTTCTTTCCTTGAGAAGGTCTACCATAGGGTCAGAATATCAATGTTTTGCTGGATCAGATCGAAGGCCCATCTCTTCCAGCATTCTTTTCCCCTAATGGCCAAGCAAATGGAAGCTTTTTATAAGTTTAAAAAGGTAAAGGTTCCCCTCGCACGTATGTGCTAGTCGTTCCTGACTCTATGAGGCCGTGCTCATCTCTGTTTCAAAGCCAAAGAGCCATTGCTGTCCGAAGATGTCTCCATGGCCATGTGGCTGGCATGACTAAATGCTGAAGGCGCACGGAACTTTGTTATCTTCCCACCAAAGATGGTTCCTATTTTTCTACTTGCATTTTTACTTGTTTTCGAACTGCTGGGTTGGCAGAAGCTGGGACAAGTAACAGGAGCTCACTCCGTTACGCGGCGCTAGGCATTTGAACCACCAAACTGCTGACCTTTCTGATCAATAAGCTTATAAGTTTACAGGAAGCTTATAAAATGTTTTCCCACTAGAAATTTTTCAAATGGTGTTAGAAGTTATATTACTACTGACCCTGAAGGTATCTTATAGCTATTTGAGATATGCTCTCTTAACACCGAACAATAATTTCCCTGCAGTAACTGCATCTTCATGAAGTCGTCTATCTATCAAATAGTAATAGTGCAGTAACGGGTTTTAAAGACATCTGTATTATAAATGTTATCATAAAATATGAGAGATTTAATATGGGTGTCTTTATATGCATCTTATTTTTTTAATGTCCAGGAAATTAATGTTTACATGAAGTGTTTTATTTGAAATTGAGTAAAAAACCTGCTAAGGAATACTTTGATGTGCAAAGATATCTTCGGCTCTTTCCACAAGCTTATCTTTCAGAAACAGCTGGTTTGTTTTCAATGGGAAACAAAAATATATTGCAATAATTGTAATTCATGATATGAAATTAAAATAAGGTACAGAAGTAGAATCTTCTTGATGTTGGATTAACCTAGGATAAATGCTAGATGTTGTAGGTCAAAAACAACTTTCAGAAGACGCCTGACTTATTTTATGGACTTGTTTCTTTAATCTGTTTCTAGAGTCACACGATCCTTACTTGGAATAATTCCAGGCACAATTTAGGGGTTTCTGAGCATATCTGAGCTTATGTCATGAATGTAAGTTTGCAAAAAAATGGGCTCAATGATCTGTTTAATTCTGTTTTGGATTTCAGCAGTCCAGCTAATTCATTTCTTCCTAATCCAATCTCTGTAGAGGACCCAGCTGGTCATCTTTTGGATATCCACTGATATAATTGCCAACAATAGTACAGTATAGCTTGCTATTAATAATAATAGCCATTCTTCTGCTAAGAAATATTGCATGAGCTTTACAAAGTATAAAGAACAATAATATGTAAAGAATAAATACATAACAAATGCAATTATCATCTTATTGGACACTTGCACTGTTTGGTTCCATTTTATTTCTCAAGATGCTGCTGTTCCGTTGAAATCTTTTTTTTTTAAATAGACTTTTGTCTCACTTCTCTGTTCAAATTATTCATCTAATTTCTGTGATAGGCTATGTTTTGCCAGTCAGGAACACATCACTATTCCAGTACAGTAGATCGCTTGATAGCATCAATGGCAGTAAAAGCTAGGATGCCTCCCTATTCACAGAGATTTACAGGCCATAATTTGGTGCATGTTCATGCATGGGTATATACATGGGGCATTTGACCCAAATAAAATGGCATCCAAAGTGTTTGCCCAATCCTACACCAAGCGATATAGTTTCACATGGTCCATATTTCCTCCAATGTCATTAATATTATAACCTGTGAAGCTTACGTTTAAATCAGAACTCATAGGAGTATCACCCTAAGGATGTTAAGTATTTCACTTCATAGCTGTTGCAGCAGGAATGCTTAATTCATTTATACTGGTTTCACAGGGGACTTATTTGATAAGATTGATTCTGATTTTCGTTGGGCAAAAAGGAAATTCTGCACCTTTCCAATATGGATTATCATGATGTTTCTGTCAGTTGCTAATTCCCTTTTCCTTACATAAATGTACTTACAGAATCACTGATAAAAGTCCTAAACAGTATATTAATTATCTAAAATACTTGCACAGTTTTTGCCATCTCCAGTGAAGTTTTAAGTCTTAGATTGTTTCCTGTATACTCTATCTGGGATAAAGGAAATGCATTGCAGATTCTTGTTGTAGATCTTCTTATGTCCAAGAACACTGAATATATACATCATTCTTACTGCAAATGTATATATTATGAATCTTTGTGATCTACATAGAATATTCACACTGGATTCACACTGTTCAAAATATCTTGCTTGCTTTTGGTTTAGTATACTGCAGAAATGTCAAACTCGCGTTATCACGTCATCATGTAACGTATCATGACTTTTTTCCCTTCCCTAAAAAGGAGATGGGCGTGGCCAGCACGTGATGCATCTGGCCTGTGGACCACAAGTTTGACACATCTGGTATACCGCATAAAAGAGGCCAATGATGGCCTGTATAATGCCATGATTTAATGTGATACTACAAAGCCAAACAGAGAATATTTGTCGGAACAAATCTTAACACTGAATTATCCCAGTATCCAAATGATTATTTAAAACATGCATATAGACTCCCCTCATATCAAATTCTGGGCAATTCCCAGATTATTCAAAGTCAGAATGATGAGAACCAGCATTTGCTCAAGTGATAAAGTGAGATTGGAGTAGATTTCAAATTCTAGAAGCACAGAAAAAAAAACTCGACTGGCCAGATGAAGGCAGACTTCCGAATCTTTTCATAAATTATATAGCCGTGCGTAATTTTGGCAGATGCAGTTTATCTTGCGGGAGTGCAAAATATCACTTCAGCTGCAGCAAGATGCCCTCTTGCTCACAGCTACTCAAAGCAGAGGCACGCACCTCACCGCACATTCTCACTGCTGAGTTTAGAAGAAAAAAAGGTGCTGATAAAGGATATAGGAGTGGTTGTTGAAAATCAAAGCCGTGCTGTGGAAAGGAATGGAAATTTGACGCAATTATAATAGCAATTGACTTAAGAAAGGATGAGTGAACTGCATTAATAATAAATCACTCAACTGTCATCAGAGCAGCATAATTTGGCTTGTAAGAAACTGCTGCTGAAAACGTGGAATGGATCAACTACAGCAGTACAAACAAACAAAGGATGCATTCAGGTGTCATGCATATCTATGTCCTAGAGTAGAATAAACCATCATGGTTTATTCAACTAACCCAGTTTCCTATTATTTGCTTCAGACATGGGACTGCAAACTACTCAGATGGGCTGTGTTTGTTCTATAACGTGTGGTTGCCTGCTTTGCGAAGCCGTGTGTCAGTTAAACACAGCTAGACTGAATGAATAGCATTGCATAACCTGGGTCTATTGATAAAGATCCTTGATCCTATTGCTTGTGTGGAGTTGGAAAGGGTGGAGGGGAAGGGAAAGGGATCCAGGAAAATACCAATCATCCTACTCAAGCACCTGAAGCCAGATGACAATCTAAAAGCATACACCCATCATTCCTTAAGAATTTTCTCTCTGCAGACAGATATGCCACAGGCATGAATGGGCATGAGGAGGCTGTACCGAATCCAAGTTGCAATTATTAGCTGCCATGTTTGGAAAGGAAATGAGGGAGGCTTATAGTAAATTTCTCTTTGCCATGTTAATATAATTATATAATAAGATTTACACCAGGAGTTTCAGTATGGTGTTGTCAAAAAACTCAGCCCTGGGTAGAGCTTCAATTCCATTATCATAATGCCATCTTTTTTTTTTTACCAAATTCTATGAATATTCCTAATTTACAGGTTGGTTATCCTAGGTAAGTGTTGCATGTTACTTTAAAATAAGGTAAGCCCTTAATCCTGCTAGACATGGGAACACCTGCCCCGTGACTGTCAGCCTTCCTCAAGGTGATCAAAACCATTTTATTTAGGCAGCATTTTGAGTCTTAAGGGTTAGGGTTCAGCATATATTCAGCAGCTGTTTTGACTAGGTTTTTATTTTGTGGGTGGGCAATTGTGTGTGGCTTTATTGGATTTTTGTGATATTCATTTTTGCTAGTCATGTAGAATAGTGTTTCTCAAACCTGGCAACTTTAAGATGAGTGGACTTCAATTCCCAGAATTCCCCAGAATCTGATCCTATAGTGTGGGCCAGTTATCTCTGTCAGAAGCTGCAAAAAAACAGAAAGAGAAGTTGGGTGTTGTTGGGCCTTGGAGCAGGCTAAATGCTGCATGTTCTTCCATGGGATCTCTCCTTGTTTACTAGATGGGAAGGACTGCAGGGATCCCCACCCCACCCCACCCCAAGGAGTGAGAAGCAGCACAGGGTGCCTCAGGGGATGGGGTAGCCTTGGGAAGCCTGGGACACTGGACTCTGGGCCTATGTAGGTTTCCCACTTGATGCATCCTATGCTCCATTAAACTATCCTCAGGTTCATTTACCAGCTGCATCAGGGAGAACAAAGGGTGTGATTATTAAACAAGGCTGTTTTGCTGAATGGTTATTGTGACATGTGACCATAATGGGCAGGTCCATTACAGTTGTATCTCGAGGGCTACCTATACTCAAGGGTTTCCCCCCCCCCCCAAATAGCATAATTAATAAACTAATATATATGATATAATACCAGTTGCAATGTACGGCTGTGAAAGTTGGACCATAAGAAAGGCTGAGGGCCAAAGAATTGAGGCCTTTGAACTATGGTGCTGGAGAAGACTCCTGTGAGTCCCTTGGACTGCAAGGTGATCAAACCGGTCAGTCCTAGAGATCAACCCTGACTGCTCTTTAGAAGGCCAGATCCTGAAGATGAAACTTAAATAGTTTGGCCACCTAATGAGAAGGAAGGACTCACTGGAGAAGAGCCTAATGCTCTTCTAATGGAGGGCAAAAGAAGAAGGGGACGAGAGAGAATGAAGTGGCTGGATGGACTCACCGAAGCAGTAGGCATGAGGTTAAATGGACTCCAGGGGATGGTAGAGCACAGGAGAGCCTGGAGGAACGTTGTCCATGGGGTCACAATGGGTTGGACAAGACTTCGCAACTAACAGCAAATATATATGTACAATGCAGACTGATTCACTTTTATTGGAAAAAAATCAAATCAATGATGCTTCAATAAAGCATTAGTCAAAACTGCAAAATGAATGTGGGTATGTATCAAATGTATAACAAGTCACTTCATGTTTAATAACTTTTCTGCTTTGGCCTAACAAACTCACTCTGTCTTAAAGTCATGTTCCCATTTCTAGTTGAATCCTAACAGTACTTCCTAGTTAACCCCTTACAAATGCCATTAGCTAAACTCATTTACTACAAGACTCAGATGGTGAGTATTTATACACTGCTTAAGTCCAAATGGAAGCTGGTTTACAGTTTATGTAATAAAGTATAAGACTAATAGTATAATAATGTAATAAAAATATAAAGCAATATAACCAGAGAGTAGAACAGCGTTCAGCATTGAGAGCTGTGGACTCAAAAGCCCTCTGGATAAGCCAAGTTTTTACAACTTTCTAGGAAGCCACGACATTATATGTTTGTAATTTACTCATATTGTTGTTTTTATTAGTAGCTTTCAGTCTTAATGCTTCCTGAGAAAATCTGCAGTTACTACTATAATATTTATCTCAGTTCTCCTGTAAATATGCCAAGTATTTAAGCGTTTATTCTTAGATCTGGCCAGTATTACAAATCTAGATTTAACTGATAAAGCTAATTGAGTAATCTAGATTAATCTAGATTTAGGACTGATAAAGCGTGTCCAAATTAGTTTATCCCCAAACAGGGACTGCAGTGAGAAGGAAATGCAAAGGCATGTTTCTTTTCTACATGTCTACATGGATCACATTTATTGAAAAATTCCTTGGAATGGAAAACAACACATCCTGCCAATGCATGTTGTAACAAACACTCCTAAGCTTACTTATATTCAGAGTACACATGCACAGGATCAGCATGCATGCTTTCAAGACCCATGCTTGCTTGTGCAAGTCATTATTCCCTCTGAAAACAACATGAAAATAATTCCTACATGGCTGGGAAGTGAATAAGCAAGTAGAAATTGAACTGATCTCTTTTGGATTTTCAAATAGTGGCAGATTTGAATTTGGCTCAAAACTAGCATGTCCAAACTCCTTATAAATCAGTTTCAGTAGGAAGTAAATTTCTGATGATTGAAATATGTTTGATTGGAAGGGACTTTGGAGATCATGTAGTTGAATCCCCTGCCCCCTCCAGAAATCTGCTACTACAGCAGCCTCAACTACAGCAGATGGTCATATCACCTCTACTTAAGTATCTCTAGCAAAAGAAACTCCATCTTTCCCGTGGTTGTCTGTTCAATTATTGAACAGATTGTAAGTATAAAATGGCTTTTCTGATGCTCAGTCAAAATGTACCGGATTGTAATTTAAACTCATTGTTTTCTGTGGAACCATTCTTCTGATCTCTAGGTGACAATCCATCAGATATTGCAACATAATTCAAATGATTCACCCACAATTATTTCTTTTTCAGACTAGACACCCAAGGTATTGAAACACTTTTCATAAGTTCCTTCTACATTCTCTGACATTTTATAATCCTGAACTTGTTCCAGTTTATTCATGTTGTTAATTAACACAGTTGTATTGTTTTTTACAGTTGCAAAATACAATGTTCAGAACGGTTAAGTATTTTAGATAAAGTCTGACCAATTCAAAATAGATCCACGATGAATCTTGATCTTGATACTATATATCTGTTAATGCAGATTAGGACTGCATTTGTCTTTGAGCTTTCTGCACACTGTTGACTCATGCTCAGCAGGTTCTTTTTGTGTGTGATACTGCCTTATATGTTCTCCCCTTACTCGTGACTTTTATTTGTCCCACCAAATGAAGAATTTTGTATTTCTCCTTGTTGACTTTAATATTGCTGGTTTCTGCTTATTATTCCAGCCCAGTGTTCTTTAAGATGTTTGCTGTCCCACCTGTTGGGAAGCTGCCAGCCAGGTGAGGAGGAGGGATCAAGCAGGGAATTAGCCTTGAGTCATTGCATAGCGGCAAGAGACTTAGGGCCACCTCCCCCTCCTAAATTCCATGGGACCGTACATGTTTGTTTCCAAGAGAAGGCAAGCAATCTGGGGATATTCCTGTATTATAGACAGAACACAATAAAGTGGCTACTTTGAACTCTACAAGTGTGGACCCGGTTGCTTGTGCCTGACACCTTCTCACTTTTGCCATTTGTATTTGTTTTTATATTGATTAGTTCGTCAAACATGTACAAGACATCAGGTATAAATGTAAACATGGATATAAACAATGGTCATTAGTAAATATGATTCTTGACTCATTTTAATCCTATTTTCTATCTGTTCCACCAAGCTCTTTAGGTCTATGTTCAACAACAAAAGGTCCAAAACAAATATTTCTGCACATAGTGGGCTATGACACCATGTACAGTGCTTGACCTGATGTACTTGTACTTGTACTTGATGCCTCTTCACCCATCGTGGGTATAGGCGACTTCCATGGAAATTTGGCGCCACTGTTTTCGGTCCTGGGCTAGGGTTGTCAGGTGGTGCAGCCAGTCGCTATTATATGATTTTCGGCTAAGATTGAATGGGCGCATGACTATATCTTCCGCTTTCCGTTTGAAGTGACGCAGAGTGGTTAGACGAACACCTCCTTTTGGCCGTTTCCAGGTTGGACCAGGCTCTGCAAGCAGGGAAATTTTTGGGATTCGATTTTCTGGCATTCTCAATGTATGGCCTAGCCAGCGCCAGTGTCTAAGTTCTATAATGGTAGATACATTTTCATTGATCTCACATTTTCGGCGGATTTCAGCATTGGATATTCTTTCAGAGTACTTGATTTTCTTAAGTCTACGCAAGCAACGGTTTTGAAATAAGTCCAGTTTGTGTTGATGAGCAATTTTTATTGGCCAGGTTTCACAACCGTATAATAACGTTGGTATGATAGCAGCCTTGTATATACGGACTTTGGTTTTCAGGCAAATGTCTTTCCTAGCCCAGAGTTTCTTGAGTGAGCTCCAGGCAATTGTTGCTTTTTGAATTCTAGCACTTATTTCTGAAGAAACATCTCCATTTCCCGTAATGTTGCTGCCAAGGTAGGTGAAATGATCAACAGCTTCAATTGGTTCATTTTGAATGTGGATGGTTTGGTCGTCTATGTGGTTGCAGCATATCATAAGCTTGGACTTGTTGCCACTAAGGACTAAGCCTAGACTTGCAATCAGAATGCAAAATGCATCATGCATAGCCCCTGCTTCCTGATTTCTTGGTCATCCACAAGTCCACAAGGATCAGGCAACACTATATAAATGGTGAGGTGAGATTTTGGATCTTGTCTGGAAAAAAAAGGCAGGCTGGATTACTACAGATCTTTGTAAGTTCATCAAGCAAGAAAATATTTAATTATAAAATATGGGCTGAGTGAGCCATTCCAGAGCCTTAAATTCTGATAAAAATCATAAAATAACGAATTCATATCTATGATACCCTACATCCATTACAGTAAATGAGCAAATTAATAAAAATGTCGATGTAATTATTCTATAACATTTCCACCGAGGAATAAAAATTCAAGTTTCAAAGCCAAATATTGCCTTTCCATATAAATTCCATGGAAAAGTTACATTGAAAAAAAATGCTATTAGATTAAAAAAAAACCAATACAAAACGGACAAGGGGTGAACTATTGATACTTTGTAATTAGGAATTCAGCAAAAGTTTTTCTATAATAGTCCTCAGAGGTGGTATTCAGCCAGTTCTGACAGGTTCTGAGAGGGAATGGGGATTTTGCAGTATCCTTCCCTTGGAGTGGGGAGAGAATGGGGATTTTGCAATATTCTTCCTCCAGGAGTGGGGAGGGAATGGGGATTTTGCAGTATCCTTCCCCTGCCACGCCCACAAAGCCACGCCCACAGAACCGATAGTAAAAAAATTTGAATCCTACCACTGGTAGTCCTTGACTTACAACCACAATTCAGCCCAAAATTTCCATTTTGTGGAAATTTTGGGCAAGACAATTAAATGAACCATTTGGTCATTAAGTGAATCTGGCTTCCCCCATTGACTTTGCTTATCGGAAGCTGGCTGAGAAGACTACAAATGGTGATTATATGATCCCAAGACAATGCAACTGTCATAAATACATGCCAGTTGCCAAACATCTGGATTTTGATCATATGGCCATGGGGATCCTACAATAGGTGTGAAAATGATTATAAATCACTTTTTTCAGTGCCCTTGTAATTTTGGATGGTCACTAAATGAATGGTTATAAGTCAAGGCTGTTGCATATAAGCTGTTACATATAAGTTGGGTTGAGAAAATCAGAAATGTGGAGGTGACAAGCCACCTGGGAAAGCCAAGGGAAATAATAAAAAACATAAAAAAAGCAAAAGTTAGAATATTTTGGACATGTGATGCGATACTTGGAAAAATATGGAATCCTTCACTTAAATCCTCTAAGGAAAGATTGAAGGCAAATGAAGTCCAGGCATAAGAAGAACATC
This sequence comes from Thamnophis elegans, assembly GCF_009769535.1. Lineage (NCBI taxonomy): Eukaryota > Metazoa > Chordata > Lepidosauria > Squamata > Natricidae > Thamnophis > Thamnophis elegans. The sequence goes on along the minus strand of NC_045547.1, from coordinate 16,586,424 downwards.
ATGGCTTCAAAAATCTAGGGGACTGGTTTGGATAAAACTCAGCAGCACCTCTTTTTTTTTTGCAGCCGTTGATAAAAATAGGATCACCAACATCTGATGACGGATATGGCACAAGAAGAAGTATAAATCAAGGACTATCTCTATAAGACTCTAACCCTTACCCTAACCCACTCACCAAATCTCAGCATAGAACTGGCAAGATTTCATTAAATCATAGGCCCTTTCTACAGTGATACAGACAGCAGCCGGCAAAACTTGGTTAGTGTAGCCAGTCACTCTATATTGGGAAACATGTTATGTTATCAATGTTTAGTTATGTTTTAGACAGGCTTACATTTGTCAATTCCCTTTTTCCAGTTTTTTTTCCTCACAAAATGAAGTAGGTTGTCTTAGTTTATGTTTCCTTCAAGACTTGTTAGTAAAAATGGTCAGACTAAGGGATTTTTTGGGGGGGAGGCTATCCCTAGTAGCCCAAGTTGTTATTGGGCATCCTGCAATGTACTAATCCCTTTGACTCAAATATGTTGTGGGAATAGGAAGGATTTGGTAGCATCTTTTCTAAAATAACAAATTTGATTAAGAGGCATAAGCTGCTATTAGGTTAGTTCTGATTTTGGACAACTATAGACTAAGCTCTGCTCCTACAATGTTGGAATAGAGCAGTGTTTTTCAACCTTTTTTGTGCAAAGGCACACTTTTTTCATGAAAAAAATCACGAGGCACACCACCATTAGAAAATGGTAAAAAATATTTAACTCTGTGCCTATATTGACTATATATAAAGTAATTTTCCCATGGCACACCTTACACTATGTCACGGCACACTAGTGTGCCGCGGCACAGTGGTTGAAAAACACTGGAATAGAGTATTTATTCCAGTAAGAGATTCTTGTTCTTTCCTGAAGATTTCCCATCAAAGGAAACAAATACTGCTAATTCACAATTTAACATGTGAAGAAGATTAAGTAATCTAATTTGACCTTGGCTTGCTTTAACAGATTCCACCTCAAGTTTACTAAATTGTTCCCAGGAGGGTTATTAAACGCCATTAACTTTAAAATAGGTTTCTTTCTTTTATTCTCTGAAGTAAAATCCTGTGTTAGTACTAATATGCAACAAAACCGTCCATGCACACTGAAATGGCACCTAAATTTATATTCAGAATTCAAAATTATACAAGCATGGTTAATTGAGACTTTACTAAATAGTGGTTTTAAAATCAACATAAATTACAAAGTAGTTTTACTACAACGTTTTACTACTATTGTTATACTGAACGCAAAATTAGGCAGACGAACTGCCAACAGATACTCTAGTTATCTTTAATCGTAATATATTTTGTTGGTTTTTTATTTTTAATGCTTTTATTTGTAATGCTGGTCTGTGACTGTCCTGAAAATTGTGTGATTCAACGTAAATTGCAAAAATCAAAATTTTCAAACCAATCCACCGTTTCTGGCAGAACATATACATGAAAATACATTATTTGCCATTTTTAAACGTTTGCATTCTAATTAAAAAAAGAAAGAGTGAAGCTAAGCATGATGGGAAACTCTTTGAATTTTTTGAGCAGTAACCCCATTGATCATGATTCCCGAAGCCGTCAGTAGTCCTCTACTGGCGTCGCGCTTTCATTGCATGCAGGGCGACGCAGGGAGAAGTGGGGAGGGGTGGATGGGGGCGGTGGAAACAACCCGTAAGTACCACTTTCCCACTTGCACGGTTAGCCTTCGCCGCCTTCTTCTGCTTCTTCCTCAGGCATCATGGGAACGTGTAAAGCCGCGCCGTGGCTCGAGGCGTCAGAGACAGGCGAGGACTACATCTCCCAGGCAGACCCCCGAAGGAGGAGCAGCGTTGACGCAGGCGTGGTGGAGTGCGGACGGAAAAAGGGGGGCGTGGCCTCGCAGTCTGTCTCTCGCTCGCTGGCGGACAGGGAGAGAGCGAGAGGGAAGAAGAGTGTCGCTGTGCGCGCGTCTTTCGGGGGCGGTCGCCATTTAGCGCGGCCAGTTTCTCTCTCTCTCCCCCACTCACTCGGGAGAGGTGGCAGCGGGAGCCCCATCCCCCACTCTCCTCACGAGTGGGAGGGAAGGACGGGCGTGAAGAAGAAGCCCCGGCGGTAGGCAAGCAGGCGCGGCGCCCCTTCTGGGTGATTTCTCCGCCTTTCCTCCCACTCCCTCAGGCCAGGCGGAGGGTGGCCTTCTCCTCCTCCTCCTCCTCCTCTTCGGGCTGAGAACGAAGCCCCAAAGGAGGGGCGGCAGCGGCGGTAGTCCCGGCATCGCGTGAGGGAACGAACGGAAGAAGGGAAAGAGGTCTCGGCGGCGAGGACGGGCCGGGGAGGAGCCTAAGCGAGCGGCTGAGCCGGACTTCAACGGAGGAGGGCAAGGAGCTTGGGTGAGACGGAACGCGCGCGGCCGCGACAGCCACGGGCCTGCCCTTACCGCGCACCCCACCCCGCTGGTCCGGGGCCTGCCGAAGGCTCCTTCCCGGCCTCTTTCTTCCTCTGACTCCCCCACCCCGCCTCCGCTGCTGCTCCATGTCGGCCCTGCTGTTCGGCTCCCCGCTGCAGCAGGATGGATGCGGACACTGACTGGGGAGCCACCCCGCCTCCGCCGGCCCAGCCCGCTCCACCAGTCGCCTCGTCGCCTTCTTTGCTCCACGCCGCCCGGAGATTCCGGGAGCCGCCTTTGCAGCAGCAGCAGCACCACCACCACCAAGGACCGCTGCCGCTTCTGCCGCCTTCCGAGCAGCTCTTGGGCGCGCTCGCCGCCTCGCCTTGACTGCCCTCGCGTCAGCTGCTGCTGCAGCGGCGGCGGCAACTGCTGCGCCTCCCCTTCGACATCATGTCAGCGGGCGCTCCGGAGAGCGGTGCGGGTGCGGCGACAGCGGCGGCGGCTTCTCCTCGTTTCCTCGCCCCGCCGCCTCCCCCGCCCAAGAACGGCTCGAGTTCGGACAGCTCCGTTGGCGAAAAGCTCGGGGTGGCCGCTGCGGGGACGTCGTCCTCCCCGGGAGACGCCGAAGGCTCGGAAGGGGCCAATTGCCGTAGCGAGGAGTACCGGCGACGCCGGCATACCATGGACAAGGACAGCCGCGGTGCGGCGGCCACGGAACACCGCTTTTTTCGCCGGAGCGTCATTTGCGATTCGAATGCCACCGCTCTGGACCTTCCGCGGCTGCAGCCAGCGGCGCCTCCCCCGGCTGCCGCCGCCGCTGCTGCTCGAGGGAGCATCCCACCCGTGTTGGGCTCTCCTCCCGAGTCTGTCATCCAGGCGGCCGGCGCTTCTGTCACCTCCAGCCAGGCCCCTGCGTTGCTACTACAGCCGCCCGCGCCTCTGCCTCCGGCCGCAGAAGTGCCGTCTGGTCCAGAGCTCTTGGTCGTGAAGGAGGTTGTCCCCTTATTAGCCAAGGAGGAAGGGATAGAAGCCGCTCAGCTGCCCCCTACCAGTACGGCAGGAAGCGTTGCTGCCTCGGCCCGGGATCTGCAGGAAGAGCGAACTAAGCAGCAAGAAGATATCGAAGAGCTGGAGACCAAAGCGGTGGCTGTTTCCCCAGATGGTCGTTTTTTGAAGTTTGACATTGAGATTGGCCGAGGCTCCTTCAAGACTGTCTACAAGGGACTAGACACTGAGACCACAGTGGAGGTTGCTTGGTGTGAGTTGCAGGTACTAGAGCCGGCATTAGTGGGTTTTTTTGATGCTGAGTTGATAGGCCTAAGGCAAGGGTAGTATTCCTATAAGCCATATGTGGAAGACAATACTTTTCCAAACTTTTATACAGCCTATTTTTATGTATGTGGTAAATGATTTAGTAACCATTAATTCGAAACTCTTAAGTTGGAATTCAGTTAATTTTTTTTGGCTGATGAAACCACCCTGTCAAAGAAAAGGAGTAGATTTTTAGCAGTTCCCTTTTTCTCTCTCTGCTGTTCTGCACCTCTCCCCCTTTTGCCTCATATTAAGTGACCACGTGGAGCAGGTTTGAAGGACTTTAGGAAGGAAATAGAATTGCTGAAAAACCATCTTCTCTTTTTTCTGCTGATGGAAAGTTGGCAGTTCAGAGAACCTAATTGAATTCTTCCTATCATATATATTAAGACTGCACAGAAATATTTCACTCAGGAGTGGAATATGATTTTTGAGCTTTGATTTTGTTTCAAAACTATTCCCATTTAAAATAAGGGATTAAAAAGAATTAAGGTATTTGATGCAGTTATTGTTCTTCCAGTAATAACACCAAGTGCTCCGCCCTTTGCTGAGAGTGGGTGGAGTCACCTCACTTTTGCTTAAATTTCTCTATTGGGTGGATGTGTGCCAATAGAATACCACATTAATAAAAACTAATTTTTCAGGAAACTACAACTTTTTCTGGAACTGGAAAACCCTACAATTAGCAGGATCTTCAGTTAAAATGTGGAAAAATTGGCAACTTTTATAGTCCGTTCATGATATGGGACTGGGTTATTTGAGGGGCTGCCTTCCCTGATTATAATATCTGCCCATCCAATTCTTGGCAGGTCACAGGAAGCAAGTCTTCTCTGTTGTGGTGCCCATCTTATGGAACATTCCCTCCCCACCCCCCCACCCCCACACAAATGAGGTTTGCTCTATCCCTGCTAATATCTCAGAAGTCCCTCAAGACCTGGCTATGTTATTAGGCTGGAGGGTCCCCTGGGTACCGGTAAAATTCTAAGATGGCTCCAACATTGTAGTTAGTATCCACTCTCTCCTGTGCCTTTTTATTTTTAATGATTGGTTTGTATATTTAATAATGATTGCTTCCATATATTTTTACTTAATTGTTGTATGCTGCCCAGAGTCTTTTTGAAAGATGAGCAGCCATATAAAGCCAATAAATAAATTAATTGCCTGTACAACTACAATTGGTTGCAAAATTGCAGGCTACGCACATGGTACTTTATTTTTAAACCAAAATTAATTACTGTGATGGAATTGAGATACTTGATTCAATAATAGCTTTATGAAATTAGGGAAAGTCATAGTGAATCTATATCAAGATTCAAGGTGCAATATTTTCTGTATTTGCTCATTTAATTGCTAATGAAGTATATGCTACACATTTTTGTATAAGCAGTCTTACAAAAGTTATATTCACATATGGCTTTTTAGAAAGCATCTTGTTAATCATCGATTGGATATAGAATTCTCAGGTTGGATAAATGGTTTCAGGGTCAGAATTTGAAACAGGCAGAGTAGAACAAATGTGGTAGGGGGAGGGGAGAGATGGAGAGACTAATGGATGGTGAGGATAGCTAACAGATTATCCATCTGATCCAAATATAGACATTAGAATGGCTATTCACAGGTTTCTTATATTTCTCTTTCCACAACTCTATCTGGTATTTGGATTGATTTCTAAGTGATTTACATGTAAGTAAATATTTAAGAGTTCAGATAAATTATCAACACCTAAATAAATTAGTTAACAAATAGGCCATCTATTTTATAAGTGCTTACTTGCTCTATGGTTAGCAGTACAGTGGATGATGGTTTGAGGATGTGTTCTTTTTCTAACTTTCTACATTTTTAAAGGAAGATGTCCTTTGAAGCAGGAATCAAGTGCGCAAATTGGTAATTTCTATGGAATACAAGTAGTCCTCGACTTACAACACTTTATTTAGTAACCATTCAAAGTTACAACAGCACTGAAAAAAGTGACTTATGACCAGTTTTCACACTAATGGCCTTTGTAGCAGCCCCATGAACACGTGATCAAAATTCAGATGCTTAGCAACTGGTTCATACTTACGTTGTGTCCCAAGGTTATGTGATCTTTTGCAACTTTCCCATAAGCAAGTTCAGTGGAGAAAACTTAACAATTGTGTTGCTAACTTATCAACTGCAGTGATTCATGTAACTGTAGCAAGAAAAATAAAATGGGGCAAAACTCACTTAACAAATGTCTCACTTAACTGGATTTTTGGGTTCAGTTGTGGTTGTAAGTAGAGGACTACCTGTATCACTTAATGACAGTTGAACACTGAGTAATTAGGTTTGGGGAACATAAACGATTGTAGCAGTTAGATATGCACTCAGTCCTAGAATCTATGCCTTGATGTACTTGCTTTTAATAAGTTGGTGAAACTACTGTTGGATCTAGTTTGTCTGAAGAGCTTGATCATGATGTAAAAAGTTTAGATTTTAAATGAAATTATATTTCAAGGTAGATTAATTTATTATCAAACAACTTACATTGGTTGAAAAATATGTCTTATGTCCTAGGATTTGAGATTTTGTTTGAATTTTCATTTTATTTAGCAATATTAATTATTTGCTATGCACTATTAGAATTGCTGTCATACCTATGAATGAAAGTAAAAAGAAAACTGAAATTTGTTTTGTACAGACACTACAATTTTCTATTTTCAAATACCAGTACATTTGCTCTACTTGTAGTCCTACATTTGCCTCTTACTATAACATTCAGCAAATCTTAGGTTGGAATAATAGAACTAACTTTTTTTTTCATAAAGTACTTCATAATGAGAATATCAAAGGATAAACCTTCAATTTTACAAGTACAATATCCTTTTCATTTAAAAGTAAACCTTCTTCTGAAAGCTGTAGAAGAAGAGAGAAGACTCTTATTTGAAGGTTTAAATTATTTGGAAATTATTTTAAAATAATATATTTTTTAAAAATAGGCTTCAAGATACATTTTGTAGAATGGTCTAAAATGTTTTATTTTTATATGTACAACTGGTGGAATCCTGAGACCCTCTTGAAATTTAGCAGTTTGGCAGCATGTTGTCCTGTTGCATCATCAAAAATTGAGAAGATTGTATCAGCTTTTTGGGGATTATGTGGTATGCAAGATAGGATGCCAGATGCAGTAGGAGAAATGCAGTTCTATGGGGCAGGTCTGAGTAGCAATAAACCCATTCCAATCTGATCTTCACTTTTTATTAGTGGCTTGTTAACCTAGTCTGTTCCCCCTTTTTCTCTATTTTTCTCAATTCACCTACAATATCCTCTGCATTTGGTGAAATAGTGAATAATTCCTGCCTCATAAAGCAAAAAGAGAAATGCTTTACACATCTTACTGGTTCATTCACTGTCTATGTATAATTTCAGGTTACTCCTGATTGCATATGTATTCCTATGAAATGAAAGTGGGTGAATGATAAGAGGTTCTATTCTGAAGTCCAATTCTGTTGGCTACGATGGACAGCTTCTGAATGGGCACTGAGTGGACACACTCAGTTTTGTACATCAACCAGAATCCATTTGAAATGGGCTATAACAAATTTGAATAAATAAATACTACCATAACTCCTGCCCCCTCCCTTCCCTCTTGAGTACTTTTCTCTTTGCAGTCCTGTTTCACTAAAATAATACAGAATTGCTGCTTGTAGGGTAAGGAATCATGCTTGGTGCAAGTCAGCCAGTAAACACTATATCCCATCATTTGCTTGTGGGAATTCTTGGTTTTCTTTGTAGCTGAGTTGTGCAGGAAACAGGTAAGAGTCCCTTTGCATCACAGCTGAGGATACCAGGAGGAAGAACACATGTGCTTCTGAAAGATTTAGGATTATTTTCATCTGACAAATTGCTTTATTTTAAATGTGTAAATCTATTGAAATATGAAGGGAATCTTTCACATCTAGAGTATTAATATTTGAATAATCTCAATGTCTTTGTCTCAACCAATTTTTCTTACCTGGCTATAACTTATCTTTTGGAATACAGTTATAGGTCGTGCTGCTTAAAAACTGAAATGGTCTTTAAGAATATTGTGTAGCACTGATTTTTAAAGATAATGCGAAATAGAAGTTGCTTATAAAAACTTGGAACTATAGGTTAAATCTAATGCCATACTTTTGTTAGAGAAGGCAGTTTCTCCTGATGAAAGTGAGGACAGGTATGCCACACAGCCATGCATACAGTTTCTGAATATATCCTCAAACTCTTCTCTGGATGTCTGTATTGCATGTCAGGATTTTACATGGGGACTGCTGCAGATAGAAGATGAACAGAAAGTCCTATTGCACTATTGGAAATTGATTAGCTGAGAGACCAAAACATTTAAGTGCAATAATGTATCTTGTTTATTATATACTATGTTAAATTTGTAAAATCTTAAGGGGCATTTAATTATTCAGTAATATTGTGAGACTTACCATGACACAAGTGCATTGGGCAGAACAAACCTCAAATCTTCATTGACCTAACAAAGGCATTTGACGCTGTAAACAGGGAAACTCTCTGAACCACCCTGAGATATTATGGATGCCTGAGGAAATATATGAAATTGATTCAGCTATTCCACAACAGAATGACAGGACCAGTCCTTTACATCAACTTCATTTGCCATTTCTATTGGGCGGTAAGCACGGTTGTGTCCTAGCATCAGTTCTATTCAATCTGTTACTTGCTTACATGTTGTCACATGTTGTCTAGAATCTGAAGAAAAGAGTGTACATCATGTACTGATTAGATGGCTTTCTAGACAGAGCCGAGGTGGCGCAGTGGTTAAATGCAGCACTGCAGTTCTGCAGTTCGGCTGTTCAAATCTCACCGACTCAGGGTTGACTCAGCCTTCCATCCTTCTGAGGTGGGTAAAATGAGGACCTGGATTGTTGTTGGGGGCAATATGCTGACTCTGTAAACCGCTTAGAGAGGGCTGAAAGCCCTATGAAGCGGTATATAAGTCTAACTGCTATTGCTATTGCTAATCTCTGCTTGAATGCAGGGACATGTCTCCATATAGTCATTCAAGAAATCCTGTTTGCTCATGACTGTGTGTTCCTGGTGCACAAAGACAGTGTTCTATAGTTGATGCTGAACAAATTGTCAGATGCTGCTGTAATCTTTGGCCTGACTATCAACTTGAACAAGACTGAAGTACTTTACCTGCCCATGCCATGTATCAACCATATAAAACAAAAACCCCACTGTTGATGACATCTAGATGACAAATACTTTGGAAGCATCATCTTAAGTGATGGCTCTTCAGATAAACTAACTTCAGGATCAGCAAGGCCAACCAGGATTGAGGGCGGTTGCATCCTAGAGTGTTCAATCAGCATAATATCTGTATTTCCACAAAACTGAAAATCTACAGAGCTGTATTATCTCTTCTCTCCTATGTGGATTTATTTGCCAAATCTATACGCTGCCCCTCCCACTGTATAAGTGATGGTGCAGCTCTGCCTATGACTCCTGGACTCTGTACATATCAAACAATTGGAGAAATTTCACATGAGTTCTCTCTTCTTCATTCATTGGCAAGACCATGTCTTCAAGATGGAGCTCCTGGATTGTGTGAATTCCATCAGCACTGAGTCTCTGATTATCAGGGTGGGACAGATCATCAGAATGGATAACCACCATATGCCTTGCCAGTTGCTCTGTGATGTACTGGAGATTGAGGAGAGATCTTGAGGTTGTCCATGCAAGCACTACAAAGACTATGTGAAAGTAACCCTTCACCCCAATGACATCCAGCAAAAGGAACTAGAAACTGACTGCCAAGCCCTCTGCTATGAAGCCTCCATTGGCTTTGAAGACAGGCATCATGAAAAACTTATAGAAAACGTGAGTGGCATCACAGAATAACATCTGTAATTATCACAACAATCCAGTGTCCCCATTGAACTACACTCTGCGCTTCCAGACTGGGACTGCAGAGCCACCTCAATGTCCACAGGTGAATTGCACAACAAAATTGTCTTCTTTGAACCTGAAGGACTACCTATATATAATATTGAGCAGTGCCTTTAATGGTAAATTTATTCCCGAAGACAGAAGAAAATGAAGTATAGATTCTTTTTCATGTAAATAAAACAATGGCTACAGCCAAAAGCAGTGAAGTCCGCTCTTTATTTTTATTGAATAATTTTTAGGTAGAGTAGAAAATTGTTTTCTTAATATATAAAAGCACATGTATGAGGGAATTAACTACTACTTTTTAAGATAATCCAGTATTTTTATAAGAAGTAGAAATTTTAATCTGCCTGTCAGAATTGAGGATTTCCATTAAAAATCTAAAAATCTTGATTGATTTGCATGGTGCATTTGATAATTAACAGCTAAATGGGACCATATGAGTCCCGAAAGCATTAGCTTACTGCTGGGTCCAGTTTAGTTTGTTGAAGTAGCTTATAAAGCTATACACAGTTTATGTTTCATATTTATGTTTTCTTATAAAGTAATGTGCAGCCCTGCTGAAGGAAGAGTAGTATAAAATAATACAATATAAAATGTTAAAAAGTAATGGTAAAGTAGTTTGCTGAAGTATATGTTAAAAGCAGATAACTAAGTCAGATTTTCTGTACTCTATTATTGAGCCTAATGCTGTATGTATATGGAAGTACTATATAAACTTTTCCTGCATGAAAAATACTGATTTGAGGAAAATATGTCACATTTTAATATGGAAAAATGCCTCAGCAGAGTATTTTAAATCTGTATAAGCATTCTTCTTACTGATTCTCTAATTAGTTTCTTTTACATTTAGAAATAAAATACCAGGAGTGCTTATATCTTCCCTTTCTTGCCCATTTTTTTCTGACAGATCTATGTTCCTTTTTCATGTCATATTTCATTGGTATCTTTCAATCCTTTCTTCCATTTTGCTGCATTTCTTTTCCATGTTTTGCTTCCAAAAGATAGACAAATATTTGCCTATCTTTTGTTGAGGGATCATCCCTCTGCCCTTAATATAATGGAATAAGACTTTCTTGTTTCAACCCTTTGATGGAAATTATAATAGCTTTGCACACTATGCCATCTGAATTTTAAAGACTAGGGCAGGATGCTTATCCTTCCTCTTTCTGTTTCTTGATCATCATCTATTCAGGGAACAGGGGAAATATATAACCACACCATTAAACTTGTCTTGGGAGCCTAAATGCCATAGATTTCATACTATCCTCCCTGATGTGTCTGTGAAGATGGATATGGAATCATGGCTTCTGCTTCAACCTTAGCTTGCTTTGTTGCTTGTACTTAAATAAACAGCAGTTTAAACTTAATTTGTTTAGTAAAAACAAGCTAAAAATTCAGTTTTCCCACTAACTATAGCTTAATTTCTTAATTGACAAATTATGATTAATTAAAAAGGAAAACTTTGTAATTTGGAGATTGTACTGAAGGAGAAGGAAAGTTGAGAGACCACAAATTTTGGTGGACTCTAGAAAAAAATATTGTACTGTAACTATAGTTTAGTATTGGATTTGACTGAACACTTTGCATTTGAGAAGAAATTACACCTGGTGGATGGAAGTCTTAACTTGTCACTATTGACAGGGAGAGTAGTTAATTACAAGCCTGAATTTACTTAATGTGTCTTTGTTGAGTAAACAAAATTTGGCTTGACACTCAATTATCATACTTACAAGTATCATGCAAGATTTTAAATAATGATTTTAATCACCAAGATAAATAATTTGTAACTATTTTTTTGCCTCAGTAAGTGAGGAAAACTAGTTATTATAGTAATTATATTTTGTTTTAATAGTATTTATAGTACAAATGCAGTTTATTTAAAACTTCTGGTCATCAAATTAATTTCTTAATGCCTTTGTTTTGACTGCTTATAATACCTGTGAAAGACACTGAGTAAGAATATTTCTTGAAAAACAAGTCATCATCCAGTATTGGCTATGTTAAAGATTTCAAAAAGGAGTTGGAGAATTTTAAGCAAAGTTGTGATTCTCTATTATATAGCAAATAACTAGATGTGCACAATGTTTGCTTTCAAAAAGTTATCCACACAAAGTTTGCAAAGCATCTCATTTCAAATATTGTATGAAACTTCTAATTTAAGAAATGGTTTGTTCCAAACACACCAAAATATTTTAGTTTGGATTAAATCTGTCACTGAACTCAAGTTTACTCAAGTCCACATTCAAAACATTTTAAAATGCTAGAAAGCAGTCTGTTTCATAATTGAAACAGCAGTTGTGCATTGGGCAAATTAGATGTATTGTGAATGCTTGCATTAGAAATGAACTTTTTTCTGTATTTGTACAAATAAATACTCATGTTCACTTAATAGAAACATAAGCATCTTATATGATTATGTGCCATCAAATCAGCATTAAATCTTATCGACCATATGGACCTTCTCCACAATGACCTGTCCTCTCAGGGTAACATGATAATAGTTTTCCAATATTTGAGGTGCTGCCACAAAGAAGAGGGGATCAACTTATTCTCCAAAGCAAGACAAGAAGTAACAGATGGAAACTTACCAAAGAGAGATGCAACTTAGAACCAAGAAGAAATGTCTTGACAGTGAGAAAAATTTATCAGTGGAATGGATTGCTTTCAGAAGTTTGGGTGTGCCATTACTGGAGGTTTTAAAGAAGAAATTGGATAGCCATTCTAGAACGGTATAGGTGCCTTCGGCTTGAGCAGGGGTTAGACTGAAAGATCTCCCAAAGTCCCTTCCAACTGTGTTATTCTGTTCTGTTCTGCTTTCATCTCCTTTTCAATCCAACGGAGGTTGACTGTTTTTCTCAGAGATACACTGAAAGTCTTGCAGGATGCATCTGTGTTTAAATGATGTTTCTCTAAACTGAATTCTGGATTTATTCTATGATCCATTTGTTTTGTTGGTTATTCATAGTATTTCCATGAGTCTTCCCCAATGTTAAAATTGTAAGGAATCAGTAGTTTCCTGCTTCTTCCAAATTCAATTTGCTCCATAGAATATCACAAGGAAAACATGCAAGGATCTGATCTTTGTATATATAGATATATCATAGATTCTGAATGTCTTTTCCAAGGCTTCATTTCTGTCTTACTAATACATTTTCCAAGACTTCACTATTAATCCTACCAAGTTACTTGTCAGTGTATTTTTTTTTACTACTGGCTCATTTATTGTTAAAATTTGATCCTAAAAAGCAGAAGCCATTTCAATATCCTTACTGTCAATTCTAAGTGTTTGCTGTGGTTATTGTTATTAATTTGTTTTTTTATGTTTAATATTAGTTTCATTTTTTTCTTTGATTTTTATTGCTATAGTTAATAGGCAATTTGCAATTTTAGCCATGAGAGTAGTATCATTAGTACAGTATAGTTTGTTATGTTTCTTTCTTTAGTTGTAAAACCATTCAGTCTCCCTCAATACATGCTCCCTCAGCATATAATTTGAATAATTAAAGAAAAACTATACTGTTTTATTGATTTGCTAGTCATTTTTGCCATGTCAAGACTATAGTTTCCTGTTCTATATGTAGATTTCATATGAGGACAATGAAATTATCTAGGGTTTCGTTTTCCTCAAAACATTAGACATCTTGACATGGTTCGCACAATTGAAGATCTTTCTATATAATCAGTGATTTGATAGTTCCTGGCTTTCTCAATTATGCAGCGTGAATCAGCAATAATGTTTTTTCTCGGCAGTTTCTAAAACCATCTTGAACAACTGGCATCTCGATTTCCATGTAGGACTCTAATCTGGATTATCCTAAGCATTATTTTGCTAGGATGTGAAATCAAGGATATTGTCCAATAGTTTGCATATTCTATGCAAGTCTCCGTTCTTTGATATTGGTATATAAATTCATCTCTTCCACTGTATTCACCACATGTGCTGGGTTAGTTTGGCTCGAACCTTTACAGCTTCTGTTGTTTGCCATATATCGTACTTATTCCGTAAATTGTTAACAGAATAACAGAGTTGGAAGGGACCTTGGGGGTCTTCTAGTCCAATCCCCTGCTCAAGCAGAAATTATTGAGTTCCAACTTGGTAATAACCGGAATGCTCATCTAATGTAATTCTATAGTATCTGAGGTTCTTGTAAAAGGTGACATCTTGTAAAGTATATTGAATACTAAGATCTTTACCATATAGAATTTTGGGATATTTCTTCTATCTTTGATCTTTTTTTTAATCAGTTGCTGTCTGTTCACTAGTTTTCCTTAGAATTCAAATCTAATGAAAGACAATCTAAAGTTGGACTTCCTTCTGAGTTTCAGCAAGTTTTGGAGGACTTTCCTTTTTCTTCCCTATTTGTTTTAATCTCCAGTGCTTTTAGAAACTGACTATAGCACTTTTCCTTGTCTTTTCTATAAATTGTTTGAAATTCTGTGTTCAGTTACTTTCTGAATTTTTTTTGTCTTTCATGGCTTTGACTTTTCTTCCCTTGGCCATTTCAATGAATGACATCCAATTGCTTTGGGATTTCAAAGCAATTCCTGATATTCTCCCTGAAAATAGTCTGTTGAAAAAATGGAAGAGAGGGAGGGAGGGAGGGAGGGAGGGAGGGAGGAAGGAAGGAATCCAATGTTCTTTGCCAGCTTCCCACAAAGAAATTCAGTGGGGAAAAACACAAGGAGATCAGAAGTTGCTCCCTTTGCTTTTTGGCTGCCTGTGGTCATTCTGTTTCTCTATTTTTATGTAAAAAAAAAACCCATGAAATGATGACCCAATTGATCTAGTTCTTTTTAAAATTATCTTTAAATTCTCCAATTAAATGAGTACTAGATTGAGATTTAGAGGCTTGAAACTGACAGACAAGTACCTGCACTACTTTGTGCTTTTGCTGCTATTAAATCCATTAGGCTGTGCTCAGGAGAGTTCTGAAGGCCCTAGCCCAAATTCTGCAAGGAAGAAAAGCTTGTTATTAATTACCAACTCCCAATAATAATAATAATAATAATAATAATAATAATAATAATAATAATAATAATAATAATAATAATAATTATTATTATTATTATTATTATTTCTTTTAAAATGGTAAGATTCGTAGATATATAAATGTAACCAGTGCATAGAACAAACTAAATGTTTCAGATATTTAGGAGTTGTCTTCCAAGTCTACATTAAGAAGTCAGCCTAAATTAACCATACCTCCTTGGTTGTAAGAAGAATGTTGCAGCAATTATAAGATTCCATTGGATACAGGGAAGACTTCATTTTAATCACTAATACATTTTTAATCGCAAAATTGGCAGCAAAATTACTAGATAGAGTACAATTAGTCCTATATTCCAATTTAAGACCATTTGACCTTTTTCTCTAGTCAAGTCCTCTTTTATGATTCCTAGATGTTAATTCAAACGTTGTGTTCAGGCTAGAGCTTTGATTAATTGGAATCAAAAGCCAGCTTCTGGCAAGTTAGTATGGCTAAGGATCTTATTGGTTTCAACTGGACTGTTGCCCTTTCTAATATCTCACCATCATAGGTCATGAAAAAGGAACAGCATTATGAACAAACTGACATTCTATGTTTTCTCTCTGTGCAATAATTGTTATTTTAGGATTACATAGAGTCAAAGAAGTAATAAAAGTATTGGATTCAGAGCATGCAATGGTAAAATAACTTAAGCCAAACTACAATAGTATATTGGTTTCTTGGAAAAATCCAGAGAATTTCTCTTGCAGCCGATCTGTTTCACTTACCTCCCTGAAGTAGTAATAGTTCATTCTTAAGTGTCTGCTTTAATAAGCTCACTACAGCTTTTCAATATTATGAAGGATCATGCAAAAAAATTTCCCCCTAAATATAGTTATTACTAGAATTTTTGGAAATTCAAGAGGAAGCAGATAAAAGGAAATGCAACCAGGTGTTTGTTGTCTGTATGAAATGTATGTACTTTTGGAGCAGCAGTAGAAGGAAGGAAGAAATGATTTGAAAAATAAGAGGGCTATTGGGAAATTGTTCTTTTTAAAGAGATGATTGGGGACGGGAGTTTAGAGGAGTAGAGCCAGAGTTAGCCATTAAAATGTTTTTGATATTAAATAGGGATTCTTGGTAATTTTATGGGTCAGAAATGAAAAGCAAAACAGAATTAAACAGGTGCACTTTAATTGATCACTCTTGACTATATCTTTTACCAGTGGGGATGGCTATAGGCAAATAAGGGAGCTTCCACTTCTTGTTTTAAAGATTGTGTTCATATCAGGATCTCTGGCTTTTTCCCCTCGTGTGTTAATTCTAAATGGTAAGCAAAATGTTTTGATGTTTATTATTTTGGGATGTTTAAAATAGAAAAATAAGAGACAAATGGTATCATTTAACTAACAAGCCAGAAGCAGTGTCTTTATTTATTTACATCAATTGTTTATCATACTGATCTTGAGAATCTGGGTGGTGTAGAATGAGGTTGGAAAATGAAAACAGCAGAAATCGAATAGAACAAAGCATATATGCAGGCCAGAGTCTTGACCTACAGTCCATCAATCAAAGCCAAACAAAGATGTTTTATGGCAGTTAACTGCCAGGAAAAGCATATTCTAGAAATTGAGGGCCAGTATAGTGTAGATAAGGCATGCTGTGACTCCTGTTTAGCTCCCATGCAAGGGGGAATCTGAAGATGGCCATACAACTTTGACAAGTAGTTGGAGTCAGGTATGGGGAATGATCAAGCTATGTTCAGTGGAATGTTTATGTCTGATAAACCAGAATGGCTGTAGCCCTTAGCGGTAGGCGAGCAAAGATATTCTAGAAATGCTTTCTAGTATTGTAGAATAGAATAATAGAACATTGTTTCTGTTTGTTCCATCTCAAACTGAACAAAATGAAGGTGAGGTTATTTGAGTGTTTTCTCATGCTTCTTTCTCAGAATAGAGTACTGTACTCATTTTTTAAAGTCTTTCATGAGTGGATTCGTTATTCTTTCCTCACTCCCAAGGTCAGGTCTATATTCTTTTACAACAGTTTACAAATTCAGGCTTATGGTTGTAACCAAATTAGACATGCTTGGCAGTTTTTGGAAATGTTGTCTTTGTGAGCATTTGACCATAAGTACATAAAATAATGAATGAAGTCTTCATTTTCTTAGGCTCACAAAATTTTAACAGGTTGTCATAGACAGTGTAATAGCTGCATTGCATAATAGGTGGCTTCTATATAGGCATGTTTGTTTATTCCATGAGGCTATAAAGTAGACGTTGTCTTTCAAATCTTAAACATTTCTTAATTTTAGATAAGCAATTGAACATACCTCATAAAACTGGTGGAGTAAGTATTTTGATGTAAGGGTGGAAGCCAAACAAAGTGAAGTTTTGTTGTCAATTTGAATTCACAGTCTTTATAAAATATTGGTATGTGTGCATATGCTTCTCCAAATAAATATATTTGGTTTATATGCGATAAAATCCCTGAATGAAAATACAGAAATATCCAGCGTTTGAAAAATTTCTCCAATTTGCTAGTATACAAAGCAAAATAAGACATAAATAATCTGTCATCCTGTGAAAATGTGAAAATATAAAATTTGAAAAGTGTTCATACTTTCCTAAAAAATCAGTTATGTAGGGAAATTTTAAATGATAATATTTTAAGAGATACCCGACCTACAGCCTTCTCTTCAAGCTTCACAAAGCCATTAGAAATAATTTCTGTACTTACCATTTATTTTTCAAAATATGAAATAACCATACATTTGTATCCAGTTCAAACAGTAAAACAACATAAGTCAGTATCTTATGTTTCATACAACAACAAATTTTATGATAAAAAGCAACATAGCCTTTTAGCACTAAAAGTTATCCTTCCAGGATAAACAAGATTTTTTTTCCCCACTGAGTATCTAAATAAAAATACTTCTTTCTTCATAATGAATGAGAAACAATTTGGGGAAATTCTGAAAGAGACCTTTTCAGAAGGTACCTTTGTCGATGTACCTTCAGTGAGGTGTCGAGGAATAGAAGGATGTCTAAGGGAAGAAAACAGCAGGTCCAAAGCATGTAAGCTTTAAAAGCTTTAATAAAGTAAGCTAAGGATGCAAAGCACGGCTTCTGGAATTCTTTTCAGGAATTAAGACCTGCTTTGCTTTGAATGACTTGAGTGGGTTATAGAATAGAACACAATATTTGGCAACATTCCATGCTGTTATCCAGCTGCCTTTTCCCACGGGGAAGCACAGGGATTTTTTTCTCTTCAGACCTTGCCAAATCCAGCCCAATTTTTAAATGCCACCTTTTGCCTGTTTCTTCCTACCCAGCATATCTGCTTCAATGAATTTTTATTTTATTTATTGTATTTATTTGAATTGATAATATATAGTTTTGTTCTTAAAACAACTTTTGTGCTAATGTAAAGTCCCAGGCCCTATTATATAATTTATTTCAGTTGTATTGGAAAGTATAAAAAGATATCTTAACATAGACATAAATATGTGACCATCGTAAGACTATATATATTGTCTTCTATCTTACAGTATATCTGGGTTTGGGTCTCTGTCCATCTGTCTGTCTATCTAGCTATCTACCCCCGCCTCTCTCTCTCTCCCTGCTGCATGTATGTGTGCATATGTGTTTGTGAGCCCAGTAAAATAGTTGTCCTTGGACATCTATTTGGAGAAAAAGGCAGCAGCTTCTGAAGCAACTAGTTGACCTGAAGAAAGAATCAGCAGCTTTAATGATTCAAAATGGGATATTCATACGTGCTTTTCTGTGCTATGAAAACTTCATCTGAAGGATTCATATTGTTCTTGAACTGAACGTGTAATGCACTACAGTGAAGCATTATGAGCCACGATAAGATTTAGTAGTTTTCTTCAGCCTGAGAGGACTTCTACCTTTGGATGGGTTTTAATATGTCTCCTGTATTCCCTGACTTTATAACACTTGCTAGTAAAGATGAGGAGGACATGCTGTTAGATGCAAAGAGCCAAATAGTTGTCCATGTTTTTTAAGGATCAGCAACTAAAATTGATTCAACAATATCAAATAGAAACCTGGCTATCAGCTTTCTTATCATTGACAATTCTGAGTCATATTAGAAGCAAGTGATACAATCTACTGAAACCTCAGTAAAATTACTGCACTGAGCTTCTGGGAGTACTGCTTCAAAGAATAGGGTCTAATAATTTAACCAATTATTTTTACTCAGAAAAAAATGTTGCTGTCTGAGATTCTATAGATACATTAGACTAGTGGAAGAGAAGAAATATTTTATTGACATAAAGTAGACAAAGATATGGATAATGAACTGGACTCTATGATTCTGTCAGGTCAGTTTTATCTTCACTTAACTTCTGAGTATAAATTAAATACTAGTTCAATACTGTCAAAATGTTTTTCATTAAATAGATAGCATACTTGAATATATTATATTCTGAATTGTATGTATGGTAATTTGCTTATTTTCAAATTTTAAATGATATATTGTCTGTTAAAATTACTTATTTTAAATAAGGTTGATATTAGACCATTTTCAGTAGTTCCTGCTTCATTTAGACTCTTCATAATCAAGCATCTTGTTAAAAAAAAGGTTATGGACCAATTTATAAATTATGTATTATTGCAGTGAAGGGAAAGGAAAAGCACTTCGAATCCACTAGGGAATATTCCAGAATTCCTTAGCAGTGCTATCCTTTCTTTCTGACTGCCTAGTAAATAAGTGATAGATTAAGTGCTGTCTAGGCAACTGTGGAACTACTCATACAAAACATACATTTAAAAGTTGTATTTGTGAGAGAATTGCAAAATAGTTTAGAATCAAAGGACTGTATTTGCATAGTTACAAACTTGGGCACAGGTCCCAGGATTTGTAAAATTTATTCATGAGAATTGTAGATTACTCCATAATATTATTTGAGAAGTCTTCAATAATCAAATTTTTGACAATTCAAAATAGAGTCTGAATAACTAGAGTAATGGATGTTTGTCTGTCATTTTGTTTATTATTATTTGTGTCGCACGGAATGTGTTTCTGTTGCTTCTGACCTATCTGCATAGAGTTCCTATGATTTATTTATGAATTTTTATTTTCTGAGAGTGGTAGATCATATTAGGCGTTTCTCCACCCAGTTTTGTAGCCTGAAGCTAAAATTGTGGGAGCAAGAGGATTCCCATAGTTACTTATGATGTAAGATTTGAAAAATTTTATGTTTTGTTTCATTCCAAAGGATTGTGTTTTGTGGACTGTTTGGTTTCATCATTTTGTCTATTTTTTTCTATTTGAATTGTGCTAGCAATCTGTGTTTCAGTTAGCATTCTGAATTTTTAGAATATTTTGTCATTCTAAATAGAGTTAGTCATATTAGTTCAGCCTAGTTATATGGAAACTAAGTTGCTGCGATTTAGAAACAAATGGCTGTGAGGATTTTAAAAAGTATTTGATTGTAAGGATTGGCAGTTTCATTTCTCAAGGGCAGTAGTTGGCAACTTGCATACAAATTAGAGTCATCTGCTAGTCCCAACTGTTTCCATGTAGTTGCCTTTTACTGGCATTTTTTTAAAAAGAGCCTCAATGCTAGAATGACATAATTTTTTTCCTTGGAAAAATCATCACGAAGAATAACATAATTCCTCTCCTCCACTCCCCCTTCACTTTTATCAAGAACGTGGGATTCTGTTATGTAGCTTGCAGGTTAGACCTCTATCTAGAAATATTTCTTCAATCTTCTGGAGTAAACATAGCTATAAAAGTATTTTTAATCATGATGAAAGAAAATTGTTCTCTTTTTAATTGGAATTGGAATTTTATAGTGGCTAGAACAACTTTTAAAAAGTAAGCACTTGCAGCATGGTTTAAACTTGAAGATTTGTCTCTTAGAATCTCTCTTCAGTACCTTTATTCTTTACCAAGAGATGTGAAATATTATAATATATTTGACCATATTTAGTTTACCACTGATTGACCATAAGCATTTCCTTAACATCTGGAATATGGATGAATTGTTCCGGTAGGCACAGTTTGCATTCACAGGAGGGCAGTGAGTTCCTGCACTAATCATTTCAAGTTATTGAGAAATTTCAGTAAGAATAAAGGCTCATTTTAATCATTGAACATATCCTCTGCTATGGAAATAAGTAACTTTTTCCTGAGATAAGGAACACATTTGCTAACTTCCACTCCTGTTTCAGTCACATACACTTAAAGAAAAAGTCTAGAAAATGTTGCTGGCTATTTTAATTTGCTTTGTTACATGCACTGGTGAACATGATGTGAAATTAAAAGTACCATAAAAACTTAAGTGCCAGGCAACTCTACTGAAACAGCCTTTAATGGGAGAACTAGCATGGTCATAAATCTTATTACACAGTTCTTAAAAGCAATTCAGGTATGCAGTAAAACAGGATTTTTGCTATTGAGAACTGAAATGATTAAGAAGAAAATGAAACATACCCTTAAAACAACTAGTGTGCTATCTATTTTGTAATCGGGGGAGAGTTAAAATTGTGCCTTACAATTTTTTGTTTTGCTTTGTGTTTAATAAGTGTAGTAAAATACAATTACGGTACACATTTTTTCAATTATATACTGAACCATTATTAATCCCTAAGATAGAGATACGGTTCAGTGGTTTAGGATGTAGAAAAGGATATAATTACTTTTTAAATAGTGGATGAGCATTTGTAGATCACTAAAAATATTGCTTTCATAGATTGGAATCTCTCCAGAGTTCATATAATGGTTAAATACTAAACAGGCAAAATTATTAAATGTGAATCTATTTTCTATATGTATTTATATATAACGTGACATGATGAAAATGTGATATATAGACATTTATAAGCAACAAATATTGATGCTATTTTTGGTACTATTTTTGCGTTAAGGAAGAAATGAAATTATTATGATAAGAGATAGGCAGTCTGTAATACTGTATTTATAAATTTAGTCTAAGCACAAAATAATGTCTAATCAAATGTAGGATTAGATATCAGATCATATTGGAATGTATTATTATTAATCCATTAATGCCAACTTTACAAGTTATGAATCTTGAGTTGGAGTGTTTAGTAGAATGCTAATTTGCATGAATGCTTGTCTATGGGAGCTGCTGTTAAAGAACTGGGAATTGGAAACCTTGGATGATCTATTGCAATTTGTCCGAAAATCTATCACTAAGTTTCAAACTTCCATCCGCTTACCCTGTACTAGGGTAACATGTTTCTTTTGATTGAGTATAATCTGCTCTGTGGATGTCATCCTAGAAAAAGAATTTAAGGAAGTGTTGCAAATTTTTGAAACAAAGTTGGAATATGCAAAGAATGTTTTGCAAAATATGTACTATTACAAAATGTCTTGCAAAAACTACATAGAGCAGACTTCCTGGTGGACACACTCATTTTACATAGTCTGTATATCAAACTTATGCTGGCTGGACATGTTGAAAATGGTAGTCCATCATATCTAGAGTATCAGTTTGTTTGAAGGCACCTGAAGAGCTTCCAACTGTGTCAGTGTTATGTGACTCTACCTTCAAAAGCATAATTAATTTCATAATTAGCATGGAGAAATACGGGTAGTCCTTGATGTACGGCCACAATGGGGCCCAGAATTTCTGTTGCTAAGCAAGTGAATTTTGCCCCATTATTACCATTCTTGCCACAGTTGTTAGGTAATCACTGCAGTTGTTAAATTAGTAACACCATTGTTAAGTGAATCTGGCTTTCCCATTGACGTTGCTTGTCAGAAAGTCACAAAATGTGATTACATGACTCCAGGACATTGCAACTCTCATAAACCCATACTAGCTGCTAAGCAGACAAGTTTTGATCATGTGATAGTATAGTAGAATATCAGTAGTATCAAATTAGAGTATCAGTAGATTTCTCTGGAACAGTTGGATCCTACAGTAAGTGGTATTCAGAACTCTGTTCCTCTCTTAATCTTGGTGACAGAATTTATGGTTAAGAAAAGGCAAGCATCAGGTAATGGATTTGATAATTATTCATTTGTGATATGTGACTCACAGTGTAAGGGGTGGAAGCAGAGGTGGGTGTCTCCAGATTGGGTGAACCGGTAGTGGTGGTGGCGGGAAGATCTGCCCACCTGCCTGTATGCTTCTGTGTATGCGCAAAAGCATTGTGCATGCATGCATGAACAAACCAGTAATAAAATAAATTGAAACCCACCACTGGGTGGAAGGTTACCATGAAATGTACCAAGTTACAAATCTGTTTGCATATTATTATTGAAAATGCACCTATATGCTGTAAATGTTTAAAATGGTAAGCAGATACCAATATCTTGTATGGAGTTTAAGTTGCTTAAGGTATGCATGGGACCCGGTTATTTGAAAGGCCATATTTTCCTAGTCTACCCAATCCTGAGTGGGGAAGCAGAGTGTGTTATGTGTTATGTGTCTCTTAAGGAGGTCCATTTAGTGGGACTAAGAAGAATGGTCTTCTGAGTGAGGCCATACTTCCAGTGGAACATCAGTGATAAGATTAGGTCTCATCCTGATACTCTTTTGAAAGACTATGAAAACATGGTTTTACCAGCAGGCCTAGGAATCCCAGGATAATATGAAGCCAATCAAGTTACTTATTTGATTTTTTGATTGTGGTCACCAGGGAGATGAGGGTTTATTGAGTTTGATATTTAGAGTTTTATTTCTAGAATTATTTTTATTTACTTTTCTATAACAACCATAGCATAAGAGAAGTGAGCACTTCACAAAGCCAGAGTTGCAAATGCTGCAACAATGGTGCCCACACATGTCTACCAACATGTGCCAGAACATTTCATGCCTATAAAGGCCTTACAACCACCTGCAGATACATCGTGGATAGCCTACAACCTGTTAGATGTCAAGGTCCTTTTCAAACACGATGGACAAACATCATTTATTTCTATAAACCACTTGGAATTACCATGAGTAAATTGGGTGGTCATAAATATTTTCTAAATAAATAAATATTTTTTATTTATTTAAGTCTAAAAGCATACTACATTCCAAAAGTAGCTGACCTGCCTTTTATTTTTTGGAGAAAATTAAGAAATTTATCATATCAGAAATTATAGAGATTAATATATCATATTTTTGATCAAAATAGTGCCAATAAGCTGTTGCAGGCTGCGGGGATCGTTATCGCCACGCACTCCATTTTTGGCCTCCGTATGCCCCATTTTCAGTCTCTGCACTCTCCATTTTCAGCCTCCGCCTGGAATGGCCCAAAAAGAGGATGGGTGGAGGCCGAAAATGGGGCATGCGGAGGCAGCGATATGTGGCGATGATCCCCACAGCCTGGAACAGATGATCAGTGGTATTCTGGAAGGCCGATCCAACCGCCAGTCAGCTGCTCATGCTAAATCAGCCTTTGTGGTTTGTGGTTTGCTGCAAGGAGGCAAATTGCTGGGAGGCAGAGGACAAAGGGTGGGGTCTGGCGGGTGGGTGAGGCTTCAGCAACATTCACACTATAAGATCCATAGACATTTCCACCCACTTTTTTTGTGGGGGGGAGTGCGTCTTATAGATTGAAAAATACGGTAACTATTTTGTTTTTCGCAAATTACTTTTTTTAAAAGGCATTTGTTTCTTGATATGAGAATTATAAAATAATAAATCCCTCCCTACCGGTATTTAGTCTTAATCTTAAAGGAATATAGTTGTATAATTAAACTTCCAAGAATATATTTGTCTTTTGATGAATCATGCAGAACTATCTGGAAGGGCAGCTGATGTTTTACAAATTTGAACTCATTTCCTGGGAGAAGAAAAATATAGTTTAAATATCAGTGGATGTAAAAAGTGCCCACAGAATGGGAACTTGTGTGGCTGTAATAGTAGTAGTAGCTGTTGTTGTTTTGAACGCATACTAATATTTATTTCAGGATAGCAAAACAAACAGGCCAATTGGAACAACATCCCAAACCAAAACATGACTTAGACACAAAGGAAAAGAATGCTAATGCTGTTCTGATTATTTCTGTTATTGTCTCCACTGACAGGAAGTGCCTAGCAAGGTATGTATAGATACATTTGGGGTTTATTTAATGATCTTTGAATCAGAAATGGTGGCTTACTCCCCTCAATACATACAAGGGAAGGAGCCAAAAAATGTGACTTCATATAATGATTTAGTCCAGGAAAGAGCCAGAACCCTTGATTTGGATGACAACCCAAAAAAATTTAGAATGTATTTATTAGCTGTGCCTCCTTGTTAGGGGAATTAGTGTACGTAAACGTATTAATTATTGAAGTATATTTTCTTAGGATGTCATGCAAACTACGTTAATATGACGAAGTGTTTATTCCTAGGATCTCCAGAAATATTTTGAAATTACAAGTAAATTTTCAGAGTTTTATGCTAACTTTCAGTCAGTATCTGCCTTCTTGTAAGTTGTAACTTATATTTTGTTCTGCCTTTAAAATGTCAAAGAATATACTTTGGCTTCATTCTTTGTGACATTACTTCAAATACTTGAACAATGCTGCAATATATTTGCCTTCAGTACCTCTTCAGAAGATTTGGATTCTTATTAACTATATTATTATTAATTATAATTATTAATAATAACCTCATTGTCTGCTGATGGTGTTTCTTCATATTTCTCTGCAGTTCTTAAAAAATATATTGCCCAAAAGATTGTATATGATACTTAAAGTGGAGTCTAGCCAATACAGAATATAATAGAATGTTATTTCTTGTGTTTTGGAAATTATACTCCTGTTGGTTCACCCTAATGTAAGTGTATCTATATCATACACTTTATTCTGTTTAGCTTAGAATCTATTCAAACAGAAGTATAACAGTCAAATCAAGTATCCACATTCTATACCTGTGTGTTTGTTTCCTCTTTCATATGTAAAGAACTTTGCATTGGTCTGTGTTAAAAATTTATTTGGTTATTTTTAGCCTATTTTTAAAAAAGATTAATTTTATTTCTTTTTTTTAGAGTATTAGCTCTTCCATCCAAACTTTCTGGGTCCTTTCTGGGCCAACAAAGATAAAATGTTGAACTGGAAAAAAAGTATCTAGATCAGCCAGGATCCTTTTCTTCCACATGAAGATGATGTTGTGCTGCAAAATCAGAGGCCAGCGTATCACCAGTATGATTAATTCACAATTTCAGTTAATATAAGTACATACCAGTCTCCAGAGAAATTAGCCCAGACTTCAGTCTTAACACATGATTGGAAACACACGGAGATATGTAAAAACAGTCTTTTAAAAAAGGACTGAATTATCTTAGTGAGTTATGTCATGATTATGGCAAAAGTGTGTGCTATATCCTATTCCAGATAGCTTACAATCTTGGCTCTAAAGGTTTTCATGGCTGCTGGAATATGGTTATTTGCAATGTAAGAGACAAAACAAAGAAAGGTTATGTTTAAAGAAAAATCTCACCCTCCTCAGTAATCCACATCAGTAGTGAATGAATTTTTAGATTCAGTGCTCCCTAAGCTTAAGGGTTATTCTAATAAGAAAGCAAGAGTGGGGATTGGAGAAATAGGTGGAATGTGATGGGAAATGACAAAGGACAACAATGAGAAACCAAGAGACAAGCTACCTGCTGAATTTACTTTACTAGATAATGAAAAAGCTCATTCCCCATCTCTCTATGATTCCTGACTTTAATTCAACTCATTTCCCAGGCAGAGTAACTAGAAGGGCTTACTTTGGAAGGAAGGAAGTGAACCAGAGGCTACTCAAGTAGAAGCTGACACTCACAGCTGTGAGTTGAAGTTTATCTAGATTGTTGTTGAGAGAATAAGAACAAATTGCTTAAACTGCTGCTTCTAGAACACTTTACCTACTTCGGTAGACATTTTATTTTGAATGTTGCTTTGAATTTAGCTTAAACTAATTAGGCTCCAAATCTGTTTTGAAACTTGTCCCAAGTTCTCAATGGTTGGAGCAGAATAAACTTAACAGATTCTATACACTTTTGGAAAAACCAGTGTTTGCTTCGTCTTATATGCCAGGCAACTCCCCAAATTTCGGTTTACATGGGTCTCTGCAACAAATATCTTCCAATATATTGGGCCTAAGTTATAATGACCCATGTTCATTTAAGCTGCCATCTTCAAATTTGATAAAAGTTTCTCTATGTGGCTCATTCATTCCAGTACCAAAAAATGTTCAGGGCTTCACTTTAATTAAGACAAATTTGTTGATGTTAACATAACTTCATTATAAAGTTGAATACAAAATTTATTTTATTTATTTGTATCCTGCCTTTATTATTTTACAAATAACTCAAGGTGGCGAGCATATCCAACATATCTCCCTCCTCTTTTCCCCACAGCAACAACCCTGTTAGGTAGATTAGCTTGAGAGAAAGCGACTGGCCCAAAGTCCCTTAGTTGACTTTCATGGCTAAGTCAAAACGTGGTTTTATGGTTTCTAGCCTGATTTCTTAATTACTAGACCAAACTGGCTCTCTTTATATTGAGTGGCGTATGTTTTCCTAAAATAGGAAGGCAATAAGTTACAATAACTAAATTATATGAGACTTTTAGACCATAACAACCTGAAGAATAGTGGAAAAATAGCCTCCAAAGAGTTCTCATTCAGTCTCTTGAAAATAAGATGGTACAAAGCCAAGAACAATGTGTGCCTTAATGCAGAATAATGACAGATGCTTTTTAGTCAGTATTATAAGTCATATTGAATAACATCTGTAGATATAGTATCTTGCTCTTTAGTATATTTAAATCATCTTTACCTTACCAATAGCCAAAGTGATGTAGTGAATTAGGATTAGGAGGCCTCAGGTTCAAGGCTGCTCATAACCACAGATACTCACAAGTGATCTTGGATTAGTAACCAGTTCTCAAACCAGCCTGCCCCATAACTTGTTACAGGGATCAAAGAAAGAAATTCATAACATTAACAGCCAATTGCATTTACCAATAGCATTCGATATAGATTAGCTTGCACTGCATTCCTTGATCCCGCATACCTGTTGGCAGAACCAGAACTCCTTCAAAAAGTCAGCAGGAGCAGGGGCAACCTAAATGCCAAGGGGATGGTGTTTCATAGGGCATATGCAATGGCAGAAAATATATTAGTAATTACAGATGTTTTGGGGTTGGCAGTATATTGTATATAAGGGAGTTATGCTAGGCCTACTTCATTTTTCAAGGAAGAAATATATTAGGAAAATTATATTTCACTTCTACAGTGGATATACTGTATATTTCCAATACAATTGCTTTATGTTTTCTCTCTCTTTCAATTACACTTTTTAATTATGTTCAAAAAGTATTGATGAAAGTTATAGCGTTTATAGATATAGAATTAGTTGGGTTCTTCCTAGCTAATAGCAGTTATGAAAGATCCAATGAAAGGTACTTGTCCGGTTTCCATATCTCTAAATCATGGAATGTTTTTAAAAGCATAACTGAATAAGCTTTTAGAGTGGAGTATTGTTAATTTTTCCATCATGTGTGTCTTTCTAATAAGGAATTGAGACAAGGGTAGAACATGTGTTCTTTTTAGAATGTTTTTATAGCTAATTTAAACTCTGGTGAAATCTAAACAAATAAATTCCTGAAAGGTTTTGCATGTTCTAGTTTAACCGATAACGTAACTCGGTTTTTCTAAATTTGTAGAACAAAACTGTGTGAGTGTCCTTGTTTTATGTTGGCATTTCCAAGCTGGAAAGCCAAAATCCCTTATTCTTTATCTTTGAAAATATAATACATGTTTCTTTCATCTTCAACATGGAAGTATTTTATAGTAGATAAGGCACTGTGGTGGAAACCAGGAGGCTTTGAGTTCTAGTCCCACCTTAGGCATGAAAGCCAGCTGGGTGTCTTTGGACCAGTCATTCTCCATAGGTGGTGAAGATGGCATCCAGGAATAGGTTAATTCCATCTGTTAGCCAATTGGACTGAGTCTGCAATCTTTAAAGTCATGCCTCTTCTGGTAGCTCCTCCCAGCTTTTAGACTCAGGACTCGATGTGTTATTTTCTCCCCACTTCCAATTCATAGAAAAAAGCTGTTTTTATATCTTCAGCAACTTGGCTTGCCTTTCTTTTTAGTCAGGTTAGTAGCAGCCCTGATCCAGCAACAAGGGCATCAGCCCCAGTTCTCTGAGGGCTGCAGAGCAGCAGCTTGGCCTATGGCTGACTCAGAGCAGCACCCATGAGCATCGCTTTGGAACGCTGACCCCAGAACCATAGGCAACGTTGAGCAGCGGTCCCATCAAGGCACTGGGGCATTGTTCATGAGTTTTCACTCCGTGGCCCCACCCCAGGCCTCCATCAGTGATAGACGCCATTTTGAATCCTCCAACAGTGACTGGCGCCATTTTGAAAGGGTGTGAAAATTCCAGCAGCCATTTTGGATCACCACAAAACTGGTGCCTTTTCATAGTGCCGGTGAGCGTTCTCCCCACATGGACCCTGCCACTACTTTTTCAGGCCATATTTCCCTGCTGTCCTCCGGGCCTCTAGGAAATTTGCCACGCAGCACATTGAAATGGCTGATGCAAGTTTGGGGAGCTCAGCCTCTGTGGCAGAAGACCCTTGACCCCCCTCGTTCAGGGCATACCACAGGGACCTCAGGATCGAGGCCTACAAAGAAACGTCCAGTCCCTCAGTCAAGCTCTAAGGGGCACTCTAGAAAGGCCCCTTAAGACCATAGAACGGGCAGAAAGCAGGTGCCAGATGGCCTTAGACTGGGAATTTGCAAAAGCCCAGATGGAGGCGGCCAGAAGGATATCTGATCAATGATCCAGGGAACAAGTCAGCCCCCATCCATTCGAGGAGCGACTCTTTGCTATCGACAGCCCTCAGCGAGCAGAGTTATCACCTGATAGTGAGGAGGATCTTTCTTTGTCCCAACCTGAGGAAGTTGGAGATTGCTTTGGCAGTCCACCTAGTAGAGGGCATGGATTTGGGCATAACAGCCCCATTCCAGAGGTCAGTCTCGCCCTGTTGGCAACAAGCCTCTACCCTCAGCAGCCCAGACACTGGACCTCTGCCCAGTATGGCAGCCATAATCTCAGAAGCCATCAAGCAGGGGAATGAGGCAGGCCTACAGCCCAGGTCATCTCAGTTATCTAACATGTTTAGGTCCCAGGCTCATCAGGACTCCAGGGGATTCCAGTGGTTTCTCTCCCACCTGGATCACCTGCCCTCCGTATCTCCCAGTCAGGCTTCCTTCTCGGGGGAGGAAGAGGCTCATAGGGACTCAGATCTGTCTGAGGATGAAGGGCTAACTCCAGACCAACCAGCTTTCGTAGGCCTCTTCTGGCCCTCCTTATTCAGGTTTCTTCAAGGTCAGAAAGGTTGCCAACCTAGAAACTGCCCAGTCAAG
The DNA here is from genome assembly GCF_009769535.1 of Thamnophis elegans. Lineage (NCBI taxonomy): Eukaryota > Metazoa > Chordata > Lepidosauria > Squamata > Natricidae > Thamnophis > Thamnophis elegans. The sequence goes on along the minus strand of NC_045547.1, from coordinate 16,556,493 downwards.
GCTGGTGGCCCCCTCAGGATCCGGGCTTCCCCCCCTGTTTCCAGAACCAGCAGTAGAAAAGGAGGTGATTCTCTCTCCCAAATTATTTCTAGATGTGGTACAGAGGCAGTGGGCCTCTCCCTGGTCGGGTCCCTCTCCAAATAGTTAGGACAAACGCCTTTATAACATTGGCCCCAAGTTAGCCAAGGCCCTAGTGGTCCCATTTATTGACCCTCCTGTCACACCTCTGCCTGACTCCTCTGTTGTCACTGGCTCTCCAGAGTAGGGCCTCTGCCTGGAGGACAAGAGGTCTGAGGAGACCTTGGTCAAAAGCCAACAGACCGCTCCATGGGCGGTAAGAGTAGCCACAGCATCATCCTTCTTCAACAGAGCTTCTTTGCTCTGGTTGAAGCAATTGCAGGGCAGAATCCCCACAGGGGACACTAGATCCCACCAGGACATTAATAAATTGAAGGCAGCAATAGAGTTTTCCGCAGATGCATCTCTGAACGCTGCACAGTTTGCTTCTAAATCCATTGCCTCTTCGGTGGTGACTAGACGCCTCCTCTGGCTCAGACAATGGCAAGAGGACGCCAGACATAAATGGAGGCTGGCTTCCTCCCCCTTCTCAAGGGATCGCCTATTCGGGGACCCTTTAGATCCCCTCTTTGTAAAATCTAGAAATAAACACAAGATATTACCCTCCCTGTATCTAAGGGCAGAACCTTGCACCACTCGCATCTATATCAGAAGGACATCTTCGCTTCGTCGCACAGAGGCTTTGTTCGTATCTTTCCAGCCGACAACGATGGGCAGCAAGGCAACACCGTTTTCCCTGGATCATTGGATCAGGGCCTGCATAGTGAAAGCCTATGAACTGCAGTCCTTCCCAACACCAAGACATATTACTGCTCACTCCATCAGGAGTCCGGCCATGTCAGGGCATGGGCTGCGCAGGCTTCAATAGAAGAGGTCTGTCAGGACACCACCTGGGCCTCTCCATCTCAGTTTACACGCCATTACAAATTGGACAGCTATGCAGCGGCAGATGCCCTAATAAATATTAAGATTACTTTTATGAAACAACAGAATCCAGATCCAGTTTTCTATAATAGTATTTAAGAGGAAAGCATAAATTCCATTTATAAATGCACAGATCACTTTTTGTGGCTTGATTCATACACTTTGAGCCATAATATGGTCTGCTTCTTTTCAAGTTTTTATGTTGAACAAATCCATCCACTATGCTTTACAAGTCATGGTTTATAGATATCATACTAAGCTCAAATTGTAATGAAGTGCATTTTTTATATTCTAAAATTCTGCCTAGAAACATCAAGATCTTTTAGAAACACATATATTTGCATATGAGTCCTTCCTTTTTCTCAGGAAGTGGAAGAGTCAGGGCCAACACTTTCTTATTCATAATTTACATATACCAGACAAGCAAAAGAAAGCTGAACTGAGTAATTGATCTTAGAAGTAATGTTTAAATAGTTGATAGCTCAAATTTTGAAAGGTTTACCATCTACTCTAACTTCATTCTCATGTACTGATGATATAGGTATTGTGTTTCCACTATGTCATTTTTGTACAGATTGTAGGACTGTTTCCCATATGATTTTTTTTTACAGAGAAGCTACTTTGAAGTAGGAAAAATGCATCTGTTTGCATACTAAGAAGTTGCATGTTTATGTCTGCTATATACTGTAATAATTTCCAGTAGAAAAATCATAATGCATAAAATATAACTTGAGATTTTCTTTTCCGTTATTCTCAAACTCACCTCTTCCAAGTTAGTACCCTATGTGCATATACTGTAGTGTATATTATCCAGTGGCTGACCTAATCAGTAAAATAAGTTACCATCTTAATTATTAACTTAATATTTTCAACTAACTTTGTTTTTGCACATTTCAATTAACCTGTACAATCTTATTTGAGAATAAACCTTAGTGAAATTAAAGGGATTTATTATTAGAACACAACAATAGGATCGTATTCTTAAGTTCATAGATCTTTTTTAAAAAGACATTTCAATTAGTATATCCTTAAGTTATAGGCACATGGGGATCTAGTATTTGTCTTATGAAATTTATTTATTTAACTTATATACTGCCCTGTTTGCCTGGAGGTGCCTCTGTACTGTTTTCTGTACTATTTTCAGTGTTTTTCCATAGTTACAATTATTAGCTTATTTTTAATTATGTCTTAAAGGGACAAATACTGCTTATAATTGAGAATTAGGGCATTACTTAATATAAGAATACAGAATGGTATTTAGAGATTCTTCATATCTTTATTTAAAATGAATCCTTTTTTTATTCAGGAGCACTAAATTGTGTACTTTGGATTGTCTGATAAGAGGTTGTAATAAAATTAGAAAAAATTACCAGTGTTTTTTTAAGAGAGAATTTTTTAAGTTCTATATAAAAAGAATGTCTAAGCACTTTGCTTTTTAGGAGCAATAGAAATAAACGTTTCAACATTTATTCATTTCATACTATTTTATCATGTATTCTTCCTCTTACATAATTTTTGAAATAACCAAACCAACTGCTGTTGGCAGTTTGTGCAGGAAATTGCAGATGAAGGTAATCAATAGTTTACACAAAGAATTGAGAGACTGTTAGTTAAAATAGCTTTTCATGTCTTGTAACATGTAATCTTGATCCTTAAATATTTGAGGCCAGCTATTTCTTTCATATTCATTTGTAGCTGTCTATAATACATTTTTGTTGATTTTCTCTTTTAGGATCGGAAGCTGTCCAAATCAGAAAGACAACGGTTTAAGGAGGAAGCTGAAATGCTGAAAGGGCTTCAACATCCTAATATTGTTAGATTCTATGATTCCTGGGAATCTACAGTCAAGGGAAAGAAATGTATTGTTCTGGTTACAGAACTTATGACATCTGGCACATTGAAAACGTAAGTATATGCTAGTGGAGCACAACCTGAATTATCAAAAAGAAAAGGAAAGCATAGTAATTTCCATTTTAGTCACAAACCTCCCTAAACATGACATGGAGTATTTTTCTCCACTGTTTATGTTCCAGTTTGGCTTCAAAATTATGAACATTCTGGGACTATTGCTGTTTTGTAAGCGGGAAATGTTAAAGAGTTTTTTAGAATTTTATTTGGCAAACCACATTATGTCCATACTCTAGCAAATGCCCGGAATTCCAGGCAAATGAGTAGCAAGTGAGTCCTCTAGTGGTCAGTAAAGCATTGGCAAATATTCATAGTATTTTAATAGCATATAATGTTAAAATATGCTTATAATCAGAAAATTCTAATAGTTCCGTTTAACTATTTGAAACTAGAATTTCTTAATTGGAGACACATTTTTGAGGTGTATGCCTACTTTGCGGCTCCGAATACAAATAATTCAAGAGTATATGTGCCTGAAGACAGTACTTTTTTTAAAAAAATGGTTGAAGAACTGTAAGAAGGTCATATGATACGTGATATTACGTGATGGGCAGGGCTGAATGTTTTGGCTACTTTGGGGGAGGTACAAGGGAGTTAAGTGTTGAACATAGAAAATCATGCTAAATCGTGCATCATTCATTTTACCTCTTAATTTTGATATATACATTCTTTGAGATTCACAGATAGGGCCCACATTTAGACTAGGATTGGTTACATCTCTGCTAAATATTGGAAAAGAATTAATGAGAATTTCTAAGAGTACTGAGAACACTGAATATTCAAGTTAAGAGTAGTCTTAATGGTTTTTTTTTTAATGTTATATTTATATTCTTCCTCCAGGAAATCAGTGTACAGTATAGAGCAGTCATTCTTGCTGTAGTATCTTCTATGAAGCTCTTAAATGTTAAAAGTTTTAGAAGGGGTATAGCTGGTATTTCAATCGAATACATTAGAAAATATTCTTAGCTAATAATTACCATCTATGTTTAAGGATGGATCAGGGATGGACAATGTGGTGAATCTACAGGTTCTTTTAATGCTACCTGCCTGGCTTTCTATCGTTCCCCTCCCTTTTTTAATTTTAGGTAGATTATTTTAATTAAAAGGCAAAATAAGCAAGTTGCAACATGCCTGAAAAATTATAAAAGGAGCATACTTTAGAAATTAGATTACTTTTCAAAGCAAAACTGGTTTTATTTTAATTTTTCATCATAGAAACAGTTAAGAAATCATGAGTACGTACACTGAATATAATTCCTAGTTTGCTTTATTTGAGTATGAATAACTATATCTCACCTTAATAAATACCCAGGGAACAGCCAGATCTTCAAAACCTTGTGAAAGTCTAACAAGGATGGGGTCATCAGGATCTCTGGAGGAATGATTTTTTTGATGCCTGACAAAACCAAGGAATAGGCTTGACTGCAGGGACCAACAAGATTACTTTTTGGGGTGATGGGACATAGAGCACACCCTTTCTGCTAGACCTGATGAGTTGGGCAGATACAGTGGGGACTGGTGATCCTGCAAAAAGCCTGGCCCATGCCATGTGGGGCTTTATAAGTGTTTTTAAAGCCACAGATACTTTTACTGCTTTTAGTGTGGAGGAAAAATGCTCTTTAAAATGGCTGAAGTGCTTCTTTGAACCTACAAGACCAGAAAATCATTATGTGTATTTTGTGACTCTGTGTCTTGGAAGATCACAACTAACTATTTAAAAACCTTCATGTACTCAATGTTTTCACCATCTACTACCCATTGGAGATTCCTGAATGTTTAACAAATGCAGTTTTGTTTGATTTTTTTATGTATATATGTAAGTATGTATGCAATTATTTTAAGTTTAAGGCTAACAGGTTCCTTAATGACTCTTAAGTGGTTTACAATTAAAAAAGAAAGGCAACTAATACAGAATAAATTTACAACCATTCAACAGGCGACACACTAACAACAACAACAACAAAAGGATAGGAATCTTATTTCAAGGCCTGTGAGAAAACCACATTTTAAATGATTTTCTGAATATCATTAGGATGGGAGCTCTATGAATCTTTGTAGTTATATCATTCAAGAAGACAGGAGCACATTTTCTGGGTCTTGTTTAATTGACAGGAACCAGGGTGCAACTCCACCAGAGAAGAAGAAATAATTGGTATAGTTATTCAATTAGCCAGCCCCTTTGCAATGAAGAGCTTTATAAGTGATAACCAGACCTTGAATTGCACACAGAACCTACATCTTCCTGTGCAATTTATTTAGTTCTGGTATCTTAAACTCATTCAGAATTCCTTGACCATGTTTCTTTTGGTTTTCAATCTCATTTCTGACCTTTCAGGAGAGTGTGTGTGTGTGTGTATCTTCCTTTTGGTGAATATAGCGCTGAATCAGGAATTAAATAATGGTTATCCTTTGCTGCTTTTACTGAGCAGCTACTGATCCTTTTTTTTTCTTTTATTCTGAACATGTTTGAGGAAGCTCTCTTTGTTCTCTTTACCATTATTCACTAATCTTTGGCTTATTGTGAGAGGAAATCTATCATTGTGTGGTTACTTTCCCCTGTTTCTCCTGCTACTTCCAATTCCTTGTTGTGGAGCTAGTGTATCTGTCCTGGAAAATTCTGGATGACCTCTAAATTTTAAAGGGGGGGGGGTTGTTTCTGTCACCTAGAGTTCATTGGGATTTTTGTAGCACCGTTATAGTATTACATACAGTTATAATAATACTACTTATTGAGTAACATCAACTCAAGGATTGCTGATCTTATGATATTATTCTTCATCTTTGAAAGAAAGCACTAAAATAAAATACTTGTGGCTTAGGGTTGAAATGAGGGGTCCTTGGTGCTCTCTGAGCTTCCTTGTTTTCTTCCAGTCGTTTCATTACCCAAACTAGGTAACATCATCAAAGAAAACACTGTCAGCAAGACAAGTCAAGAATTTGCTGAAAGGCTCGTGCTTGGCAGAATAAACCTTTCCCAGATTCCAGTGGGCTTTTAAAAAAATTATTATCAAGCCTCTGAAAGATCAGGAATTTGATTTTGGACAATTTCATCTTCTCCCTGATTGGGTAATCAGTAACTGACATATATAATAGTGCTGCTTTTATTCCTTCTATACTTTCCTATTATTCCTAGTTGTTCTCAGTAGCATTATTAAATTGAGTCCCTTAGATTTTTCCTCCACTGATATATAATTCAGAAAATCTTACATTCTGCAAGATCCAACATAAAAAGTTATATTAAAATGTTGGCAATTTTGCTTCCATACTTGGCTCTTCAAAACAATTGCCAGTTCCGGTTTTGTAAAAGCTTGTGCCCCACAGTTACCCTGCTAGAACTGATGAGTTGACTCTGTTGTATTTCCCCCCGCCTCCAACTAAGCCAGCATCTCTATTGATTTCTTATAAATAGAGTGTGCAAAGACAATATGATAACTATAAGTATTATTTTTGTTCCAAATTTAATTGCTAAAAGTGAAAAAAAACATATTTAAATGAGATGCTGTGTTATATGATGGCATACTCTATGATTGAAAAACTGTAATGACTTTATTTTTTTAAAAAACAAATAGTTTTATTTATATATAATGGCTCAAATAGTATATAGTAATTTAAAATATTTTCTCTCAAAGGTCCAATGGGGGAGAGGTAATCTTTCTAAGCCCAGTTCCTTTGACCTTTAAAAAAAAGTATGAGTACATCTCATCTTTGGCCAGTGTCCCCTAATGGTCAATTCATTGACCATGAGAGGCTGTTTTTTAATATCCTATTTGTTAAATATTTATAATGTTACTGTGTAAATATGAGTTTCAAGATGAAGCTTACTTTTATTTGGGTTGTTCTCTCCTAGATATTTGAAAAGATTTAAAGTGATGAAAATCAAAGTGTTACGAAGCTGGTGCCGGCAGATACTCAAAGGTTTACAATTCTTGCATACACGCACTCCTCCCATTATCCATCGCGATTTGAAGTGTGACAACATCTTTATCACTGGCCCCACAGGATCAGTCAAGATAGGAGATCTGGGCTTGGCAACTTTAAAACGAGCTTCTTTTGCCAAAAGTGTGATAGGTAAGTTCCAGTTCTATTTTAGAAGATCTCATTTGAAACTCTAATAAAATAAAATAAGCTTGCTTCTGAGCTTTTTCCATATTTCAGCCGTAAAGTCTTTGATATAATAGATCTTGTACATTACACATCTTTGGTATTTGGGTATATTGCTGGAAGAGTGCTGATACCATAGATTGTTACAATTAGCAGAACACTCTTGCTAAAACCATAATATATGCACTCTAGTTAAATATCTGTTGCAAATGGGAAACAATGGGAAACACAAAATGGTGATACAAAACATCCTTAAAAAAAGCAATCTTACCATCTAACCTTCAGTTTCTGGGTTTTGCATTTACTTTGGATTTGCCAGATATTTTATTGCCATAGAAATGGTTTTAACGGCTCTGTTCTGCTATTTTCTGTGTGAAGCAGGCTAACAAGGGAGAAGATTGTCCTTTTTAGTCTGCACTTGTGTGTTTTTAAGAATGCAGTTCTTGTTTTAGATCCCTTAAAACTGATTTTAAGGGTACAGTTTCTATCTGCAGATATCTTGTCCTTGTCACAATGAAACATTTCCTGCTTTCCAGCCAGTCTAAAACATTAAATATTAATGGAAAAAAAATGTGGAAATGACCAGTTTCCTGAACACAACGTTGCCTTTTCCATGTGTTGTGTTCAACTTTCAATTGGAAAATTACCATATTCTTAGTTTTTGTTAACAGTTGTTTTAGTATGTTGACTTTCAATTAAGACTTAGATACTAATTGAACCATGGGAGGGTGGATAGGCACTTAAAAGGTTGTCTGTAAATTTGCATAAAACCTGGTTTGCCTGCAGGAAATAATTCTTTTCTTATTGTAAATATTTCTGGCTTTAAATATCTCTGATTACGTAGTATAGTTTACTACCATATGAGAAACTGCATTCATTTCATACCTCAGAGATAAAACATCTGCTGCAAATTGTTTTTTTAATTCAAGATGTTAATCACACACTCTGTGTCTATAACTCAATCTCTTTATATTTCTGAGTATTTTTGCCTATAGGATTTCCCTCACTATTTCCTGTATCTGTAGTAGGCCTATTAAATGTACTGCAGGTGAAATGGTAAGTATGTGAAAAGGGCTCTGGTGAGTGGCCTTTGCAGAAAATTTTAAAAATCCATTTTTAAGAAGGCTTTACTCGTAGACAGGTTTTTCATTGCAAGGCTTTGTTTAAAAGTGTCACTATTAAAAAATAAATAAATGGAGCATTACAGGTCAGAGACTAGCTGTGGACGCTAATCAGTATTAATTCCTTACAGCAGAGAGCAGGCAGGTATGATGAAACAAACATTGCCCCTCCTTTCTCAATGGGAGGGAAGGTAAGTGTGGCTAACACATATTTGGTTTTCAGCCTAACTAGTCTCTTACTTTTATTTTTCTCCATTTATTTTCAATCTAGGATTCAACAATCAAGTTTATTAATTTCTACTAAAACCTCCTTATTTTATTCCTAATTCAATTTGAATTGCAATGTTGATATAAATGGTAAAATAAATATTTACTATTCTTCACTTCTTGCAAAGACCTTGCAATGGAAGACCTATGGGATTCATTGACGAAAAAGAATGACTGAGGGTATCCTCCCTTTTCTTTTTGCCTCCACTTCTTCTTTTCTCACAGGTCTCCCCGTGCTCCCTTCTGCGGTGAGTAACGGCAGCAGCCTCTGCTCGCTTTGAGACATTTAGAGTCTGAATCGTTCTTTTAATTTAAGGTACCCCAGAGTTCATGGCACCCGAGATGTATGAGGAGAAATACGATGAGTCCGTTGATGTATATGCTTTTGGGATGTGTATGCTTGAGATGGCTACATCTGAATACCCTTATTCTGAATGTCAAAATGCTGCACAGATCTACCGTCGAGTGACCAGTGTAAGTTTTGTATATATTTCTCTAACAATAAGTACATCACCTGTCACAGATAAGCAAGAACCGTAATCTTCTATGAGAGTGGATAGATAACTTTCAAGAGTCTAAGCTGGAACAAAAGAAAAGTTTCCACGTGTATTTGAGGGGGCTTGCTTTGGTTACCCCCCCCCCCCACTTTGGCTAGTGCAATATACTGCAGATGGGCTGTTCTTGAATTTGGAACTGTTCTGCTACTTGGAAGTGACAGCTGGTCCTGAATGTAGCAATTTAGAGAGCTATGGGTGAATCAGATCCCTCCCATATAATAACCTCTATCCTGAGAGTTGGCATTGGTTGCCTATTTTCTTCTACCTGCCATTGAAAATGGTGGTTGTCATCTTTAAAATACTTCATGGCTCTGCACTTTGATCTCTTCAGGACCACGTAGAGGTTTTCTTCAGCTGCTTTCATGGAGGGAATGTTGTTTTCAGGGTCCTTGAAGACAAATATTTCAGTTCCTGCCCCCCCCCCCCCCCGGAAGGTCTGTCCGACTCCAAGCTTACTTGAATTTAGAATGGCCAGTAAAACTTAGTGCTTCCAGCCAGCCTCTTTTGAAGTTTTTAAAATTTGGATCTGTTAAAGTGCCTAATGCAAAATAAGGAATCTGCTAATATTGCATATACGTTTCACTACTAGAATTTGCAAATTAGAAGTATTTAAATAGATCTGTGTAGGGGTATGTACAAAATGTGCATTACTTCAAACTTGAAACATTGTGTCTTAGAAGATCTGCCAAAATATTCAAGTTGGACTGTGGTTTGACAGATCTAAAAGTTAAAACATTTCGGTTCTGGATTTTGGCTGAAACAAAATCTGGAAAGTCTTGACTCTCTTTCCCCTTCTTTGCATGGCATGGGTTCTAACACACCAGCCAATATTGCTTGCGGCTTCCTTTCAATATCCCTCATGCCGGAGCTGATACAGAGATGGGAGGGGGGCATGTAAGAAAAGAAAGACCTGGTAAAACTAAAATGGATAGACTCATTGGATATGCTATGCTTGAAGCCAAGGACCACAATCAGGTCTATATAGCAGGTCTACCCAGCTATCTGGCAGAAGAGTTAGGCTTTTTCTAGTTTTAGCAAAAAATGCTGGGAGTAAATCTTAGGTCTCTGGTACACAATGCATGTGCTTTGTCTTTAGGCTACGGTTTTCTGTGAAATGTGTATCAATAGGACACTGTAATAGAACTGCAACTATCACAAAAATATTAATGATACAAAATTGCAGTTTATTGTGTTTCTCTGTGTTATGCAATCCTCTGCCTTTTTCTCTATACATTCAGTTTTTACTGCAGGCAAGTGTGCTGCAGTATTTATTTTGGATGCAATTTAATAATATACAGTTGGTGCAAAGAGAGTTGTGGTAAATTATGCATTTATTGCTCCCTGTGATGCCTGTAATCAGTTACCATGCTTTTTCTGAAAGTATTTCCTAATTTTAAATGTGAGGAGTAACTTTTTTAGGTTGAAAAGTATAGCATACATCTTCAAGGAGAAGAAAAATAAATTGATTAGAATTTGATAGACGCAATATGTGCAAAGTTATGTTTAAACTTACTTGCGTCTTCAGATGGATGCTTTTATAAAGGGGTATATCTCTTCTGCCTCAGCAGGTGGCAGTGTCTAGCTAACTTAGATTGAGCTGGGAAGTTCAGCAAAGCAGCCCTGGTTAGTACTTCAGTAGGGAATTGATTGCCTAGGAATGCCAAGACTGGGAAGCCAGAGTGCCAGAAGAAGGCAGGGGCAAAGCTCTTCTGTTCATAAGTAATCAAGGTCTCTTTGAGGGCTTTTTTTTTAAATGTATGTATGTTTGCATAATACTTTTAAACAATTTTTTCCTCTGCCTGTTATCATTCTGGCTTTCTGAAGTATACAGAAATTGCCAGCAAATCTTTTTAAGTAATCACTATAAAACTCTGCATATTCAATATCCAGTCTCCAGCCTTCCCTTTTTAAGGAAGATTGCTGAGATGGACTAATGGACCAACTTGAAGCACTCTACATCAGGGGTGTCAAACCGGCGGCTTGCGGGCCAGATGTGTCATTTGCAGGCCATGCCCACCCCAGCTCCGCGAAGGGGGGGAACGTTGCAATACGTCACGTGACAGCAACGTGACACAGTGAGTTTGACACCCGTGCTCTAGATGGTACAGATAACCTGGGCCCTTTTTAATCAGGGCCTGGCACAAGGGATTAGAGATGCTTTTGAAGGGGGTCTGCTTTTTCCTAAATAGGGAGTTTCAGTCAGGATGAAGAGATGATTGGCTTGATGGCCTCTGATATGTGGGGTGCCACAAGGTTTGGTCCTCTCTCCCTTGGTCTTTAATATGTGTATGAAGCTGGGTGTTAAAAGGGATGATCATCTGATGTTTTGAGATGTGATATCAATACGCTTATAGCATTGAATTTCATATCACTACCCCAGGCTGCAAGGGAGATGCTATTGACATTCTGTCCCTATACCTGCAAGCTATGAAGGTCTGGATGAGAGAGAACAGACTAAGGTGAACCCATGTAAGGCAGTATTGTTCTTATTATTACATTGGGATTTCTATAGATGTTAGTGTGATCTCTGGGCGGGCAGACATTACCCATGAAGGAACAGGTTTGTGATTTGAGAGGCTTCCTGGACTCATAGTTCCTGCTAGAAGCAGGTGGAGTTGATGACAGGAAGGGCTTTGCTGAGTTTCAGCTGCTGCACCAATTATGACCTTACTTGATGCAGGAGAACCTGGTTATAGTAACTGATTTTCACCTAGTTGGACTATTATAGCGTTCTTTAGTTCTTTGCACCAAAGACAAATTCCTTGTGTGTCCAATCACATTTGGCAAATAAAGAACTCTACTCTACTCTACTCTACTCTACTCTACTCTACTCTACTCTACTCTACTCTACTCTACTCTACTCTACTCTACTCTACTCTACTCTACTCATTTGAGCTGCTTGTAAAGATTACTTGGAAAGTGCATCTGTTCAGAATGTAGCAGTCACTATACTTTACAGCAATGGGAGTCCAGAATACTGATTTTTCTGAATCCTGCCCTAGTTGCTGTGTTTCTAGGTACATTTTAAGGTGCTGGGATGTATCATTGTGGCTTAGCGTATTTGCAGAGCTAGTTGCTCCACCAGATCTTGTAGATCACATTTATTTATAGTTAATGCTTTGGAGGTGGGTTGGGCTGAGGACCCAAAGCTAGAAAGTACTGCTTTTCTGTAGCAACACGAGGGCTGTATAGAATGGTTTCCATATGGAAATCAGATTCACTTCTCATAAGCTTCAGGAACTGTTGAAAACAGAACTATTTCAAAGGGCATTCTCAAATCAACAAACATCTAAGGTGATTACTAATCTGCCTAATTTATAAATTATATTTATATTTAAACAACTGTATCTGATCCATCATACATATAACATATATAATAGTTTTAAGAATGTCTCTTGTCCCTTTTTCTGTTGTGATTTATTAAATTGCTTTATCATCATTTGATTAGTTCTAACTCCAGATTTCATATCATTCAGTTTTATCATTATTTCATCTCTATTTTTTTTTACCACTCTCTTAAGTAGCTTGCTCTCTGTACTTCTATACAAGCATATCATTCTGCATTTTCCCATCTTTAACTCCATATGGCTATTATACTATTATCCCTTCTTTTCAACATAAAATCCCTTTTTCCTGTCTTATTTTCCCTTGTTGGTGAATTTTAAAATAGACTAAAACATAGTTGTTCTTCTCTTGGCCATAAGACAGTAATAAAAATATCAATTGCAATAATATTTTTATTAGAACAATAAAATTTAATAATAGTTGCAGATGTTTTGAGTTCATTTGCTCTTTTATGAAGTATTCTGATTAACGCAAGAAAAAGAAATATTTTGAGCTGTATCAATTTTTTCAAAGATCTTAGAGATCTTATTCATTCTTTTCTCCAGGGAAGAATCTTCACACGGTCTCAGACAAATGGGTGTCCGAATTTTGCTTGAAAGCCTCCAATTATGGAACCCCCATAGGAAAAAGAGGCAAGCTATTCCACTGCTTAAAAGTTCCCACTGTCAAAAATCTCCTTATTTTGAGCTTGAATCTTTCTCTATAAAGTTTACCTCCATTGGTTCTTGCTCTGTGCCCTTGGGAGCTATGGAGAGCTATGAGAGCCAGTTTGGTATAATGGCTAACTAAGATGCTGGCCTAGAAATCAGGAGACTGTTGAGTTCTAGCCTTCACTTAGGCATGAAAGCTGAATCTGGACACTGTTACTATATCTCCTTAGCCTTCTCTTCTTTAGATTAAATATATTCAGTTTTTTAATCTTTTAAAATTTAAATTCTTTAGATTAAATACCATTCTTCATAGGATTTATCCTCAAAGGTTCTCAACATATTTTTAATTCTTCTCTGTATTTTTTCTAGTTTCCTAGCATCCTTATATCTTGGAACTGGAAATAATATTCTAGATGCAATCTGTCTGTACACATAGAACAGAACTGTCGCTTCTCATGATTTCTATCTTGAACCTCTGTTGATGCAGCCTAAGATTTTGTTAGCTCTTTTGGCAGCTGCCTCACATTGCTAAATATGCTTAACGTAATATAAAGTAATGTTTACCAAAATATCCAGATCATTTTCAGGAGTACTTCTTCTGATCCAGATAACTATTTTGTTTGGATCAATGTATCCATTTTTTCCTACCTAAGTGCAGCACCCTGCATTTCATTTATTCCAATAACATTTTATTGGATGGGGTCCATTGTTCATATTTAGAGTTTGAGTTGCTATTCTAATGTATAATTCATTCCCCTTCAGCTTTGTGATACCTACAAACTTGATAGGTATTCCTTCTGTCTTCCTTTTTATCTGTACATATCTAAAAATGTTGCTTTGGACAACCTTAATTCTTATTGGATACAGATAAGATATCGTATTGTAAAATAAGGGAAGAACTCTTATAGTTTGTAAAGCTCATCATTTCACTCAAATAAAATTTGTTTTTGGATTGGAAACATTATTTCATACCAGCTTCAGCTGATAGGGGGAAGTTTGAACTCAGAAAATAACTAAACATGGCCCAGAGCTATAAAGTTAAATTTTTTAAATTTGTATAACTAAATATTCTAAGAATTAAAAATTGATATTGGTTCATATGGCTAATTTTAATCATTTTAATATGCTTTCAAAGTTCTGTAATTTGACTTCTATTAACAAAGACTGCAAAAATGTGAAATCCCGAAATAGTTAAAGATCATAGAACAATTGTTTGTGAAAACAATAAATAATGAAATTCCAAACCATTCTATAACTATGCCGAACACCTGAGGCGAAGAACTCAGGTATGTTAGTCTCCTGTATTTCCATACAAATGTGTGTCAGATCTGAGTTTGTTATTAATTTCCTGGAGGTACACTTAAGTATTTAACCACAATGAAGACATACTGTTACAGTTTGTTAAGGACATTCTGTCCTTGAGTCTCTTGGGTTTATTTTCTACCCTGTAATCCATAATATAGAACCAATTGATGGGATTGGTAGGTTTTGTTTTGTTTTGTCCTATGGATTTTCTTCTTTCCAAGTTTTTATTTGTCACTTGTCTGTAAATGCCCTTCAATTGTTATATGTGAAGCACAATGATTATATTTATATAGTTAGGAGTTCAGCTCAACTTGAAAACATCTTTACAATAAAATTCAGCTTTATATATATGACTGAAACAGCATCCAGATAAGATGGGACTGCTGTTTGCACCTATAATAGAATAACTTGGGAACATGTACCAAATCAAGAACATGTACCAAATCAAGATAAGTGGAAACTTCAGCATTGAGACAATTGTTAGAATGTCCATCTAGTATAGAAATATTAATTTTATGGACAAACAAATAGCACAAATAGAAATAAATCTTTTCTAGAACATGTAAACTTAAATAAATCTTGGAAGTTAAATAACATTTCACCCTTATTATCTAGAGCAGGGGTGTCAAACCTGCGTCTTCACGGCATTGTCACGTGATGTACCACAACTTTTCCCCTTTGCTAAACCAGGCGTTGGCATGGCCAGCACATGGCACATTTGTGCTGTGATTTTGACAGCCCTGATCTAGACCATGTTGCTGAATTTATAAGAGAATAAGGTTAGGGTTGTAGTTTCTTCTCTATAGCAATGGACCTAAATGCTAAAACATCTCAAGAAGAATTGGGAGGAAAACACCTGGAGCAATTAGAAGTATTAGATGGAGACTGTATGGCAGCATTTTCCATGTCAAATTGATGCAATTGAATTTAATATAGGCTAAAAAAAATTAGTGATATCAGTTCTCAATACATTATTGTATTTTATGGATAAATACAGCTTTTATATGTATAAATAAAATTTAAACATATATAACCAAGAATTCATATATTTGTCTTACATATTTCTTATAAATATATATAGCTTTTGTGACTTAGTGTGAAAACACAGAATTAATGTTTATAGATTGTTTATATAATTGATATGTATCTAAATTATTATATATTTTTAGATCTAGATTTATAGAAAAGACCAAATTGATTAATTGCAAATGAAGTATTTGAACATTTAATATTTGGATTTATTAAATCCAGCTTGATTTTAATCTTTTTAGGCTAGTTTATTCTTACTCATGAACTAAAACAATCTGGACCAGTGTTTTTGAAACCAGTGATTTTCAAACTTGGCAACCTGGCTAGGGAATTCTGGGAGTTGAAGTCCACACATCTTAAATTTAGTAGACTTATATACCGCTTCATAAGGCTTTCAGCCCTCTCTAAGCGGTTTACAGAGTCAGCATATCGCCCCCACAGTCTGGGTCCTCATTTTACCCACCTCAGAAGGATGGAAGGCTGAGTCAACCCTGAGCCGGTGAGATTTGAACCGCTGAACTGCAGCTAACAGTCAGCTGAAGTGGCCTGCAGTACTGCACTCTAACCACTGCACCACCTCGGCTCTCTATCTTAAATTTGTCAAGCTTGAAAAATATTGATCTAGATTTATGCATGTTTAGTGGCTTTACTTATAATATGTCCTATTTTTCAACAGGGCATCACCTCAATCACTTTTTAAAGGACAACCAGAAAACTCAAATCCCAAAGCCTAGTTGAACAGTTGGTGGAAAAAAAATACAGTAATGCTTAAAGTCATCTGTTTCTAGTTTTTTCTCCTACTGAACTTATATAGAATGAATATACCAGTGATGGCAAACCTTTTTCGCCTTGGGTGCCACCTCCATAATTTAATCTCCTCCCGCACTGTGCCCCCTGCGCATGTGCATGTGACCACCACCCTTCCGCTGCCCCGCACATGCACGCATGACTTTCTTGGAGCCTGGGGTGGGTGAAAACTGCCTCCCCCACCTCCCTGAGGCCCTCCAGAAGTCAGAAACGGCCTGTTTTCTGACTTCCGGTAGGCCCGGTAGGTCCATTTTTCATCTTTCCCAGGCTCCAGAGGCTTTCTAGGAGTCTGGGAAAGGCGAAAAATGGCCCAACATGCAAACCAGAAGTTTAGGAACTGACTTCTGGATTGCCCGTTGAGCCGTTTTTCTCACTCAGGAGGCTTCCCCGAAGCCTCCAGAGGGAGAAAAACGGCTGAAAATGAAGGCCAAAAATCAGCTGGCCAGCGCACACATGCGCACTGGAGCTGACAGGGCAATGCTTCACGTGCCCTCAGAAACTGCAAAAAATCAAATTAGAATCAGATTTAATATCTCTTCCTCTGTCCTCCCTCTCCACAAACATACACATCCATCCAATATAATATCAGACTTACATTTACTCAGGAAGATGCTATTAGCATTACTTGCAGTTCTCTGCTCAAAAGTGATTTTATTAAAGCATGCAGCAACTTTATTGCCATTTTCTGCAATTCTAGTTAGATATGTCATCCTTTTAAAGATCAGTTAACTGCAATCACACTTTCAACACTTGTTCTAACTTGGCTCCAAGTTAAATGAGGACAAGTAAATGAAAAAAAAATTGCATTGTATATGCCCCTGATGGCGAACCGGTGGCACGCGGAGCCATTTTTCTAAAAAAAACAGACATACAGAATATACTTAAACATCTTATTAATTTTTTCTAATGTGATTTTGGTTAGTGCAATGAACATTTGCTCACATTAATGCCAGTAACTATGAGTGAAAATGAAGGGAATATATGTCATGAACTGCCTTCTTAAAAATATCATTTTCTGGAATAATTAGATTCAGCAAAAATATATCATAATGTGGTTTTTGAATCTAATATAGCTAATTAAAGAAAGTACCTTTACCTTCTGTAAGTTAACTTTGCAATTAGAGTATGTTAATATTGAATAAACAGAACAAGAGCAGTAGCAGGCTATGTTTTTATTTTTAAAAAACAATGCATTTAAAGGCTGTATTTATTAGGGCATACTATAGACCCAAAAGGAAGAAATTAAATATGCAAGCCTCCCAGACTTCGTTGCTAATAATAGGAGTTTGTGTTTCACAAGGAGCATTGAGCAAATGAACTGCCTTGCATGTTATTGCCCTGGGCTTGGAGGGAAGCAAGGTCAACTTTGTTTTCCATTGGGATCATGGGTTCTTTTTAAAATTCCTTTAATGCTTTATAACAGCCTGCATCTAGTTCAAACTGGCATCAAAATAGCCTAGCAAAATAGTAATGTAGACTTGTAAAAGCATTTTGTTTGTGCAGCTTGACTCAGGAATTCATAGGCCAATATAATTAATGATGAAGTCTAAAAGAAGATTAAAGTAATTCTCAATAAAATTCATTTCAGACTCTGTATTTAAGTCTCTTGTTTTGAAGAAATCCTGAGCACTATCTCAACTGTTACAGGTAGTCCTCAATTTACAACAGTTCCTTTACCATTCAATAGCAATAGCAGTAGCAGTAGACTTATATACCGCTTCATAGGCCTTTCAGGCCTCTCTAAGCGGTTTACAGAGAGTCAGCATATTGCCCCCAACAATCTGGGTCCTCATTTTACCCACCTCGGAAGGATGGAAGGCTGAGTCAACCCTGAGCCGGTGAGATTTGAACCGCTGACCTGCTGATCTAGCAGTAGCCTGCAGTGCTGCATTTAACCACTGCGCCACCTTGGCTCTTTCAAAGTTACGATGATACTGAAAAAAGTGACTTATGACCATCTTTGTGACACATTTTACAGCATCCCTGTGGTCATGTGATCAAAATGTGAATGCTTGGCAACTGGTTCATATTTATGAGATGGTTGCGATGTCCTGAGTACTGTGAACATTTGCAACCTTCTGACAGGCAAAGTCAATGGGGAAGCCAGATTCATTTAACAACTGTGTTACTAACTTTACAAATTACAGTGATTAGTTTAATAATTGTGGCTAGAAAAATCCTAAAATGGAGCAAAACTCACTTAACAAATGTCTCAATAACATATATTTTGGGCTCAATTGTGGTTGTAAGTCAAGGACTACCTGTATAACTTTCCTGATATTTTACACACGAAGGGACACTCCATATACATTTTATACAGACAGTTGTATATTATACTATTGGTGAACTGCATCTGGTGTATATGTAATAGTATATGTAATGTTGTAGCATACAGTTCTTTAATACATTCTGCATCTCAGATTCTTTGAACAAGATGTCTTAAAAAATAATAGATGAAGGATTCTAAAATTACAAATTAATCATTCAGTAATAACATTAAGTGGTAGCAGTCTAGTAAACTACGGAAGTCATCACAAAATGTAATACAATTAGTCTAAATAAAAGCTTTACATTATGGAAAAGCAGCAGCAACACATTTTCTGTACCTTCTGGTTTGACCGAGTAGGTAGCAACTTGGCCTGCTATGCCCCCGAACTGGTTTTCTCATTTTTTTTAGTACTGTGCACACGTAGCACGCATCAAGCGTGTCCCTGAGCGAACTGGCAGTAGCAGCAGCCAGAACCCCCACCCCACCTCACTCCCTGATCAGAACAAACTCTGTTGCTTTTTCTGTGGCTCTCTTCATCCGAACTTTACTCAGAATAGGCTGGTGGCAGACCAATGTGGAGTTCTTTGCCCAAAATGATTGAGTTCAAAGTGCTGTTAGATATAACTACTCTGTCAAATGTAAGAATACTAGGGCAATTTCAGTTATATTCTCTGAAAGTTAACTAATGTGACAATAATAGTGACAAATACAACAGTAACCATAACAATAATTTTATATAATTATTAATTTATATTCTGTTCTAGGACGGAATAAAATGTATTGTAAAATCCTGCGAAGATTGCAATGGGAACTGAATAGGAAAGGAATTCTGTGACCTGGGTTTTTCCCCCCCTTGTTATTACTAAGTTTGCAAAACAACTGATAAGTAATTTTTCAAGAAATAAAAATATTTCATTTTCTCTTCTGTTTTCTTTATCTTTCTGCATGATGTTACAGTATATTGAACAGCAGTGGTTCAAATTTCTTACCACTTCGTAAGAAGTTACAGGAAAGCAAATGGGAGGAGCTGTAAACAGATTTACATATTGCATGACATTGCTGGTGTGTTCTCTCTGGAGGGTCCTAGGCTGTGAAAGCAGTGTTCTCAACAGAGCTCTGACTTCTTCAGACTGCACAGGATGAGGGAAAGTAAAGTTGTAAATGAAGAGGATATGTTTCCTTTAAAGCTCAAAGTGTGCTTTCCTTCTGCTGTGCGTTAAGCATAACATTTAAGAGTCTTTTCTGATTAGAACAGGGTTTTTTTTTTTTTTTGCAAATTTTGTATAATAGTATTATTTCCTGATGGATTTTTCAAAGCGAGATTTTTGTCCAGTGTTTCTCATCATAAATTCACACTGTTTCTGTTGCTCCCATAAGGACTGTGTTACAGAGGTAAGAATTTCAATCACATAGATATGTATTTAAATCAGGCTATACTTGAACAATTATAAGATTATATCTATACTTAACAATGACAATGCTTAATATAAAGATTTAGTGTTTCTATGTGGATAGGAATGTTCTTATGTAGGCAGATTGATTTCATAAAGATGTTAAAACTTATGCTTTATGAAGATCTGGTTAATTTGGTATGTTACATTTAGGTCAGAGTGTAATAGAAGGCCTTTAATGTTCAAAGCTACAAGAAAATACAACTACTTGAATCTATCTGTATTTTTCTGGCTGTTTGATCTAATTGGATTGTTCAGAATATTGGTTCTTCTACACTGAAGGTTGTTAACCTAGGAATAAAGTTAAATTGCAATTTGTGTAGATTCTATGGGTTCTAGGACAACTCCTCATATATCATGTGAGGCAGGTATGGATTTTGATTGCAGATAAAACAATTTATCTGTCAGCATACTATAAAGTTATGAAAAAAGATTTGGATGTAGTGCAGAGAAATACATCCACCGGTCTTCAACACATCCAATGGGGAAGTTAAGACTTATCCAAGAGAGAAATACTTTGATCATTATGATTTTCTAAACAATTTAATGAACACCCAAACTGTCAGCTGACATGTGTGCAAGAACTGAACAAATGCAGTAGATGTTCAGTCTGGGAGATTATCTTGTGAGATAAAGTGTTGTCATATAAAAATATATTTCTTAGATTTGTAATTTCATATCTATATCTAAATATAGACAGACAGACATAGATATTAAAAACCGTTTGTATTGGAGTTCTTTTGTCTTGTTCCAAGAATGCTGACTGTAGGAGATTTTTTTTAAAAATTGGGGTTCTTATATGTGGATCTGTAAAGTGTGTGTGTGGAGATTATTTATAGTGCCTCAGTGCATGCCTACATACTTTCACACATGTTTTCATGAAATACTACATATTTCCTTATTATGTTAAACCTGAAAAGGTAGACTGGTGTATTTCTGTATTGCCTATTTGAAAGAGTGGTATGTTTATCTCATCTATTTCAGCCTACATCTATATGTTAATCCTTGAATTTTACTAACAATGTAAACAAATCATTGATTTATATCAACTGAATCTAGATAAATAAGTGAAGGAATTGGTGGAATATGAGTTAACTGAAATTCACAAAGATATCTAATAAGACTCGGAGGTTAGTACTCATTTGAATAAAATGAGTAGTTTGGAGGACTATGGGGAAGATGGTTGAATGAAGATTAGATGGTAATTTGTTGTTTACAATTCAGTTGGCTCTGACCTTCATGACACAATGATTTCACCAGGACTGTCTATCAATAATGGCTTCTTGAGTTCTAGTAAACTAAGCTCATGCTTATGCCATTAGTAATTGTACTTAGCCATCTTGCTTTCTCTTGTGTTTGATTGCCCTCAATTTTTCCAAACAAGGAAATCTTCTCCAGTGACTCTTTGCATGGCGTATTCAAAATATGTAAAACTTAACTTCATTATTTATGTTTCCAGTAAGCACAATACTTGGGTGTCTAGTGGTTTTTACTTCATCTGGTATTAGATTATATATACTTTTGTAATACAAGTTATTCTTGAACAATAGTAGCTTAGATAATTTTCAGAAAAATATATGAACTTTGTTGTGCAACCTTGTTTATAAACTAATCATTTTTTAAACTTGAAAGACTCAGTTCAAAATATTATTTTCTGTTGCTAGGGAATCTTTGAGTTGTGGATATAATATTTTCTTATTCTATATATGTACCCTGTTTCCCCAAAAATAAGACCTCCCCAAAAATATTGCAACACAGCAGCAGCCATGAGGTGATCATGCTCACTGCCTCCCCCAAAATAATAATTAAACCTCCCCCAAAATAAGGCCAAGTGCTTATTTTGGGGGTCAAAAGAAAATAAGACCCTGTCTTATTTTCGGGAAAACATGATACGTGGTTTTGAATATTATAGTTGGGCTACATCTTTCAATTGGGTCTGTGTTTTTCACCGGTTAGAAACTTTTAAATAGATGATTAAATATGGAAAATGTAGATAAATAAAAACCATGTTAAAAAAGAAATTCTCCATTCACTGACAGGATGAAAGAATGGTTCTTGTGTGATGGCACATGTTATTGTGTAGGGGCACCTTTTGGAAGAATGGAGAAATGATAGTATTATTTTAATAATATAGCATGTAGATTCAATGAATCGAAACTCATTTACTAAATTTTAATTGGGGAACAGCTTTAATTTTAATTACATTTGCACATTTAATTAAAGAAATGTGTTATTGGTGTCCATGTTATTTTTAAAAAAAATTTTATTAACAAACATGTAAAATACACACATACAAAATTTAGATGTACACCACATTTACACAGTACAATATGAACAGGAGCTTCCTATTCTTTCTAATAGCAACTATCAATCAATACCTTATATTATTTTCCCTTCTATTGTATTGCATTTGGATTTCACCATTCTTAACCCTCTTATTTTACTCATAACTATTATTTTTTGACTTTTGTTATATTCCTTCATTGATTCTTGTTTTTTTCCCCCCCATCCACCTATACCATTTATCCCATATCTGGTAGAATTCTGATTCTTCTTTTCCCTGGATTTCTTTAGTTAGTTTGTCCATTTCAGCACAATCCATAACCTTTCTTATTATTTCATCTTCGCTTGGAATTAATTTGTTTTTCCATTTCTGGGCAAAGGCAATCCTCGCTGCTGTAATTATATGTAGTATTAAATACTGGATTTCTTTTTTGTATTTCACAGACATTATTCCTTATAAAAAAAAAATCAGGTTTCCATTGTATTTTAACCCCTGTTATTGCCTCCAGCTAATTTTTGATCCTTTTCCAAAAAATTTTAGCCGCCTCACAGGTCCACCATAAATGGTAATATGTTCCCTGTATTGATTCGCATTTCCAACATTTTGGGGAGGTATTTGTTAAGATTTTAGCTAACCTTGTTGGTGCCAGGTGCCATCTGTAAAACATTTTGTACTGGTTTTCCTTGTATGCAACTGATAGTGTCATTTTTAAGTTTGTTCCCCAAAATTTTTCCCATTTGTCTAATTCAATATTATAGCCAAAGTTCTGCACCCATTTTATCATTTGTTCTTTCACAATTTCCTCTTCCATTTTATACTTCAGGAGGATTTTATATATTCTCCCTATCATCTTTCTATCTGAGCTTTGAATAATTTTATCCAATTTGTGTGGTTCTGTTTCAATGTCATATAATTTAGTATCTTTATTGTATTTAGTTTTGATTTGGAGGTAAGTTAGTGTCCATGTTTTGTAATGAATAAAATATATGGTCACAAGATAATAATGCCAATGGCCTTTTCTCTTTAATGAAACTAATGCTTTGGATTCATTTTGAAATGATTTTTGGAACATTTGGGAATGTAACGTGTTACTAGTCTGCATTTCACTAAAGAAACTACTTCCATATTCAGGAGTGTGTAGCTGTAGGTGACAGCCTCTTGATCCTAGAAGGTGACATGGTTGCTTTAATGATCCAGATGTCTGCCATGAGAGGGGGGGAGAGGGTAGAGAGAGGGGGGGTAGAGAGAGGGGGGGTAGAGTGAGAGAGAGAGGGTAGAGAGAGAGTGGAGGTGATAGATAGAGGTGATAGTATGTAGCTGTAGGTGACAGCCTCATGATCCTAGAAGGTGACATGGTTGCTTTAATGATCCAGATGTCTGCCATGAGAGAGGGGGAGGAGAGGGTAGAGTGAGAGAGAGAGGGTAGAGAGTGAGGGTAGAGAGAGAGTAGAGGTAATAGAGGTGATAGTGTGTAGCTGTAGGTAACAGTCTCATGATCCTAGAAGGTGACATGGTTGCTTTAATGATCCAGATGTCTGCCATGAGAGAGGGGGGAGAGAGAGAGGGTAGAGTGAGAGAGAGAGGGTAGAGAGAGTTGGAGGTGATAGATAGAGGTGATAGTGTGTAGCTGTAGGTGACAGCCTCATGATCCTAGAAGGTGACATGGTTGCTTTAATGATCCAGATGTCTGCCAAGAGAGAGCGGGTGGAGAGAGAGGGTAGAGAGAGAGTGGAGAGAGGGGGGGATAAAGAGGTGATAGAGGTGATAGGTAAAAGATAGATAGATGGATGGATGGATGGACGGACGGACGGACAGACAGACAGACAGATAAGATAGATAAGATAGATAAGATATATAAATATAACTAATATATAATAATGACTTTCCTTGTATGGTCTTATTTCTTTGTTTCAGGGAGTCAAGCCAGCCAGCTTTGATAAAGTAGCTATTCCTGAAGTGAAGGAAATAATTGAGGGATGCATTCGTCAAAATAAAGATGAAAGGTAAATGTTCTTCTATTTGGATTGAGCAGTAGAAATGGGCTGTGTTGACTGTTTTGATGAAAAACTTTCCGATAATCTGTAATGCCTCAGTACTCTACAAATGTTGGCAAATTCTTTCAGTAAAGGCCAAAATCCCACCTCTCTGTGACTGCAGGCTTAGTGCAGCTGTCATTAGGATGGTGCCAGGCTGCAAGCAAGGAATCTTCTGAGAGGTGCCCACCCAGTATGACCTGGTATTCAGCCCTGTCCCTTGCCCTGGGAACCCAACTAAAACTCTGGCCTGACAATCTCCATCTGCTTACCTGTTCTTTCTTAGCTCATGGGCTGTAAAAACCAGCAGGAGATTGTATTTGTCCACAGGTCCTAGTTTATTGACTGTTTCTTTAGTGTGTAATCAATGAATGTGGCGCTGGTTTTGCAAGCACACATTAGCATTTCTTTCAGTGAAGGTCAAATTACACCCATAGTCTTTTTTTCAAATTGCACTAATTACTTTTTTTGTAGAGAAGGCATAAATTTCCAATTTGTCCTCTTCTGTTTAAAGAATGGGTGAAGCATTAAAATGTATTGACAGTATTTCCTTTAATAATTAAGTAAACATTTGTTGCCTCATCCATTGTATCATAGTATTGCATCGTAATATTGTTTTCTTCAGATCTTTAAAAAAATAAGTGCTTTCTTTTTTTGGAGAACAAAGTGGCATGAATGCAATTTATCTTTGCATAAGAATTAAGGTTTTATTTGGGAGGAAAATATGTTTGGTTCAAATGGTAAAGTTTGAATAATCTTTTGTATTTAGTTGCACTGCTTTTGTATCCCTAAATCTCCATCTCACTCATGGATGCCCTAAATTATAACTTGATCTCTTCTTTTTATAATTATCAGATATGCTATCAAGGACCTTTTGAATCATGCATTCTTCCAGGAAGAAACTGGTGTGCGTGTAGAATTAGCAGAAGAAGATGATGGAGAGAAAATTGCTATTAAGCTCTGGCTACGAATTGAAGATATTAAAAAGCTAAAAGGAAAATACAAGGATAATGAAGCAATAGAATTTTCTTTTGACTTGGAAAGAGATGTTCCTGAGGATGTAGCACAAGAAATGGTGAGCAATAAAGGGATTGGGTATCTGTCTCTAAATGTAGATTTTTGAGTTTTGGATACAGTTTGGTCCATTTGTTATTTTGATAACTGTACAAAACTCAATACTTGAAAATGAAGTGATACAGAAAGCTGTAATTCATGAGTGAATTATGTACAAAATTCTTAACTAAACCCCAAGTCTCTCCATTTAATACAAGAATATTTTAAATAAGCAAATAACAATACAATCTGGCAAAAGTTTGAGGTAAATACTATTTACATTAGCCAAGAACAACCACATTTCTTAAAAGTGATTTTCTCCATTTTGTACATCGCCCAGTTTAATGCTTCAGATATCGTTGACATGTATTCAGGTATAATATTATGATATCTTACTTAGTTAAAAGCAATCAAATCACTTGAATACTTGCTTTTAAAAAAATGCAGTTTAGAATGTTGCTTGTCATTTTCCAGCTGAACTTTAAACAAAATATTTTTATTTTTTCCCAGTTGATAAGATTAATTAGTAAACTTTTCTACCATCAATCTGAGACAGATGTTTCTAGATGTAATTTCTAAAGTTTATTTACATAAAATATTTGACATTTTTAGAAAATTTACAAAGCAAATCTCTCTCAAAATGATTTACAGAGGAGGAAGTATTAAACAACAGAAATATAAATATAAACAACATAATAAACCTTTCATTTCAAGTCTTTGGAGATTCTCAATCATCCAGGTCATGGTTGTCTCAAAAGATTTTTTTTTCCAAAAAACAACTGGACTGTTTTGGTTTTTTCTTTGAAAATGTTTCTCCTTTTCATCCAAGAAGCTTCTTCATTTGTAACTAACTGACTCAGAGATAACAATTGACACTCAGAAATCTAATAAGTGGATGTCTACAAAGAATATAAATCTTTCCATACCCCACCAGTCAGTTAGAACTGAACAAGTTTCTTGGATGAATTGCCTTTTGAAAAAATAATATTTGGGACTTCCATTTCAAAATTACGAATAGAAATCAGTACTTGAAATAATAACTGATTGAATATACACCAACACCAACATTTAGTTAAAATCAAATCGAAACATTTCAAGTCTTAAAAACATCCTGGTTTGAGTTCACCTTATGACTTCAGTGTAGGTTATCTGTTAATAAAACAGAGGACACTGCATCTAGATTTTCCTTCCATTCCAGGTAGCTGTGGGTCAGCTGTCCTAAGAGGCTGAACAATAGTGGCTATACTATTATAGTTGCTATAGTGGCTTGTTTCCTTGATAAGATCTCATAATATTTTGGGAGAATACTGTGATGAATAATTTTTAAACCAAATATTTTCTTCTAATGTTCTTGTAATAGTTAATTTAAAACTGACAAGCTGATCATTTCATTTATGTTGTGTCATTCTAAAAATGGCTGTCTTGGTGAAGTTAATACCATGCATTTCTGTTTTGTGCCTTTTTATAATTATTATTTTTTCATTGTGAATGTTTTTATGCATTTTTTTAATTGATTGCTATATGCTGCCCAGAGTCACTTTCATGTGAGATGGGTGGCTCTATAGATGTGATACATAAATGTATTTATTGTCATTCACCATCGTCTAATAGTAAGAACTGTTTTTCTTTCAGGTTGAATCTGGATATGTCTGTGAAGGAGATCACAAAACAATGGCTAAAGCTATAAAGGATAGGGTATCTTTGATTAAGCGAAAGAGAGAGCAGCGTCAGTTGGTAAGGGAAGAACAGGAGAAAAGAAAGCAAGAAGAAGTCAATCAGAAGCAGCAGACAGAACAGAAAACACACTCAGGGGCTGCCCAACAAGGAACAAAACAGGCTGTGCCTACTACTAGTGTCACTGCCGTTCCCACCACTTCAACTTCTGTTTCTACCCAAGTAGAACCTGAGGAGCCTGAGGCAGATCAGCACCAACAGGTTCAGTTCCAGCAACCCAGTATTTCTGTATTATGTAAGTACTTTCTGTATGTGTCGCCTAACTTCCATTTCCCCCCCACTTGTGGATAGCGGAGGCTAAGTTGTCATTAGAGATTAATGGTCAATCTTTGTAACTATGGATGCAGTTTCTGCTTTGCTATTATGTTCAGAAATAGACACTGATTCCTGCAGGGACAAAATGGTTGCAACAGAAGCCAAATCACCATTGCTTGATTTCATATCTAGCAGAGAGAACCATAAATTGTCAGAATCAATTGTTGCCATTGTCATCTAATCACAGTAGAGAAGCCACTCTTTTTCTCCATCTCACTACCTTCTTACTATCATTAACATTATTATTAATCTCCAGTATTTGCATAAATTGTGGTGATGTCATCAGACCGGGCAGGATCAAATTTCTTCTATTTAGAAGAGAACTTTAAAAAAAACCACAAAAGGTTCAAAAGACACTTTCCCCTCCCCCTTAGGGAAAACAGTCACTCTACTACCTACATTATCAAGTAGTCTAGGTACCTTGGGAGTGAGAAAAGAAAGGCTGGGAGGAGACTTACCCAGGCAACTTGTGATCTTCCCTGCTGGGAAGGCAGCAGAGAAGTCACAAATGGCGATAACATGACCACAGATGCTACAATTGGCTGTAAGTGCAAACTGGTTGCCAAGTGCCTCAATTTTGTTTATGTGAGTGCAGGAACTTCAAAGACTGGTCATAAATTCCCTCTTCAGCACTGTCCTATTCTTCATAAGATGAAGCTACTAAATTACTTTCTGGAGAGAGGGACAGGAGGCTCCAGTGGATGGTATTGACACGCCCATTTGGCCACGAGACTAGGATGAAGCTGAAGACACGCCTCTGTGCTCCACCCTTTCTTCTCCACTTCATCTCAGTCCGGTTAAAGAACGAGTCATGTTTTTAACTCTGCAGTCACCATAGCTAGCTCTCTGCTTTAGGCTGTAAGTAGCTCTACGTGGTTTTCCTTTCTAACCACCAGGAAGTGTTACTTTGTATCCTTGGGATTGGCGGGAGCGCTGAGGTCGCGGCAGCCATTTCCGGCTTTGCCAAGCACGTGGCGCTGATCCCTGGGGGTTTTTATGCGATCAGGAGGCTAGAGGCTAGGGATTCCCAGCTCAGAGGCCCCACCATCACACCAATCTACTGGAAACGGCTTTGGCAGCTGGATTCGAGCCACGGAGAGCATGGAGCGCTGGGAAGAGCGCAAAGAAGCTTTTTTCTTTTTTGAACTGAGAGTGCGCGAAGCGACCCGGGCCGAGGCAAGCCTCAGCAGCAGCCCCAGACTCACCGTTCTCGGTTCTTAACAAACTTGAATATTGGGCACTATCTAATAAAATGAAATTCAGTGGTGAAAAGAATAAGGTTCTACATTTAGGCAAGAAAAATGAAATGCCCAGGTACAGTATAGGTGGTACCTTGCTCAACAGTAGTAACTGTGAAAGGGATCTTGGAGTCCTAGTGGACAACCATTTAAATATGAGCCAGCAATGAGCAGCAGCTGCCAAAAAAGCCAAAACTGTTCTAGGCTGCATAAACAGAGGGATAGAATCAAGATTCCCTTGGAGTGTTAATACCACTTTATAATGCCTTGATAAGGCCACACTTGGAATACTGCATTCAGTTTTGGTCATCACGATGTAAAAAAGATGTGGAAACTCTAGAAAAAGTGCAGAGAAGAGCAACAAAGATGATGAGGGGACTGGAGGCTAAAACATATAAAGAACGGTTGCAGGAACTGGGTATGTCTAATTTAATGAAAAGAAGGACTAGGGGAGATATGATAGCAGTATTCCAATATCTCAGGGGTTGCCACAAAGAAGAGGGAGTCAAACTATTCCCCAAAGCACCTGAGTGTAGAACAAGAAGCAATGAGTGGAAACTAGTCAAGGGGAGAAGCAACTTAGAATTGAGGAGAAATTTCCTGACAGTTAGAACAATTAATCAGTGGAACAGCTTGCCTCCAGAAGTTGTGAATGCCCCAACACTGGAAGTTTTAAAGAAGATATTGGATAACTATTTGTTTGAAGTGGTGTATGGTTTCCTGTCTAAGCAGGGAGTTAGACTAAAAGACTCCATGGTCCCTTCCAACTCTGTTATTCTCTATTCTATTCTAAAGCATTTGTGACCACCACTGCCATCCTAAAAAATCTCCCAAGATGGAGCTTCATTTGAGTCCAGGTTAAGGATTAATCTCTAGACTGACTCTGTTTGCCTCTCCTCATCTCTCCAAAATTACTTTCTAACCTCACTTCAAGAAATAGGCAGCTTCCTTGATCCATATATCCAGAGAACCAACCTAATGTACTACTGTCTGGAAGTTATTTACATGTAATCCTCAATTTATGGCTACAATTCGCCCTAAAATTTCTGTTGCTGAGTGAGACAGTTGTTAAGTGAATTTTGCCCCATTTTACAGTTGTTAAGTTAGTAACACAGTTGTTAAGTGCATCTGGCTTTCCCATTGACTTTGCTTATCAGAAGGTCACAAAAGGTCACCTTCACTTGATTTCAGGACATTGCAACCATCAAAAATACATGCCAGTTGCCAAGCTTTTGAATTATGATCACATGACCATGAGGATGCTGCAATTGTCATATGTATGAAAAATGGCCATTGTTCACTTTTTTCAGTGCTGTTGTAACTTCAAACCGTCACTAAACGAACTGTTGTAAATCAGAAATACTTGTATTTCTTTGACAGATCAAATATAAATGGGAAATTAGTACAATATAAGACAAATCCATATTGTGGAAACTGGTTGGTTTTCTTCTGCTACTAAAATTTAACTTGAATCTAGCGTATTAGCAATTTGTGATCTATTCCACAGTCATGTCTTTGCTATTAATAACTAGACTCTTGCATTTCCTTCTATCAGTTTCATAGTTAATTTAATTTCATCTCTGTTTACTTCCTCAAGAATGTATTAGCATTAAAAGATCTTTGGACTGGCAAAAATTAATAATTCAGCTGGGGAATGAATACATATAGGAAAAATTAATTCCTTCCTCTTCTCTTAAGATGGTTTGCAAGCCAAAGCGGTATATTCTTTTATAATTATGTCAAAAACACAAAATTTATTATTTCTTTTTTGGCTTATTTGGCATCCTTCGACGATACACAAAAGCTGTAGGGAATAGCAGAAATCACTAGAATTATATAAGCAAGAAGAAGATCAAAAGAGGAAAGTACACATTAATATCTCAGTTATTTTCCTCCCAATTACAATTATCTCCCAAGTCCATGAAGCTCACCTCTAAACAGCCCAATACAACTTCTGATCTTAAGGTAGACTTTAATACCATAAGCAAAATTGTTAGTACTGCCCAGGTAACTGTTATGTGAGAGATTCTGTCTATTATCATAACTATATAACTCTGTGTGACTAACAACCAGTTTACCAAAAGAAGAAGAAAGAAAAAACAAGATAAAAAGGATCACTAGAAGCACAAAATTTGAAATAGCCCAATACAAAAGAAAATGAAGGCATATAACCAGTTCACAGAAACAGACACATGTATATTGAGTTCCACTAACATACTGGCCCTGACAGGGTGGGGAAGACACGAAGTTTAACAGACTTCTTTAAGCTAAAGTCCCTGGGATACAAAAGGCATGGTGTCTGGGTTTGCTCTCTGATTGGAATAAAGTGTAAAAATATTTCCTAGTAAACTTGCCTAAAGACTATAATTAAAAAATAGTCCCCTGGGGTTGAAGAAGAGTGTTGAATCATTATTGGAGAATTATTGCTTATCTCCTTGCTATTATTCAGTTTGTTTTTGAATTGCAACAAAAGTTTTTTAAAAAATTCAAACGCCCACTGGCAGAAATCTTATGCTATTATTTTTATTCGGGATGATTTGAAGGAAATGATCATAACCATAGTAGTAATAGTTTGCATCCTGCAATGCTACCTTTAATGCCATCAAAGAATAACATCTGCCTATCCCACCCAGGTCCTTGGGAAGGACTCGCTAGGTAGACAAAAAATGCCAGATACCATGTAAATATCTGGCTGATTGTGTGATAAACTATAGTAATAATAATAAAAAGAATATCTCTTTAGAATTGATGTTGAAAAATTTGGGGATATTAACACTTTCCCTCCATTTTTTGTATATTGAAAAGTAGATAGAGAAATCCAAAATATTAAAATAATGTATAAGAACAAATTTTCCTGATTGGTTTTATTGCCTTAGATGCCTTTCATCTAAGGTATCTGATAATTTCAAGTACTAAAACTATGGATGATATTTGTAATTTTAATTATAGTAATTTATTTAAAATGTGATAATTACATAAGACTTAATAGTGTCAACATTTCAATGTCAACATCCAGCCTGAGAATCCAAATTCCGTTTCTATGCACTATCTTCCTTCAGCACATCACTTTCAACATATTAAATGGGGAAAGAGGGGGGGGGAGGGGAAAGAGAGGGAGAGAATAAATGAATGAATGAGAATGTTCTTTGCACTTACAAGGCTTGAACTTACCATGAAGTTATGAACCTGGTATTTAAAAATCATATTTATATTGTGTTTTACAGCTGATGGCACAGTTGATAGTGGCCAGGGTTCATCTCTCTTTAGTGAATCATGTTTGAGTAGCCAGCAGACGACTTCCTTCACTTCCCAGCAAGAACAGTCTCTTCCAACACTTCCAGCCTCAGGATATTCAGTTCCTGTTGGCCAGCCACAGTCACAACAGCCTGGAGGATACCAGACCTCTACAGTGGTAAGCACAACATTAAGCAGAATGGCAAGAACCCTAGAATCTTGTTCAATTTTCCTGGGTGGGCTTAGACCTCAGGTTTTCAGTCTGAAGTTAATCATAAGTAATATAGGAAACTGTGTGCGCAAGCCTGTTGCTTACCCTAAGATTGCTTTGAAATAGGAATGTTCTGAAAGTAAGCATAGTGAACTGAATGTGAAACATTTGCTTACTGGCAGTAAATGCACACACAGAGGTATTTGAAACTGTACTTAGGTTCAAGCATTGTTGAATTGTGGGTGGAATAAAAATCATGGGATGGAGTTTCTGAATAAATGATGACATTTATAAAACATGTGTTATGTAAATGTGTTGTAAGTTTTCAATTGCAGCTAAACAAGGTAAGAAGAATTAACCATTATAGAATGCTGCATGTAACCACTTCAGTTTTAAGTGAACCTTATGTCTCCATTTATTTATAGCTCCCTTTTACTTGCTTATGGGCACAGTTACCTTTCCCACTTCATGTGTTCATTTGTGTTACCCTATAATTTGTATCTTTCTCTGCTGGGCTTTCAGAGCTGACATTGGGGGATTTCTAGATGATCTCACCTCCTATTCTATTCATTATACTTTTTTAAACGAAAAAAAGCTACTTGTGGGATCTGTACTGGCAAAAATTATAACTGGTTGTAGAATTTGACCCATAGCCAAAGATTGCAACATTTGTATAATCATACATTTATTTATATCATATTGATGCAGGTAGCTAGGGAAAGTAATCCTTTTCTAGAAGAGAAACATTGCCATACATTTCAAATGCACTTGTGAAGCTTTGTGCCAGAGGTGGGTTCCTACCAGTTCGCACCAGTTTGGTAGAACCGGTTCGTCAAATCTACTGAACCGGTTAGAAGAGGTTCCACCAGTGGACCCGGAAAGCAGGCCACACCTACAGAAGATGTTCCAAAAAATTTTGAAACCCACCACTGCTTTGTGCCCTTTTAATCCAAATGCAACATTTTAGCTTTAAGTTTTGTATACATAATTTTAGTTCCTCTGACTCCATTCCAAAAATATTGTTTAAACAATAACCCATTAAACAGTCTTCACATGTCTTGCTTCAAGGTTCAGTAATCATAAATAATACTAAGGGTATGTTAATAGTTCTTCTGAAAAGGCCATTTTCAAATGACAAATAGATTTCCAAGAGAGAGAAAAAAGGAATTCCGTCTCTTTTGGAAGTTACAATTTTGAGGGAATCTCAGTGGAAAAATGACTTGGGAAGAAAATAATTAAAAAACCTAAAAAACTGGTGAGAAGAAAAAATACTGGCTTCTGGAAGAGCTACTACATAACTTTTTAAAAAAATCTTAAATTGGTTCAATTGACAAAATAAGTAAATTATCATCTACCTTGGGAATGTAAGCAGTTTATAGTATCTTTATTTTCTAATGAACTCTTCTACCATATTGTTCAGTTGTCAAATTTGTTTTTAATCTTAAAGTCTGAACATGTGCTGATTATAATGTGAATCATTATTTTGTGTCATATAATTCTTAGCTGAATAAAATTGTAGAGAGATCCTGGCAAGGCATTATTTAGGAGGCCATTCCAGTTCAAACAAAATCAACTGAAGTGAAGAAAGGGGGGGGGGGGAGACAACTAGAGACAATTATATTAATATTTAATTGTTAACACTTGGAAGAAAGAGGTCTTCTTCATTAAGAGCTTGTTTTCTATGCCTAAATAGAATAAACCTCTAATGGATCCCTTAAACACAACATCCTAATGGAGACCTGAACTTGGAGCAGATGCCTCTTTTCTACACCACTGTTTGCTAACTATATTGTTGTAGATTTAGTTTTGGTGGAATTTAATAGAGGAAAACCTGAAGGCCTCTAAGGTGCACATATTAATTTTGTGTGTGATGTCTGTCAAGTTTCTTGGTAACCCTGTCTGTTATAATCAGTCTTCTGCTATGATTATCTTCCTGAGTTTCAGCTCATTAGTCAAGTCATTTATGCTCATTTCTTTGTGTTTTTTTTAGCCTCAACATGGCTGTAGCATGTCAGTTTGTGCTTCCACTCTTTCCCCCTTCCTTTCCTCCCCGATCCCTCCCAGTTCTCCTTCCACCCTGCCATTAGCGTTGTCTGCACCTCTGTCTTCTTCCTATCTTCGGACTACCCCGCAGGAAACTTTTGGTGAAAAGCTTTCCAAAGCCCTGGAGAGTGTCCTGCCCATGCATATCACCTCTCCACGCAACCAACGGCGCTCCAGCCTGCCTTCCCTCTTTGTCAGCCCTGTATGTCACACTCCTGACACGTTAAGATAAGTTACCACTAAATACATCCTGGCTTCTAGTATTGGATTAGGACGAAAAAGGCACCCTGGTTACTCTGTGCTATAGGAAAGCTAATTCCTCTCCTTCCTGAAGTTAGAAATTAATTTGATCAAAGCTTTGGGAAAACGCTTAAAAGTATCACATAATTTATAGGAGGAATCTGAAAATTATGGTATTATTTCAAAAACATTTGAAGGTTTTCTCAGGTAAATACTACAGTTGATTCTCATTATTTGTGGATTCCATAATTGCAACTTTGCTTATTTGTTAAATAATTATTTGTAGTTGCAAAATCAATAATTGGACACTTTTGTGGTGATTCATGGACATACGGAGGAGTGAAAAAATTGAGTCACCTAATGCACACTTTTCAGGATGTGCTAATTCGGTAATTGTGACTTTGTACAGCCTAACTCTGTGCCAGGCTTTCTGGCAACCACATGGCCAACATTTCTTGGCATAATATGAAATGGTTTATCATTCCTTTTTTTAAAAAAAAAACATCCCTGCAGTCCTGGATTTCCTAGCAGCTTCTACTTAATCGCTAGCCTAGGATAGTACAACTTAACATTTTCTCAGAATTTGCCTCAATTGATTGGGTGTTTCTATCTGTTATATGTTAGTAATCCTGAAAGTGGCATTTATTTATTGTTCAATCAATAATTTGCAGTACATGGCTGCCCATCTCAAATAAATGATTTTGGGTGATTAACAATAACAGTAAAACAGCAAAAAAAAAAAAAAACCTTCAGAAATTTGCAAACAAAAGAAAATGTCAATAGAAATACAAATACATATATTTCAACAAGATTACAAAATTAATTCACAGGGTCCGGCAGACATAACTGTTACATAGGTTTGTCTGGTAGTGTATACATGTGTACTGTTGTGTGTATATTCCTTTTCCTAAGATGGATTTTTTAAAAATACATTTTTGTTAAATTTCATTATAAGACAAAAATATAGAAGAAACAAATATTAGAAAAATAAGAAAAGACAGTAGAATGAAAGAGAGAGAAAAATAACTTCCAACTTTCTTTGATACAGTACATTCCAATCATAATACAGCATCAACCTTTTGCTTCATATTTCACATTTCAAGCCAATTCTTTAATTGCAAAATCATTCTAATCATCAAAACCTAAAGTCAAAGTTTCTTTTTTTCAGTTTCAAGCAAGATAACTTGGATTTTTTTTTATTAAATCAATTGGGGGAGCAATTAAAATAATCAAAATTTGCAAAGGAAATGGAAGATAATGAACATTACCTCTATAGCAGATCTATAACAAATAGGACCTGTAACAAACTACCATATTATTAATCCTCTGATGCATGATCTTTTTTTAAATCAAATAATACTCATTTTAAACTTACTTGCACTGAAATATATTTGCTATAATAATTTACTTACTGCGTGGATAACTTTCGGGACCATTTGCTTTAATTGCCTGAATAACATTCACCTGTAACTGTTGAGTCTTGGGTGCTGTCTGAGCTTGGTTATTTGCAGATGTTTTGTTACTAGACAAGATCATATCTTTAGTGCTTTCATCTGTCAACTTGAAAGTTTCACTGCTCACGCCTAACTTCAAGTCATTTATGAAGAAGGTAAAATCATGTATGTATTTGGCTAGACACAGTAAAGAAGCAGAGCTTCATGTAGGCAATGTGAACAAGGCAGAAACAATTTTTAAGCTTCATCTATTCAGGAAGCAACTGCTTGCTCTACTATCATGGGAGCTAAAGAAAATTACCCTCAAGACACACATTTATGGACTTCAAGAAGGTTAGAAGCTTCCTATTCCTTAAGCCCCGTTCCTTTGTGCCATATTGGGCCCTAGGGCTACTCCCAGTATATTATGCACTGGGTGTTTTTAATTTTAGTTAAGAACAATAATGGATTTCTTGTTTAATCTCTGGGTGGCAACTGGAGGTAAACGTAAAGCTCTTGTGATACAAGTTCAATGTCTTGCTACTAGCTGGATATATTTTCTTGGCAACATACAGAAGTGATTAAAATTATTTTTTTTAGATAAGGAGAGGAAATTAGAATCACTTTCCTACAGTACAAGAAAACATTTTCCTCCATTCCCAAAGACTAAGACTAATTGTCACTCCACATTTTTTTCTATGTCATAGGAGAATTTGCTGCTGCTTTTCCAAAACAGTTTGAATTTTGATAACATGGTCTCAATTGATCCTATTAGTATAAAAAAGAAAAACCAAGCATTTTAATCACATTGGAATGTGTTTAACAGAGAATTTTATAAGAGATAACATACCCATTCTAGCATAATAAAGTGCAACACTTGACAAATGTAATCCCTTTGTTATAACTAGGTTTTGGAGGTGTGAAAACAATGAATAATCTCTAGACTTGTTGCTGTTTAAAAGCAGAGTCTCTTCCTATTTAGACAACTATTTCTCAGGAGGTGTACTGTATTGCAAAATATAGATATATGTATGGAGAAATGATGGTTTTGAAGCAAATCTAACAAAATGTATTTATCTTAATAAAAAGATGATTGGAAAAACGGCTTCTAACAAAAGCAAATATTCCTATAGACAACAGTCTCTGCCATGGATGTATTTAATGGATTTGTATAACACTCAAAACATTTTGTGTGTTAAATATGACCTAAGTGTAGCCATTCTATAAGGTTACTAAAGAGAGCCATTTATTGAGCTTAAATGGTGATATATTTCTGTAATGTCTGAACTACTTGTCTTGTTCATGTCAATACAGCCTCAGTCCGTGATGCATCGGTATGGGGGAACCCCAGCATTCCTAGATTCCCAAGTAATTTTTTCTACCATTCATGAACTGCCAGGCTCTTTCTCACCACCACCCACCTGTCCTTCGGGGGTGTCCATTTCTCAACGGCGTAAAAGTACTTCTGTCCTTGAAGCCCAAACTTGCCATTTCCAGCCCTTGTTCAAGATCACTCAAAATCTACTTCTCCCTGGTGGTAGTCCAACAGTTTGGACACCAGAGACAGCAACAATGAGCACAACTGCTCATAACTCCACAAGAGAACACATTCAGGCTAACACTGTGTTGAACTCGACTCAAACCTTGAATGATTACAGACCTGGACAAGCAACTTCGGAAGATGCTACAAACATGTTGACCCAAGAAGCATTATATTTAATGGGCATGCACTACCAATCTCAATTACCTGAACACTATGAGACACTATCCTATAATGCTCAAGGAACTGAGCCAAATTTACTGCAAACTCCTGAACCGAGAATTGTACAAGGTGGCCCTCTTCAGAATTCTGCTTTCGAATATCAGACAGGTCAGACATTTTTGGCAAGACAAATTCAAAATTTGAGATTGGATTCTGGAATGAATCCATTATTGCCAGCGTCCGACATATCAACCCCATTGAGCGCAGATGCCATGCAGATGAATTTTCATCCAGTCTTTGTTCCACATTCTGCACCTGCTGTACTCTCTCACAGTGGGGATGGTCAAACAAGCGTGTTTGAGTTCCATGTTCAAACTCCCAGTGTAACTGCAGGAGAAAGTACAACCTTATCTCAGTGTGTTTATAGAAATCGTCACACAGATTTTAACCAGGAGGAGTCTACTCAAAGAACTTTACAGCCTGTTCGTCTTCAGCCTGTAAAAGAGGAACAGAGTAATTATATGAGTTCTGAGTTCATGATGAGTAGAGGCAGTTCTGTTCTCCAGAGCTGGCTGGATGGTAGCCAAGGGTATTCCAGTGACTCATCACAGTTAACTTCTTCTGATACTGGTGATTTTCTGTCGCCCCCTCTGACTGGGACATCTGTATCATATGCCACAGATTTATCTTTTTCTGCTTCCCAAATGGCTCAGAAGGTATTGCCTGATTCACAGATCTTCATCCACTTTCCACAGGGAACTTCATCTGAACAGGCACACTCTGCGTTGGTTTCAAGATCATCTGCATTCTATTCTCAGGTTACCAGTACAAATGCTTCCAAATATTCTTGGGTTTTTAGTGTTACCTTGGCACTATAGTATAAGATTCCTTTTTCCCTTCCCAAGATACTCTGGTACCGAAGGACAAATTGTTTCTCCAGGAGTGTGTTGCCTGCTGAAACAATTCTAGTCCTATCTTTTTAGGAACATCCTCACTGGGACTATTATGTGTAGGGTGTATTGATTGTAAGCAAATCTTGATTGTAGGGCTGTGTAATAGATTATGTGTTATTACTTCATTGCATTAAA
This sequence comes from Thamnophis elegans, assembly GCF_009769535.1. Classification (NCBI taxonomy): domain Eukaryota; kingdom Metazoa; phylum Chordata; class Lepidosauria; order Squamata; family Natricidae; genus Thamnophis; species Thamnophis elegans. Next base: position 16,518,073 of record NC_045547.1, on the reverse strand, counting down.
GTCTTTTTACTTATCTGAAGCTGAGTTTGGAAGCTCAGGTAAGTGAAATTTACAGCTTCTTTTCACCATCTGAAAATGAAAAATCTGGGAAGTTTGGATGTTCTGAGAGCTCTTAGAAGCACTCAAATATTCTTGTTCATTTTTATTTAAAAAAATTAATCCAGTATTTCCTTATTCAGATTGTATACTATGATTGCTTAGTGTAAAATCAACAGAAATGACGGCTCACATGTATGTTGTGCTTATGCAGAACATCCAGATATTTTGAACTTTGTAAAATAAATGTGCTGTGAATCCTTAACATTTAGCTATATATAATTCAAGTCAACAAACCACTATAAAATTAATTAGGAGTATATCCTATGAAACATAACAAAGTTTGTTTTATAGAGAGAATTGTACTTACTGATTTTATGTTTTGAGGTTGCAATCTTATACCGGCTTACCTAGGACTAGGCTCACTACGTGTAGTCCTTAACTTACAGGAATAATTGACTCTGGAATTATGGTTGTACATTGTCACAGCATCATGTGACTGGACCACATTTGTTGTGGTAGTCGTTAAGCAAACACCATAGTCATTAGGCAAATCAATTTTCTCCAATGGATGTTTCTTGTCAGAATCCCCAAATAAAAATGGGACACTGGCAAAAGTACAGGTCACAGTTATGTGACTGCAGAATGCTGCCGATGCCCCTAAATGGGAGTCAGTTGCCAAGTGCCAAAAATGCAACCACATGATTATTTGGAGGGGGTTTCTTGCATCATAACTTCAAAAACAGGTTGTAAGTAGCTTTGGGGGGGGGGGGTGTCCATCATAATTTGAACAGTCTTTAAGCGATCGGTCGTAAGTAAAGGACTACCTATAAACAATATGTCTGACCTGTAAATAAATATGAGTTGGATTACATAATGTATCGCTCAGCATCTAAAATTGCATTACTTTGCACATATGACATTTTCATAGATGTATCATGCATGCAAATTAATGCAATTTTAGATGCTGAGCGATATATTATGTTCATATATTCAAATATAAAATTATCCACTTCAACAAGAAAGTAATTTTGTCTCCCAGTTTTCCATTTTCCAAGATTCTGCCTTCCTCCCCCATCTTAAACATTTTAGGAAATTTTACACCCTAATCCATAATTGGCACCCATTGAAGATACGCATAAGGTGTAATAGTACTGACACATGGGAGTCTGCTCCTCTTTCTCCATGATTAAACTAAATTAGTTGCTGATCAATGTGGTCAAACTGTGACAATGAGACATCAAAACACATATAAAGGAACTATATCGCAATAAAGTGTGTGAATTATGCAATCTTCAGCTGTTTGAAAAACTATACATAAAACAAAATTATAAACATAGATAATAATTTCCGCCCCCCTCTGGTCCGTGGAAAACCCTCTCTTACGAAACTGGTCCCTGGTGCCCAAAAGGTTGGGGGCTGCTGCCTTACATCCGCTTGCTATCCATTCTATTGGGAAATTGTGTTATATTTCAATTCCATTTTTGGTATAGGACTTGTATTTTTTTCTTTCATCTGTTGTTTTTATTACTATTTACTACTTTTTAAAATACATTAACGTTACCTAGCCTGGTAACGAAACATTTGGGAACCAACCCACAAGCTCAGAGAATGAACCTCCACTTTCATCCTACATCCAAGCTACAGATATTTGCCCCTAACACAAACTTTTTAAAATGTTTATTTTCCCTAATCCAGTCTTGATCTCAGCAAAAATAAATAAATAAATCTGCCCTACATTCAGAATATTTAATTTCCTTCCATCCTTCACTAATTCTCATCCTTCATTATAAATATCAAAAGAGTCACGTTCGTTGACTCATTATTTTTCCATATATGCATGCACGAGTAGATATGCTTAACCACGTATTTGAAACAATTCTTTTTTTAAGCAGTGCAATATCTTCAGTTTTTCAAATAGCCCAGACACTTTTTCTATATTTTTCTTCCCATCTATCCCTTCATTGCACCCAACAGGATTTTTTATGCACTGAATTAATTCAGAATATTACACTATTTTTCTATAGCTATCCCTGATTCCTCCATTGCCATCTTTCACATTTGTAACATGCAGTTATCACCTGTATATGATTCCATGTACAGCTTAGATGATACCAATTCATGCATTTGATATACATTTCAGCCCTTTCATACATATTTAAACTCACACTTTCCGTTTTCTGCAGGCCCCAAAGGTGCTTTTTCAAAAGGCAACTGGACTTCCTTTGTTTTTCCTTGAAAAGGGTCCATTGAAACAACCGTGACCTAGATAACCTAGAATCTCCATAAATGTTTCCTCATGCATTCAGCAGTTCCACATACAGTATCAAGACTACTTCCTTTTTAATCTATTATATCCTTCCTATTTGTCTTATTTTCGCACACATGCAATTATTTGTTCTGCTTTATTTCCTAAAGCTTATTCTTTACCATTTAATTCACCACATTCCAAGCAGAAATTTTGCATATGCTATGGCAGTTGCCAGACATTCAGCTCTGCTTCTATTGTACCTTTGACCAATCGTGATTTTCAGCTAACACTTTTTAATAAGATAGAGAACATGGAGACTGCATGACCAGGATTGGTCACATCTGTGCAACGTTATCTATCTGCTCATAGTAAGAATAGTACCAGTTTTTCTACATTGTTGCAGCATGCCCTAAGTAGAACCAAGAGGCAGCTTCACCTCAAGCCCTCTCATACTTTTCTATGTAATAATGCAGTATTTCTCAACCTTGGCAACTTGAACATGTGTCGACTGCCAAGTCCCAGAGTTCCCCAGCCAGGATGGGAGTTCAATCCACGTATCTTGAAATTGCCAAGGTTGAGAAATACTGTTCTAATTGAACACTATCTTATAAACTGCTATGTGGTTACATCCAATATAAATACGTGTAATATATTTGTATATTCAAGTTGCACATTCAAGCAGATCCCTTGGCCCCAAAACATTATCTGTCCCTATCTAAACACTTTGTACTATTGATTGATAACTTATTGCTATTTCTTGTGATTCTAATAAGATCTGTGATTTTTGGGGGGGTAGGGGGAGGTTTCTAAGAATCTTGGAAAATGAAATGAAAATATAAACAGTTAAGCAAATTGTACTCTGAACATTTCAAGATGGTTACATAATTATCAGGGTGTATATTGCAAGCCATTTCAAGACAATAGTATTTCTTCCCCTCAGGATGGCCCCAGAACTGTGTTTCATATTTCCCCCTTAACGTGAAGTTTTGAACACTGTATGCTTGTTTAATAAAAATTCTTACCGTATATTCTTATATTTTCAGCTTAGCTAAAAAAATACCCACTTTTTTTGTGTAGATCTCCAACCCTTTTCTCTCTTGCCCACCCTTGTATTAAAACCTAAATTATTTTTTTCTTCTTTGAAAACATTTGTTTTTCATTATATATTGAGATACAGTCCAATACATAATACACATTTCATTATATGGGAATGATTGCAAAAGGTGGTCATTGCCATTCCAGTTTTACATCCATTCATAACTGTGTTGTTTTGATTTTGCTTGCTTACTCATTCAAAATTTGAAATTACTAACCCTTGGCTTCGGGTGCTTTTTCTGAAAAAACAGCTGATTCTTACAGTATCTCTGAGAAATTTCTAACAAGGTTCTTGGATTTGCTTAGATTTGGCTAGAAAATACCATTATTTCACCTAACGATAGTTCAGCATTTTGTCTTCTTGAGTGATAGATATAAATCTTTGAAAAACTGTAGGAAAATTAAACTTTAAAAAAAGAGATCAGTATCATTTTTCCTGTAGAAATTGAGTGTGTGTCCCTATTTGTAGCACAGGGTCTTTTGGGTTGGTTTTAATTAACCCCCCCTCCCCCCCACACACACTCCCAAACACATATTTCATTCTTATAATACTAGTAACTGAGTTTGATTACTGGAAAAATGCAACTGCTTTAAAGTGTTGCAGATAGCTGCACTATGAAGTCCTTTTTACATAATTGGGATTACCACACAGTCCTAGTTGATTAAAATAAAATGCTTTTCCATTTCAGGGCAATTATTACTTTAGGTCATTATTGTTTCAATGTTCCCAATACTGAAATTGATCAATAGTCTGATTCTGATTCTCTTTCCCTTCTATGCAGATGCAAGGGCAGCCATCCTCAAATGAATCATCGGTGACCGCATCATCACAACTTTTGCAGCAAAATCAATTGGTAATGATGAATGATAGCTGTATCATTTTGTAGATTCAGTGATATCCCTCAAAGTATTTTCATAGCATTTTCAGTGTTTTTCCTCTGGATTAATGCTCTAGATTAAAAAAAATGATATACTTCCGGAAATACCATCATAAATTTAGCAATTGGTCTGATGTAACAACCAGATATTCTGGGTTTTGCACATTTTTCTGCTATTGAGACAGAAATATTTTCCATTTAACTCCATTCTTGCTTTAGTCTTTTCATTTTACTTTGGCATAGAAGCCAACATGGAGAGTTGGACCCATCATGCTTTCTCAGCATTTTCAGTCCTAATTAGCACCAGGTTCTGCAGATAAAACCCCTCATTGCATCATATATTGATAGTTTTGATGCAAGAACTAGCAAGCAAAAACAACTGAATACTGGACAAGTGTTTAGAACAATAATTGATTTCAGCTAAATCAAAAGCTGGCTAATTTGGCTAAACCAGCTCTTAAATTGAAAAAAGGAGAAAGGAGGACTTTTTCCTCCATTTCTATTTGGCTATGAATGTAAGTGTCCAAACAAAATTTATTGGTTAATGAAACAAATTGTATAGCTGTCCAACCTATACACTGTATTTTAGAATACTATTGCCTATAAAAGTTCATTTGCAATTCCAAATATCCCCAATGTTGAGGGCTTGGGCTGATTATGGTTGTAGCCCAAGAGTATTTGAAAACTACAACTGCTCATTTTATTTTAGTGTCAGTATGATTCCTCTTTATAGAATCCATGCTTACCGAAGGCACATCTATTCCAAATTGAGTATTTTTAAAAAAATGAAATATTTGTGAATTCATTCTCTGATTTTTATTTCATGTCTTCATTTCAGACTACCCAACAGCCAACCACCTCTCAGCAGACTGGGCAATACCAAGTTCCACAGCCACCAGTTTCCACTGGATCTGCTCCACTACAGCCAGTAACACAACAAGCACAAGTAATGCCTATGCCTCAGGTACCTGCTGGGACGCAGGTATAGTACAGCTTGGTATTTCTAAACCACCCTCTAGGCTGTCTGAAGTTTAGATTTTTACTTTTATGTGGATTTTAAAAAAACGGACTATAGATAACAGGATATGTGTTGCGTGGAAAAATATAATAGTTGATTATGAAATTGAAAGGAACATCGATTTATGAAAGGGAAAGACTTGTCTGCATGAGTTTGGACATGATCTAAAATTATGTAACTGGCTGGTTTTTGAAAAAAATGTAGAGTGCCTTTGGTATGTATAATTTCAAGTGTATATTGGAACCAATAGCCCAATAATCTCATACTGAACATTCCTTAAAAATGCTCTTTCCTATATGCCTTTCTCCTTTACTCTTGGCTAAGAAACTTTCCTGCTAGTTTTACCAAATATATTTTTATGCTCTTTTACTAAGTAAAATGTAACATTTTTTTCCTTTCTTGGACTAATGCAGTAAGAACATGCTTCCTGCAACCCTGCTTCTTAAAACCCTATCTCTATTTTTCTTTACCTCCCCAGCTTCCTGTTTCCCAAACAGTGCCGATCATCCAGGGTGAATCACAGTTACCTATGGGAGCACCTTCCCTTGCTCAGTCTTCAGCTGCCCCAGTCATGTCTCATTTCCTCCCAGTGGGACAGCCCATACAACCACCACTTCTTCCACAGTTCTCGACCTCTCAGATGCCCATGCCAGCACCTCATGTGTCTGTGGCTCAGCCATGCTTCCCATCTCTATCCATTTCTATGGCAGCTGGCATTAACCAGCCACTGCTTACTCTGGCTACATCTGCTGCAGCAACTGCCCTTCCTGTGGGCTCAACAGGTGTCCCTAGCCAGCTTCCAACCCTCTTGCAGCCTGGGGCTCAGCTGTCCAGCCAGGTGCTCCCACAGCTTCTTCAGCCAGGTGTTCAGTCCATGGGATTGCCTTCTACTCTGGGACAAACTGCTGAAGTTCCACTTCCAGCTACAGATGCTCTGTACCAGGTATTTTGGGAATCAAGCAAAAGTCCCCCTCTGTAATCTCATCAGTTCCCCAATGTTTTAATTTCCATGAAAAATCTTGCGTGCAGGAGCTCTGCTTTACATGGAAGAACAATAAATAGGAAAATATAGTTTATCATACATGGGAATACATGGGAATCTTCTGATATAAAGCTAAATCTGTGTCTAAAAACTGGACCTTTAAAAAAAAAAAGCAGTAATGCTTTTATTTTAAAAATTAGTATTTATTAATTAATAGTGCAAAGGCTACTTATGTCTAAAAAAAAGTTAAAATTTCTATTTAAATTTCGTGTCTTATCTCATTCTTAAATATAAGGGGATGTGTAATAATTCAGATGCTTCCTTAGAATTGCTTGAAGAAAGTGACAAATTACTAAGATGATGATGATTATTGAAATTTTGGCTATTCAGTTTTCACCTTTTGACTTAGAAGCTATGCTCTAATGGGAGTACAAACAATATACTTTTGTTTGGTTGGGTTTTTTGTTCTGTAATGTTCTCTGTTGCTTTTTACATTGTGAAAATATGCTCAGCATATTCTCTCTAATTGTAGATTATGAAAATACTGTTTGCTTTATATTTTGCCAAACACACCTCTAGAATTAAAAAAAAAAAACGGGAGTGGGGATGATGAAATGTAGAGGGTGTTTTTTTCAAAAAAACTTTACCATGAGTAGCATAGTTCATCTTGAAATTTAAGAGTGTGTAGCTGAAGCTCTTCTTTCAAAGAGGAGTAGTTGCTTGCTACAGAGATATAGGCTGCATGGTGGCTTGGAAGGTAAAAATGATCCTAAGGCAATATGCTCTGGAGCTTCTGAAATAAATTAAGTCTAAAATGGTGGTTGGGCAAAAAAAACACTTTTAACAACCTGGCTTGCAATTTCTCCTTTCTTGTCTATTTCATACTGTTTCATACCAGTCACACTAAAATAAGCTAACATGGCTTCCTCATTTGTCACAGGGCTTCCCACCTCGGCTACCAGCACAGTATATTGGAGACTCAAATATTGCTTCCTCTTCTGTGGCTTCTGCTTGCCTTCCTTCTGCAGTATTGTCCCCTCCTTTACCCACAGAAGCATTGGCTCAGCCAAGCTATCTTGCTGCAGTAGGGCAGCCTTACATGGAACAGAGTGTTTTAGTTTCTTTGGGCAGTCTAGGAGGACAGGTTCAAGTGCCCCAGTCTGCTTCCACCCAGCAGACAGCATTAGAGGTAAATGGATGAACTGCATGTTGTTGGGAATGTGCTTTAGAAACTGAATTTCAAAGCACCAGTTATACAGCCGGTCTCGTTTTCCGATTCCAGCTAATATTGTATGTTAACTTTCAAATGAATTTCTCTTACAACAGAATGTGATGCCAATGTGGAAACCTTGTTGCCCCTGGCTGTGCTGTTGGGAAGTGAGTGGGCCTCCCAGATGCAAATTACTTACTAGTACTTCTCTCCTGGCTAGTAATGCCCTTTAAATAAGATACAGATTCTCAGTAGCACCTGGAAAAAAAAAACCTTTCCTCAGAACTCTTCTCTGCAGCTCTGTTATTAATGGAAGAGATTTGAATTCCCCCTGCATTCTTCATTGGCTTTTCTGTTGCACATTCTGCTAAGTAAGATTTCTGGTTGCATGGCAAGCTTTGATGTCACATTAATCTCATAGTTGACTTCTTGAATTTGCACGAGAAACGCTCTGAAAGTTAACAGTTTGAATTCGGTAGATGCTTTAAAAGATGTAGAGAGAGTGCTTTTCAAAGCTTCTAGTTGCGTAGATGGTTGGATTACGATGTCAGATTAAAAGAAAAGTTTAAGAAGTTACTTGAATGTTCATTTTTCTCATTGCAGGGTACAACTCCCGGAATCACGCAGATTGCACCTCCAGAGCCTCAGCCTTCCATACAGCAGCAACCTTCACAATCAACTCCTTTAGTTTCTTCAATAGACAGGTAAATAGTAAGCTACTGCTTTGGAAAAACAGCTGTGATAGCAAAGAATCTGATTTTCTTATTCCCAAGATTTGAGAATGTTTTTAGTTAATTTTGTATGTAAGCTAAAACTGTGTTTTTCAAATTGGGATACATTTTCTGAAATATTTAGAGCATGCAAGAACCCAATATATTCAGCATAATCACCTAATAATAATTTTCCTGCTACTTTTGAAGAAGATGAATCTTAAAGTAGATGATATCGTACATTAGAAGACTGCATAGTATTTATAATTTATTGGTCTGTTGCAGATATATTCATTTTGGTGCATGCTATTCCGCTCTTTAAACAAAACTCCCACCTCCTGAGTTTTCATCCTAGTCCTGGAACAAAACGTTCTGATTTTGTTCTGAGCAAAAAACAAAATTAGGCTGTTCCAGTCTGTTCTAAGTGTCCTCATTGGTTTGTTAATTTCTGAGTCACGATTAGCTCGAGGGTTTGTTTCCCCCCCCCCTTTTAAATATGCTTCCAAGTTGACATTGCAGGTATTGGTTCTGTCCCTAATGCTCTTGGCTAGGACTGATGGAGCAAGGAGGAAAGGTGGTTGGAGAAAATGTAAAAACCACATGTTTAGGCTCAGGAGAAACACTGCTAATAATAATGTTGGGATTACAAATTCTAAGTTACGCAAAATAGTTTCTTTATTGAATGAAGGCAAATATACATGTCGCAGAATAATTTGGGAAATTCCAATCTGGGTCGGTCACTGGGACCAGAAGTTTAGCCTTCCGAACTTTCAGGCTTGTGCTAGAGCTCATCCTCAGATCTTCACTCTCACACATTCCGGTAAGAGAGATGTTCCCTGAGGATGGGCTCCAGCATGAGTCTGAAAGTTCAAAAGGCTAAACCTCTGGTCCCAGTGACCCACCCACATTGGAGCTAGATCCTTTGTTACTTAGCTTTAGTAGACTGTTGTTGGGAGATTATGCTAAATGGAAATGAGTGTGTTGCTTTTTGTTTACTGTTGTTTTTTGCTTTGTTGAGCAATATCGGCAAGTAGCCAAACACCTTCCCTTGTGCTTTAAGGTACCAGCACCAAAGCTTAACACCTAGAGAAGGATTTTTGCTGCTCTTAGGATCCATTGTTGTACTATATAGTAAATTATACTATATGATGTTCTTTGCTGGACTATTGTAATTATAGATTGCAAAAACAATTTAAAATATTGCTTTCCTTGTTTTGATGTGGGAGTTTTAAAGAGTAACAATAACATAGAGTCACATATGTAAGATTTATTCAGTAATAGATAAATAACAGTATTTATGATCTCTGCCAGATTTCTTTTGATTGGGTTATCGATGACAGTCAGTCCAACAAATGGCTAAATTTTGAACCCACTCAGAATAAAAAGAGGGAGGGGGAGACTAATTTACAGTTCCCATTATTCCTTTTGGTTAAATATTCAGAACTTTTTGTATTTTATTCAGTATGAAACACAAAAATCTTCTCCCCTCCCAAATATAAATAATTATATGTATGACAATATAATTTTTCCATTGTTTGATCACTTGTTTTAACAAGAATGAGATGGCCTGTTAGAACTAAAATCTTTTAAAAAGTTATAAATGTCTTTTAAAATGTTAAAAATAACAATTCTTGGAAAGTATTAATACTCTGGTTTCTCTTCAGATCATATAAATCTTTTGCCTTTTTTGGGAAAGCATTAAATATTAATTTATAGTTTATTATATGTAAACTATATATTGCTATTGTTCAAACAACATTATTTTGGGAAAAAATGATTAAATACTCAATATACTTGAATAAAGAAAAAGAACACCCCACCCCACCCCCATACCTACCTAAAAAAAGAAAAGAAAATAAGAATGTAAAAGCAGTTTTATGTGTGAAATGGAAAATATTGCTAACATTAATCTTTTTTTCTTTAGTGCTCATTCAGATGTTGCCTCAGGCTTAAGTGATTGCAATGAAAGTGTTTCGGCATCTAGTGGTAGACATGAGGGGAGGACTACAAAGCGACATTATCGTAAATCAGTACGCAGCCGTTCTCGACATGAGAAATCTACACGTCCCAAACTGAGAATTCTTAATGTGAGTTACCTGTTTGAGTAATGCATATTTTATTGATTGAAATATAGCACTAAGTAGTTTGGGATTACTCTGTCAAAGAAACTGGTTCTCACCAAGATAGTAATGAAGAGTCCACTTTTTCCAAAGGGGTAGGGGAGCGTGTGATTCAAAGATATCCTATTAATATATTTTATGACATTGTAAGATTTACAAATATATACAATTGCAGTAGTGCTGTTGATGTTACTGCTGTCATTGTAAAATAGTGAAAGCTAATTATTTGTTACTGTGTGGGTAGATTTTCCATTAATTGTTGCCCAATGAATCTGTGAATAAAATGCTACTTTGTCTTAACCCTTAAAGCCTAAATTTCCTGTAGGATTCTTGTTTTGTTAGACTGTTCATTTTCTTTTTCTCAGCGCACTTTAGACTGATGGCTCTGTTTCTCTCCTGCATGTTACTTTCTGAGCTAGAAAGAGGAATTGTGTCCCATCTAGATAACTACCACACACCACTGGTTAATAAATACTGCACTAGATAACTGAGCTTAGGATGTCTGTAGCTGATCTTCTGTATTCAGTTTGCATTTTGAAAGCCATTCTGTTTTTCCAGGTTTCAAATAAAGGTGATCGGGTTGTGGAATGTCAGCTAGAAACACACAACAGAAAAATGGTTACTTTCAAATTTGACTTGGATGGTGACAATCCAGAGGAAATTGCTTCTATAATGGTAAAACAGCTGATATGAGTTCACTGTTAGCAGCATTAGTTTTGGTAATCTACCCTATCAGATTTCTGTCTCCAAAATTTTAATTTTGGCACATTTCCTCCTAAAATCTGTACTGCCGATGCTACTGCAGTTTCTACCTTCTGTTGAACAGTCAGCTTTTTTGTATGAAAATGGTTAAATCAAAATTTGGATGCAGGGATTATTGCCTTTTCCCCCCTAAACTATCATTTATTTGGCAAACAGCTGCTTTAACAACTACTCTTTAAAATACTTAAATCAGATGGTTACTGGGTAGCTTTATGTTTAGTGACAAGGTTTTTCCCGTCATTACTAGTGTGTGTTTGCAAAAAGATATAGCAACATTTATAATGAATGTTTAATATGTTTGTATTGCTTTTCTTTTCTTTTTAAACTTGTTAATCCTTAAAGGAGAAGAAATTAAAATAGTGATTTATAGTGAGCAATGAAAAGTGACAGTTGAAGAGCTCTATGCCAAATATAGACATATCTGGCTGTAAGGCTGCCACTGAGCTGCAAAAGTCCACGTGATCAGAAATGGGTAACAAAGTGATACAGAAAACTGTTGCCAACTCAAGATAGTAGTTGTCTGGATGTTTACTGTCCAGAATTATAGTTCTGTTAATACTCAATTCAACTAGTAAATTGTACAATTGAAAATCACTTGCCATTTTTTTGGCTAGAAGATAGATGAAGAAAGTGTGTTTCCTAGAATGCTGTGCAGTGCATCTTTTACAGGTTTTCAATTTGTTCCAGAGGATCATCCTGTAGCAATTCTGTAATTACTGCAATTCCAATTTTATATGCAGGTGCAAAATGAATTCATATTGGCAATAGAGAGAGATTCATTTGTTGAGCAGGTTCGAGATATTATAGAAAAGGCAGATGAAATGCTCAATGAAGATCCTAGTATGGAGGCAGAAGGCGATCAAAGTATGGATGGCATTCAGAACCAGGTATGGGTTGATTTTGATGTACTAGCATTTATCTTAAATTGTTTCTCCTATTCTTTTCATTTTTTCTAAGCAATTGTGGCAAAAGATATTTATAATCTGAAATTGAACCATCATATCAATAATTGTGGGTCTCTGTCTTCCCTCCCAGCAGTATTGTCCTTTGCTTAGTTTCCACAGGCAGGAATGTGGGCATGTCCAGTGGCAAGTAGTCTCTAGTTTAGAAATGTGTAGACTTCAACTCTCAGAATTTCCAGCTACATTTTAAATTTCTGAAGGGTGAAAAACACTGACTTAAGAAGCCATAACACAGAAAGGGGAAATTATGAGGAAGGAAGAACTACAAATTTAGTCCATTTTAAGGTTAAATAATGTGTTTTAAAGTACCCATCTGTAAGCAATTAAGGGGAAAGAGAAATGTGATGGAAGTCTTTTAGTAAAGATAATAGAATGTCCCTCGCTCCAACTCATTTTTTATTGTTCCAACTAACTGAATGGCCATTTTCTTTTATTTACTGTCCATGTTGCAAACTGAAAAAGCAAATTAAGTGCCTAGGGAGAAGGCCAGTGAGGAAACTAAAGTTGCTTTGAAAATTGAAACATTTGAAAAATGTTTTTGTTACATCAAACTTTCAATTATTAGATAATTTTTAGTATTTGTTTAAATCAGTAATTTTCACCTGCACTAGAGCTGTCCAAAATGGTGGTATACAGATTTAATAAATAAATCTAAAGATACAGTTTTTGCAGATTTAACAATACTTAAAAGCAAGTTACTAAAATATCAGATAAATTAATTAAAATATTTACAATTGAACATATGCATATTTCAGTGAGCAAAGTTTCTTTTCTGGGGTGACATATATTATAACTACCACGTTTCCCCAAAAATAAAACATTTTCTTTTGACCCCCGAAATAAGCACTTGGCCTTCTTTTCAGGGAGGTCTTATTATTTTTGAGGTGCCGGAGGCGATGAGCATGGTCACCTCATGGCTGCTGCTATGTTACAATATTTTCAGAGAGGGCTTATTTTCGGGGGAGGGCTTATTTTGGCTCAAAAGCCTGATTGGGCTTATTATCCGCGAAGGTCTTATTTTTGGGGAAACAGGGTAGCTGGAATATGGAGAGTCAGATTAGTGTAGTGGATAATTTGTTAGACTGTAAGTTTTAGTTCTTCCTTAGGCATGAAGGTCAGCTGCCTTTGGGCCAGTCACTTTCTTTCGGCCCAACCCACTTCCCAGGCTGTTGTTTTAGGGAAAATTGGATGTAGGAACATTAAGTACACCTTCTTGAGTCAAACAGAGAAAGATGAGATAGAAATCAAATATATACATAGATACACAAACACACATTTTAGCTTAACTAATTAATTGTTATGACTATAATTCTGAGATTTTCCTTTGTTACAGAAATTGGATGGAGACTTCAAGCAACCGGATCCTGTTTCTTCCATGCCACAAAAAATAGGTAAGTACCATTAAATTCTACTATGATTTGGCATTGGTGATTTTTATCTCAAATACTGCAAAGTTTCAATCACCTATTTCATTACGGTTAGTCCTTGCTTACTACCTGCTGATTCAGAAACTGTTTGAGGTTGCAATGAGTGGTACTTGCAACCAGTCCTCAAAGCTCCAGCTGTTCCAGCACATGATCATAATTTGTTATCTTCCCTGCCAGCTTCCCACAGTCAAAACCAATGGGAAGCTGGCAGGGAATGTCACTCCGGTAAGCTCTTATGGTCTCCCTGTGCTCCTGTGGCACCACAACCTGTTTCCCTTGGCTCCCTAGTTCATGCATGGACTGCCTCAACCCCACCCCCCACCCCATGATACTCCCCAATAGCATCAAACACCCCCTGTTTAATAACCCACGTGTCACTGGGTTACAGTGATGATTAGGACTGCCAAGATTGTCATCTCTTAGTGGTGCAATCACAGGATGTCACGTTTTATGACTGCATCACTTAGCTGTGACAATCCTAGTCCAATTTGTCATCGTATATGAGGACTACATGTATTGCATTGAATTAGAAATTGGATTGCATGTAATTGCACAGCTATAACCAATTTCTTTCTTTCTTGTTATTTTAGGTGTACCTCCTAATTCGCTTACTCAGGTAGTCCACTCTGCTGGAAGAAGATTTATTGTCAGTCCTGTACCAGAAAGTAGATTGCGAGAACAGAAATTTTTCACTTCCATTCCATCAGAATATGAGCTTTTTGATTCAAGTAAGTTAAATAGCATTCTTCCACAAAATGTTTGTTTGTATTGCTTTCCAGTGTAGGCTTGGCTTAATTGGAATTCTTTTAATAAAAAATGGTGTAAATTACCCTGATCTAAACATCCACCTTTCACAGATATACTTAGCTAGAGTTTGAGAGCATCTTCAAAGATTCTCTTTGAATGACTATTGACATGTGACGTGCCATTTTTATCTATATTAGGCTTTTAATCTTTCTTGTCCAAAGCTAACCCGAACAATTGTGTTTATCTGTTCATGATATCACAGGACATTTTAAGATTAAATACAATCAGAATGTGATCATAGGAAAGATCTAAAATATTAACTGTCATGAGTTTTCAGCTGTTTTCAAAGTTTTAAAAACATGGACCAACTGGTAATAGTATTCAGTGGTTTATTGGTGTCACATATTCCTGTTTTAGGCTATGTTTGCTTTCTGTGTCTACGTACACACACACACACACACAGACACACACACGCACGCACGCACACACAGACACGTTCTGTATTAATTTTAGAATTGGATTAATTTATCGTAAGCTATTGTACTCGTTTGTTAGGAAGATGGTACAGGTGGTCCTTGGTTAATGACCACTTGTTCAGCGACCTTTTGAATTTATGAGTGGTCTTTGAAGTTCCATCTGTAGCGGCACTCCTATGGTTATGTGATCATACTCTGGGGCAGGAGTGTCAAACTCACGGCATCACATGACGTATCACGACTTTTTCCCATTCACTAAATCAACCGTGGGCGTGGCCAGCATGTGACACATACGGACTGCAAGTTTGACCCTCCCTGCTCTGGAGGGTTTAGATTTAGATTTATTCAGTTTGTATGCCGCCCTATTCCCAAGAGACTCAGGGCGGCTAACAATCAGAAGGGGAAGGGGGTACAAAATAAAAATAAAAAGACAAACAATTTAAAAATACAGCAACGGTCGTAACCGTGGATGGGGTTGAAAAATTCAACAGCCCCAGGCCTGCTGGAATAGCCAGGTCTTAGTTGCTTTGCGGAAAGCCGGAAGGGTGGTAAGGGTCCGGATCTCAACGGGGAGATCATTCCAGAGGGCCAGAGCAGCCACAGAGAAGGCCCTCCCCCGGGGAGTTGCCAGTCGACACTGGCCAGCAGATGGAATTCGGAGGAGGCCTAGTCTGTGGGATCTAATAGGTCTTTGGGAGGTAATTGGCAGGAGGTGGTCTCTCAAGTACCCAGGTCCGATACCATGTAGGGCTTTAAAAGTAACGACTAGCACTTTGAAGCGTGTCCGGAGACCAATGGGCAGCCAGTGCAGCTCACGGAGGATAGGTGTAACATGGGTGTACCGAGGTGCACCCACAATCGCTCGCGCGGCTGCATTCTGGACAAGCTGAAGTCTCCGAAAACTCTTCAAGGGCAGCCCCATGTAGAGCGCGTTACAGTAGTCCAGTCTTGAGGTCACGAGGGCATGAGTGACTATTCGAAGGGCCTCCCGGTCCAGGTAGGGTCGCAATTGGTGCACCAGGCGAACCTGGGCAAAGGCCCCCCTGGTCACAGCCGATAAATGGTGTTCTAAAGTCAGCTGCGGGTCCAGGAGGACTCCCAAATTGCGAACCCTTTCTGAGGGGCATATAATTTCACCCCCCAGACTGAGAGATGGAGTAAGTAGCCAATCTTTGGGAGAGAGCATCAATAGCCATTCAGTCTTGTTGGGATTGAATGCAAGCTTGTTCGTTCCCATCCAGACCCTGACAGCCTCCAGGCACTGGCACATCACTTCAACCGCTTCACTGAGTTGGCACGGGGCGGACAGATACAACTGTGTATCGTCCGCGTATTGGTGGTATTTAATCCCGTGCCGACATATGATCTCACCCAGCGGCTTCATGTAGATGTTAAATAGGAGGGGAGACAGGACCGAACCCTGCGACACCCCGTAATTGAGGGGCCTAGGGGTCGATCTCTGCCCTCCGACCAACACCGACTGCAACCTGTCCGAGAGGTAGGAGGAGAACCACTGAAGAATGGTGCCTCCCACTCCCATCTCCCGCAACCACCGCAGAAGGATACCATGGTCCAGGGTGGGCAACCGACCTGGATTTTCAACCATTGCAGTGCCTGTGTTTCATGATCATAGGTTTTGACCTTCCCTGCCAGCTTCTCTCACAAGCAGAGCCAATGGAGAAACCAGCTGAAAGTTGGAAGTTGTGGTCCTCTCAAGACCTCACTTAATGATCCGCTGTGATTCACTGAACAATGGCAATGGGACTGCAGGTCTGCTGTCACTAAGAAGCAGAATCCCCCATTGTGCTTTATGATCTCATTGCTTAGTAACACAAATTCTGGTTCCAAATACCGTTGTTAAAAAAGGACTACCTATAGAAGTGCAAATTACGTTAACCAGCATTTAGCATTACATTTAGTGCCCTTCGGTAAGTTTTCCTGAATAAGTTGACTGTGTCTTTTTCTTTCAGTTGCTTCCACATCTCATGGTCCTGGGATGAATCTCTCGCATTCTGCATCATCAATCAGTCTGCAGCAAGCTTTCTCAGAACTCAAGCATATGCAGCACACTGAAGGACCTAGCACAGCTCCCCCAATATTTAACCAAGCTGTGCCTCCTTTTCCTATTGTAGCTTCAGGGGCCAATGGGCTGCCATCTACAACTGTACCTGCTTCCTCTGCGTCACTTCCTCCCTCCACTAGTATTTCTTTATCGTCAACTCAGTCCACAGAAACAGGGCTTCCAACAAGTGAAGAATTGTCAGTCCCAAGCTCTCCACCACCAGTGTTGCCTGGATCACAGTTAATTAGTGGAGTAGCTTTGAGTGTCAGTGCACCTTCATTTCCATCCACATCTGTAGTCCAGGCAGCTTCTGCTACTGGAGAAATTGTTACTAGTATTAGCACGCCTGCTTCCCTGACGTTGCCACAAGCTGCAACAACAGGGCCTAGTGTTACAGTATCGGGCGTTATGGCGCCATTGGTGCCATCCCAGCCAGTTGGCAGTGCTGTTTCAACAACATCTCAAACAGTTCCTGTATCTATGGCCCAGAGCGTTGTTTCACAGACTTCTCACTTGAACACCAGTACTTCTGTTCCCAGCCTAGCAAATGTGGTAGTGGTTAGTGTGCTGCAACCAAGATCAGAAAGTGAACAGGCATCAGAAAATCCACAGTTGTGCCATACAGGTGAAATACCTGTGCATGTTTCTGTACCAATACTCTCTACAGGAGACTCGGGCATGTCTAGCAGCAGCTCCCAGCAATCTGTGGTACAGCCATTACCCGTCCCACCTATAGTTACCTCATCTAGTTTTGCAACACCATTGGGTGCAGTCTCTGCCCCAGTGTTACCCCAGGGCCCTTTGCCTGGTGCCGTACCACTGGCACAGCCAGTAGCTAATATACCTGTTGTCCAGCAGACTTTGATACACAGTCAGCCTCAACCAGCGCCATTACCCAATCAACCTCATACTCATTGTCTAGAAGGGGATATTGACACCCAGCCCAAAGCACCTGGCATTGATGACATAAAAACCCTGGAAGAAAAGCTACGATCCCTCTTCAGTGAACATGGTGGAATTGGAACAGCTCACCCCTCTGTGTCCCTGGAAACATCTTTAACAATGGAGGGCACAGCCATTCCTGGCTTACCAAGTACTACTGGTGCACCCACAAAGCCTGTGCCATCCACTGCAAGTACCAGTATACCACCAGCAAGTTTGGTGCTTGGTCCGACAGGTCTTCCTGTCATGACACCAGTTACCACTCCAGGACAAGCTGGCACCCCAATTAGTTCCGTCTCAGTGACGTGCTGCCCTGCAACAGCAACGACTAAACCAGGGACGCCTCCTTCAAAACCACCTCTTAACCGGACCTCGGTAAGGAATCCAGTATTTTGATCAAAGCATTTTAAATCGCGTCAAATGAAAAGCCTGCTAAATATTTATCGATATTTTCCTTGTTCAACCTTTATAAGTTTCTTAGCGTTAGTTCATCCGTTCTAGCTCTTTGCTAAATATTATAAATATTAGTATTTACATTAGTATTTCTGCTTAGAAAAGCAAAGCAAAATAGACACAAAAAGTTATGAGTGAAGTGAAAGGTGGGGGATAGAAAAAAAATTTACCTGCTTATCATAATAAAATTTTGTCTTAATTAAATGAAATGGTAGGGAATTTGATTGGAGAAAAGGTATTTCACAATATAACACATCATTAAATTATATAAATTACCACAAAATACTGTGATACCTACCAACTTGGATGGCTTTAAACCTGATAAATTTATGGAGACATATGGCTATGGTGACTAAATATTATCATAGCTGTGTACTTTGTAAAGTTATATATCTGCCTCCTCAGCTAATCCAGTCTAGTGGTTAAGGCAGCAGGCAAGAAACCAGGAAACTGTGAGTTTTAATCCTGTTTTAGACATGAAAGCCAGCTGGGTGACTTTGGACCAATCACTCTCTCTCAGCACAACTCGCTTCACCAGGGTTGTTATTGTGGGGAAAATAGGAGGTGAAAGGTGTATTAAGTATGTTCACCACCTTGAGTTATTTATGAAAATAATAAAGGTGGGATAAAAATAAATAAAATGTATGTGCGTGACGCACAGATATAACCCAAAATAACAGCTGCTCATTGCAAATGGTTCTTGCTTAACATCTCCCATGTTCAGTGACTTTCTGAAGTTATGATGGTGCTGAACAAGTGGTAGTTATGACTAGCTCTCATATTTAGGGCCGTTGCAGTGTCCCACTGTCATGTGATCATAATTTGTGATTTTCCTTGGCTTCTGATAAGCAAAGTCAATGGATAACTGGAAGGAAGTTGTAAGTCGGGGGTCAGTTGAGGTTCTTCCTATATGACCTACAGGGTTCTCTCTTAATGATGCCAGACTGCCAGAACAGCCACTGCTAACCAATCCGGTCTCTGTACTATAAGCTATAATTCTTTCAAGTGTTCATATGTACTACATTCATGTGACTGTTTCCCTGCTAAATGTGATTATTAATGGCACATTTATTTATAATGACCTGGAACTGAGTACCAGGAAATTGAATGCAACAGGATGGAGGAGTCGATGTCAGGCTTCAGTAACCAAGGAAAACATGTTAAGATTCTTCTGAGCAATTTTCTTTGTTGCTTTGCACCTATAGATAGAAATCTTGCCAAACTAATGTACTCCCTTCCTCCTGGGAATCTGGACAACATTTGATAGATAGATAGAATTCTTTATTGGCCAAGTGTGATTGGACACACCAGGAATTTGTCTTTGGTGCATATGCTCTCAGTGTACATAAAAGAAAAGATACATTCATCACGAATAATTTCATCACAGTTTATCTTTGAAGGGTAGTTTTTTGCCAATACAAACTCAGCCAGAGTGTCAGCGTTCCAAATAGCACCCAAAAAGTAAATCAGAATCCAAGACAAAGTATTGCCCAAAGTTCCAATTTATTAAGAGAGCCATGTTGGCACATCTGAGAAAACCTGATTTTGAAAGCTTCCCCACCTAGTTGAAAGTTCAAGATCTTGTCCCCACACCCCCAAGTCCATCACATGGCCCAATCTCCCATTGCCATGCTGGCAGTTCCACCCATCCAATTCCGGTCAGGTGCAGAGACAAAGGATGACCTTGGCTTTCTAGAAAGAATTTTGTTATGGCTACATAGTATGCAACTCCTTACAATCCCCTCTCCCATTTTCACACAATAGAAAATGCATAGGTAGAATAGTAGAAAGTATGGCAGGCCAAAGATCCAAAAGAAAAGATAGCTGCAGGCCTGACACAGAGTATGTTTCAGAATATTGGTTTGTATAGGAATATACCCCATACGTGTGAATCCCCAGATCACCATTTTAAGATCTTCAGTCACAGCTGAGTTCATTTAAATATTAAGTGGCAGAGATTATGAACCACATTTCTTTGCCAAATTAAAGAGAACATTGATGCTGTTGAACACAAGGAAAATAAACAGGTTATAGGAGTTTGAAAAAACTTAGATGGAGACTGAGTTTATTTTTTAAAGTTTTCTGGAAGAAAATGAATGAAGATCAAATTAACTCATTCTTTTTTTACAAAGTTACTTACATGATAACCTTTGTGTTTTCTTATGTAGAGTTAAAAATTTCCCCAAACTATCATATGTAGAGCTATATTGCAACAACTTCTAATGTTTTTTTTTCTTTTAAAAAAAGAGGTATAATGAGATATCATTCCAAACTAAATTTTACACAGCTACCTATTTTTGATGGAGGAGTGGAGAGGGAGATGTTCAAAACTCTGCATTCCATTCTTTAGACTCACTGCTGTTACGTATAATGGAATTACCCAGAACTTTGTTGCTAGGCTGATATGTTGTTTTAACCAATGTTGGTAACATAACTTTTCCCCTCTTGAACTTGCATGCTCCAGTATCTTTTAATAGAACAACCAATTTTATGGTTTCCTTCAGCATATTCATTAACCTTTTCCTTCATTTGCATGGTAGCTAGGCCAATCTCATGAGCAGTTCAAATAACTGTAACCTTCAACTGTAACCTAACTCTAGCTAATCTTGCTTTAAATATATTTGTTTTTGAGTTAAGAATATGACAACTACTTAACCATAGAAAGTATGTCTATGTAAACAATACATATTCAAACCCCCCCTTAAGATACAGATGGGGTTTAAAATAATAACTACTCCCTCAGTGCTTCCTATTAAAAGACTAGTGGTGTGCATTAACCAATTTGGTTTGGAGTTCATTTTGTCACGTTGAAAATTTGTCCAAATTAGCTTGAGTTAAAAGTTTACCCAAGGTCTATAATGAGATTTTTGCCTTTCATTGATGAGCTTGAGAGAACTACAAATGAATATGGTTTTCTTAATTTTTAACACAATGGGATAAAAAGTTCCAAGCAAAATAAATACCTTTAAAGTGATACAAACTGCTCAGTTTTAGACCAAAAAAATATGGACTTTTTTTTTTAAAGGGAACTGCCAATAACTGATATTTGGATGGAACTAAACTATTTTTTCATGAAATATATTCTGCCCAATAGGTTTCAGATTATCATCTTCCCCCCATATTCCACTTATTATGACCAAAGCTTGGGGTCTGAAAATGGTTACATTCTTTGTTGAAGTTTTGCTTTTGGTGTGTTACTGATTGATATAAAGACTTTCAGCAATTAATCATAACCGAAGTTAATGATGTTCTTTTAACTATTGAAGGCTCTAGAACAGGGGTGTCAAACTCAAGACCCAGGGGCCGAATCCAGCCTGTGGGGTGCTTAGATCTGGCCCACAGGGTCTAGTGAAGGGCCAGTTTCCAGGGGCCTGGAAACAGTGAAGGACCAGCTTGCGGTGCCTCTGCCAGTGAAAATGGGCTCCTGACCTCCGTTTTTGGCTGCGACACTCACCTGCAACCCTCTGCCAGGGAAAACAGAGGGGCCCTCCCAGGCTCTGTTTTCCCTGGCTGAGAGTTGTAGCAGGCCATTGCAGCCATAAATGGAACTTGGGAGCCCATTTTTATTGGCAGAACGCTCAGGCCACCACAGGCGCCTCAGACACAAGTGATGTCGAGCTGGCCATGCCCACCCTAGGCACACCTATCACCCCCCCCCCCGATAGATCAAACACAACCGTGATGCAGACCTCAATGAAATTGAGTTTGACATCCCTGCTCTAGAATGACATACTTTGGTTCCATGTGAAGTTTAATTTTTTGCTTCTGTCACTAAACTTAAATTTCATGTCTATCCATAGGCACTACCAGTAGGTTCTGAACTTCCAACTGGTGCTCCACCCAGTGAGCAGCTGCCACCCTTTCCGGGACCTACACTAACTCAGGTGCTCTACGGCTATCTGCTTCCCCTGGTTTTTCTTTCAATGAGCATGCTTCAATTAAACTCTATTGCATGATAGTTCTTCCTACACCTTCTTTTATTAACTGGGCAACCTTTTCTTGCATAATCTCACTTAATAATAGAGAGACTTCTTATTTAGAGGTATTTTTATTTCCAGTCCCTCTCCCTTCCAATACAAAATAGCTGCTGAACTTTTCTGTTATCTGGTTTAAAGATATCAAGCTTCTTTGATATCAGTACATAGTTCCTTTTAAATGTGTTCTGATGTTTGACGTCTAATGAGTTTGTGAGATGTATTTTTCCCCCTTTAAAAAAAAGGTGCATCCCGTGAATAAAGTCCTGGTGCTTCAAGTTCGGTTGGTAATGGGGACCACCACTTCAGGGAATTGAGATAAAAATACAGTGTGCCTGTTTTTGATAAATAGTCAGCTAGAAATCTTTGGGGCACTTATATGCAATGTTTTTTTATAGGAAGCATTATCTTCAAAGCCTGCTGATCAGTGCATAATGGTATGAGTCTTTTGAGTTCTGTGGGTCTTAATTATAGGAATTGGAGGGATCATAGATGAGTCCACACAGTTATCCTGATGGGATGCAGAATGGTTTCTCATTGCTTCGTTATTCTTTTTTACTTTCATGCATAGTCTACAGTTCTTGTCTCCCTTCCAAGTTACTAAACAGCCCTAAGCCAACTTAGGTTTGGAAGCCCAATCAAGGTTGAACATGCACTTCCATCTGTTGAAAACCATTGTTAGATACCGTATCTACATTAACTAATGCTGGAGAGGACTATGTGGATATATCACTTTAGAGTTAGCGTCATTAAGATATTGAGCAAGAACTAGATAGGGTTAAAATTCACACTCAGCAATATTGACCAACTGTGTCTCTTTGGATCAGCTACTCTCTCAGGGCAACCTACCTCATGTGGTTGCTGCTGCACTGACAGAAATAAGGACAATCCCTATGGAAGTGGCTTCAAGCTTTTAGAAGAAAGGCAGGATCAAGATCTCTCCCCCCTCCTCTCTCTCTCTCTCTCTCCCTCCCTCACTCCCTCCCTCCCTCCCCCTCTCTCTCTCTCTCATACACACACACACAAAGAGAGAGAGAAATATAAAAAATAATGCAATATATGATTACATTTATATTGCAAGATACTTTTAAAAAAATTGGGCATGTGGCCTCTTGAGTTGGAAACACTGTCAGTGTTGTGATTGAAAAGTGCAATATTTGTTAAGTTAATTTTAACGCATCAATTGGTTCTTGCTAAACCAAATATAGGTAATGGTTATACCAAATCTTAAATCTATGCTGGCTTTCTGGGAATTGTTATTTCTATAGTCCTGCTTGGAACTATTCAAATAAATAAACTGTTAAACTCTGAATTATACAGTTTAGGTTATATTTTATATAGTGTATTTACCTAGTGTCTGTTTTTTTAAAAAATATTTTCAATACTATTCCTTCATAACACAGTCCTAGAAGGGTTATAAAAAATACAGTTGGATATGCTGGAAATCTATATGTAAACTTGATCTTGGAAGTACAATAAAAAATAACTTATTAAAAGTATTACTTTGTTAAACAGGCAGCATTCTATGTAGTAGTAAATGCTACTGGATTTTGAAATCCTCTCTGTGCACATTGAGGATAGGACTCTGAATAATTAGGCTTAGCTTCTTTCTTTTTCTTTTTTTGAAAAGATTTTTTTTATTTTTGGTTAAACAGACAAACACAACACACACAAAATCATCTTTCATTACATATTGTAGAAGTGTGTCGATTGGTTGCAAATAACTTTCATGCATCTCTTCCACAGTCATTACTTATAGTTCATATCACATTATATATTTTAAATCAAAAATCTTTATATATCTTACTATCAACATCCCACAATTCTCATTTGATTATAATTGTTTTAACATCATTTTGCATAAAATAATCCAAAATTGAAAACACAACCACATAATGACATTTCATTAATTATTTCAAATATCATCCAATAAAATTACACCTTTATAACATGTTCTAAGTAATCCACAAAGTAAAATTACAAAGAAAAAGAAACACATTATCCAAAGCAATCCAATATAGGTTAATTTCGCCACTTATTTTCTTCAGTTTTCGGATTTAATTAAACTTTAAAAAAAAATTTGGGGGGAGTCTTTCCAAAACAGTAAAGTTTCCTCACCAGATGGACACACTTTCTCTTTCCACTTCCCTTCCATTCTGGAGCCATCCCAACTTCATCAGCCTGGGGCTAGACTTTTTGTCGCTGGCTTGAAGATCTTCTCTTGGATCAATCAGGGACTTTGCAGTGTCCCTGACATCAGCAAGACGTATTCTTCCTGTTCACCGTCTCTACGGGACGGTTTATGTCTCATTGGACCACCCAGCGGCAAAAGTATCGGCAGCGGTCTGAGAGCATCGAGACTGCACGTCCGTATCATCGTGACGTTGGCTCCTCCTCTCGGCTTAACTTCTTTCTTAATAGGCCTTTGAAGGATTGAGCCCCAAGAATCAACTAAATCATGAAGGCGTTTTCCAGTGTGTGAAGGAAATAGATGGCATTGGTGCTCCATTCCCTTTTCCGATTATTGTGCTATATAGAGCAAGAGTTGATATGTACACATGGATTACCAATTTACATTAACTACTTAATGTAATAAGCATGGATCAAGTAGATGTGATTGTAATTTTACTTGTGCATTTCTCAGAGATAATTTGTATTTAGGCCACATTTATTATGCAAAAATATAGTTTGTTGAAAAATTTCTAAATGGCAATATGAAAAACACAAAGGAGTGGGTAGGTATATTTATATCAGCTCAGAAAAAAAGAAGATCCATGGGGTTTGTATCTTAACAGTCCTAAGAGTAGCTCATAGACTTCTTAGTATATACCTATATTCTGTTTTAATGTTGCAATATACTTCCAGATTTTTCAAGTAAGGTTGCTATGGACAAAATGATGCTCATAAGCAATGAATTAATATAAAATTAGAGACTTCATACATGCCCATTTTTATATGCCAAATGCCTTTGAATTTGTTTCAACATAAGCTATAATTTTGTGGATATAAAGATATGACTGTTCAGAAGTTTGTTGCATTCTAGAGAAGTTATGCATATTGGGAAGCTTTAAGGAGCAAAGTTTAATTGTTTTTTTTTCCTTCTTCTAGTCCCAACAACCTCTGGAAGATCTGGATGCCCAGCTGAGAAGAACTCTGAGTCCAGAGATGGTTACAACAACTGCATGTGTAGGTTTTGACCGAAAATAACTTGAACATATTCACATGCTTGTGACCTGATGGCCAATTGTCCAGAAAATTTAAGAATGCTAAGCAGATTTGCTGGCTGTGTTTTGCTTGTCTCATATCCTAGAATTGCCCAGGGGCCACATATGAACTCTTGCATACCATTTGCAGCCCTGTTGACTTTCCGGGGTTGTTATGCATCTCTAATTTTAAAAATCAAAGTCAGATGTACATGGAGCCTAGTCAATATCAAGAGAGGTGCCCTCAGGCATCATCTTAACTGTCTCATGTCATAACTGTAGTCTGAAATGATGCAGTCCAGCATCTGCTCAGAGTTCTTTCCCTTTGACAAATATCAGGGATGTGAATCATTTTTTACAGTAGCACCAACATTCTGGAAAATTCAGTGTTGAAATTAGCTGAACTATTTCCTAGTAGTGTCAATCTGCTACAGCGAATATTCATAAGTACTTTGCTTTTGTATCTGCATCTTAATAAAAATGATGGGACATTTGAATAATGACATATTGATGATTGTCCCAACCTGAAAAAGGATAAAAAGAACAAACTATTATTATTATTTGCTGTGTTTTTATAGTCTGTGCCACCTGTGGCAACTTCAGCAGTGACTGGAATGGTATCCGCCTCAGAGCAACCCACAGATTCTGGTAAGAGTCTCTGGTTATAACAATTTCTGGAAAGTAGAAAGCATGCTTCTGCCATTGCTAAAACTGAATGTTTTATTTAGAATTGTTTTGCAATAGGGTTTGAAGTCTTTGTAACAGGATTATAATTTCAAAAATATTTTCTTTTAGAATTTGTTCACATCACAAATGAACAAAAATTTACCTAGCTATTTAAAATGCTTGAGTGATGTAGATAGAAAAAAGTTGCATATATATGTAGCTAAAATGGCTACATTGGTGCATTATTTTTCAATTTAATGTGATTTTGTAGTTAGCAGGCTTTTCTTCTTTGCTTTGATTGTGTGTTTGTAGATGCTTTGGACTCCGTTCTGAAAAAATGTTTTGAAGGTCATGGGATCATAAATGTAGTAGCTGATAAAAAATACAGAATCTTGAAAACAATTCTGGCTGTTTTAGTAAATGACTCTTAAATGCTGCTTACATATTCCACGCGCTTCAAAATAAGTTTTTGGAATTTAATCCAAAGAATTATCTGTGCTAATAATTCCATAATATGCTAAAACGGGTTCTCGGATTCTGGAGTAGTCTGGATAGGTTCCCTCCTCTTCCTCTTTATGGAGATAGTGTTTGGTGCTTATCTGTACCCAGCAGCTCCCTTGGGTTAATTTAGCCAGTAGGATAGGTAGTAGCCACTCCCATATAGGCAAGCTTGCCAACACCAGGTCAGCCTGTGACAGCCAGGTTTAGCACCTAACTTGCAATGGGAGCCAAAAGGTACAAGGCACAAGGCAATTCCATGCCCACTATGTCTCCAGGTTTGGATAGAAAGCGTAGTAAGTATTTTGGAACCTGCCACAGGCATCCCTAGAGCCTTTCAGCTGACCCATGGCAGGGATGAGAAACTGGCATCCGCTCTCCAGACCAGCAGTTTGGGATAACATGGACTTAAGAAGAGAGAAAAGTGACATC
Organism: Thamnophis elegans; assembly: GCF_009769535.1. Taxonomy (NCBI): domain Eukaryota; kingdom Metazoa; phylum Chordata; class Lepidosauria; order Squamata; family Natricidae; genus Thamnophis; species Thamnophis elegans. Next base: position 16,491,169 of record NC_045547.1, on the reverse strand, counting down.
AGAAAGGAAAAAGTCCAATATATCATTAGGTCTCCATATCTGGGGATGGCTCCTGGCTAATAGGTTAGGTAAAGAGAAGTCCTAGCAGAAGAGACCCAAATTCTCTCACACTTGTGCCTGATGTCTGGGAAATTCTGGGCAGTCTCAAGTGACTCCACTCTCAACTACCCTGCATATCCCTCCTTTGGCTGGGGTGAGCAGAGCAGAGCCAATGGGAAGGAGTATAAAGGCAGCAAACAACTTTCAGAGAAAGAGAGTCTAGATGAGGTGATGTGGGAGTGGTGGTGGCCAGTGTTGCTGACAGGCAAGTGGCAAAGAAGGAAAGGCATCTAAGAGCAACTTTGGTGCACATATGTACAAAAGGATGTCACCTCTGCCAGCTTTGCCTCTTTGGATCCACCCACGGACACCATTGTTTGCAAATGCAGAACTGGACTCCTTCTCTGGCTTGTCCAGGCAGAACAAGTGTGACCTCCCTCAATTCGTTCATCATCATCCAGTTGTACATTTTTGAGGTTCATGCAGTATTAAAAGATGTCCACAAATAAAAGCTGGTTAGATTTCATAATGGAACATAGGAACGTAACAAACTCCTGTATGGAGTCTGAATCTTGGCCTATCAAGTTCAATAATGTCATCATTGACTGACTTAATTTGATATAACTAAATATTTTCAATGGATTTTTTCCCTCAAAGAATTTATCCACCTGTGTTAAGAGATCTGTGTCTCATGTTCTATTTCCATTTGGTCTTTCAGGTTCTCAGGATGCAGAGAGCAGTAGCACCTCGGAAGTTGCAGTTCTTAAGATGGGTCGTTTTCAGGTATTAGCATGGAGTATCAATTACTCCTTTTTTTACAGATGGGTTTATAATAGATAAATGGGTGCTATTAGAGCCCATCACCACTGTCAAGAAAGTCATAATTAGCAACGAAGCCAGAAAAGGGGAAAAGTTCATCCCATTCCAAACCTTTAAAAACCCAAGGTTTTCTGCCTCCCTCAAAAACAGAAGATTTTTTAAATTTGGATGTTTACTGTGAAGGGCAAAGATGGCTTAATTACAGATAAGTTGAAAAGGTTCAAACATTGTAACTTTATTGGGGTGTGCTGAGATACTGAAACAAACATTGATGCCTGCTTGTTCAATTATTTTGTTGCTTATATGAATAGAAGAAAGACATATATATATAATTGTGTGGAAATGACCTCAATTGTACTCAATAAACTGTCAGGCAGAATGCTCTTCTTGGAATTTCCCACTACATTTTTCCCACAACACCAAGTTATTATAGTTCTTGTTCACTATCTTGGTCTTACACTACCCCCACCCCCAAATTAAAGGTAGAGTTGCATAATAATTGGAGCAAAATAGTTTTCTTCCTCCCAAGAACACTCATGTAAGTTGTAGATTTCATTTTCTGTTTCATGTCTATTATGCCAAGGGTTCTTCTCTCGGGGTCCCATTAGGACTACTCTACTTAATGTTGGTGGGGATTTAGCTATCCTCAAGTCATATTGCTTCTGGCCATAATTTCAGCCTTTTCTCTTCCGGAACTGCTGTTTCTATCTCAGAGCCTCTTTTTCCCCAAGTTTTCTGCTGGTTTGCCTTAGGTAGATAGCAATTTCCAAAATTGCTGCTCAACTAATTTCTAGTTATTTAATTGAGTGTTAGACAAGCCATTTCATAAGATATTAAGCCTACTTAGAAACCAATACCCACACAATATTTGATCTTGCAAGCTCCTTCCCTTTGAGCATTTTCAAACTTTATAATGATTGTGTTTACCTGGTACAATAAATAGGTAAAGGGTAGGTTAACATATTGTGTAAACAAGACAATCCAGCAGTAGTGGGATCAGAATAGGATTAGTTTTAGTCCAAAAGTATTCCTAAATTAGTTTCTGTTGTGTTGAATGTGTTTGCGATCCTTGACCAATTTATATGGCTTCCCATCTCATGAATGAGCCATTAAGAATGCATTAAAACAACAGCAAAAAGTAGAAACTTATGACAAGAGGAAAGAACCACATAGACACAATCTGATTGAAAGTCTCAGCTGCAACTAAGGCTTTGGTTCGGAACATGCACTATGCCTTCAGCAATGATCCAAACAGCCCTCTAAAACCTATGGGATCCATTAGTTGACTAATTAATATCATGGGTGAGGGAGGCTTTATTACAAACTGACCTGGCATTCTGTAGCAACAGTCAGAAGCCTGAGTCTCTGAGGGTCCATTGGTTGGGCAGTGAGCTAGAGAACAGGGAAGCAGAATGCAACACCAATACCAAACACTAGAGGCACATTCCCCTGATAAATTACCTTGCGTGAAGGGTTTCCCAATTGCAACCGACCTGGATTTTCTCTTTATGTTATTTTCCTATGAAGGTTTCTGTGATTGTTAATTGCTAGCAATTGGCCATAAATATTCATCAGAATAGTGGTTTACTACATGAGCATACAATTCTTCAACCAGACATTCTGTTTCCAGAAAAGAGGGAAAGTCTTTAAAATAATGTAAACATCCATTTTTAAAGAGGAAAAGCCAAAAGTAAGATTTCCAAAGGAGGACACTGAGGTGAAATAATTATTTCTGTTTCTGTTATGGAGGGACTAGATAGAACATGAACACCACAATTGTACAAGCTGGTAGTGGGGAACTGTGATCCTCCATTGTCTCTTAAAATTGGCTAAGATTCATAGTTCCATAATAGTGTCGTGCTAAACATTACTGCAACACTTAAAATAGGAAAACTAGCCCAATGCCACAGCTGTGATCAGGTATTAATTTTTTTATTTTGTGACCAGTACTGAAGAGTGATCATTTTATCAATGAATAGTCCAGTGTAATGATTGACTTTTTAACTAAGTATGTATAAATAGAAAACTATATTTAAAATTGTCATGGCTTTTTCCATTAAGCTTTTGGCACATTTCCTAGGCTCTTTATTCATTCCCCTTGTTTCTACAATGAACACAAGCAAATTCTGCTTCATTTCTCTCCCTCTCCATATTTCTTTCACAACATAAAAGTGTATATGGTCATTGTTTCAGTGCAGGGACCTAAAACACTATACACTTTATATATTTCTACAACTAAACTGAATTAATAATATCTCTGTTACAATTAGGTGTCAGTGGCTGTGGATGATCAGAAAGACAGCGAAAGTAAACCCAAGCACTTTGATACAACAACCTCAGAATCCTCATCTTTGTCTAGCAGCAGTCCAGAAAGTACTCTCGTGAAGCACGCCTACAGTGGGACAGCAGATAATATCCCCGTCACTTCAGTGGATGCAGTGGATGGTGCACTCTCTCCCACTGTTCATTTGCAGCCAACCAAGGTTGGACGTTTCCAGGTGACAACAACGACGGACCAAGTTGGCCGCTTTTCTGTGTCTAGAACTCAAGATGAGGTAACCTGCATGGAGAGAGATGTTCCTGAAGTGGTCCCTTTGTCCATGGACTCTGTGCAAGTTTCTTCTCCACTTACGACCCCTAAATCGGAATTTGCAGAGAGAAGGCCGTCTCTGCATCTGAATGGGCCATCCTCTGAATTGGAAGCTGCTTTCCTGAGCGGTGTAGCTAAAGAGTTAGATGATGGTTCAGGGAGTCCTGATTCAATCCCCCCTCCTGCCTCAAAAGTCAGTCTTCCAGTCCAGAGTCTCAGCAACTCATTCAACTCTTCCTACCTGAGCAGCGATAATGAGTCAGACATAGAAGATGAAGATTTGAAGTGTGAGCTGCGTCGACTACGGGAAAAGTAAGTTTTCAGGGGGAATTAATGGCAACCAGTGAGAAAAAGTACTTCATCTCTGAATCAGTTTTCTTTATCCAATGCAAAAGTAAATAACTTTTAGGGCTGAGCATATTTGGAATTCTGAGTGTTTGTGATGGACAATTACAAACCATTAACCAGAAGGCAAGCTAATCTCTGGGATGCTCATTAGCTATCCAAGATATTTTTGCTGGGCTGACAATAATTTCTGCGAATCAAAATGATGCAATAGTCTGATTCTTTGACTTGCAACATCTTTTAACCTCTTTAATTTTATTATATAAATATTTTTTAAAAATAGTTAAGGTGGGTAAGAACCTTCTGTCTAATATGGCTTATAGCTAAGGCTCTCCAGATGAAATTTAGTTATTTTTTGTTTGAATTATCTCTAAGCTTTTGGCCCAAGACAAGCACTTAAAGCAGTTAACGAAACTTCAAACCAAAATAAGCAGCACACACTCGCATTTGTGTCAGAAGTACCTCAGACGCTTCTGGGTTGAAAGGATTAGCCGGGGACATCACTGGGGGATGCCCAGTTGGGGGCTCCTTTCAATTCCCCATTATTGTGCCCACTGAAGTGGTACCTATCCACTTGCAATTACACGCTTTTGAACTGCTAGGTCAGCAGGAGCTGGAGTCCATAATGGGAACACACCCTGTCATACAGCAGCACTCAGTTCTTGAACGAGAAGAAGCTAAAGAGTTAAAATGCAAATTAAAGATAGCAAAATATATATAATATTTTCCTAGTTGATAACCCTAGGTATTTATTTATAGGGGGGAAATGTCTGGACCAAACGTAATTTTTAATGTTGGATTTTCCCCCTTACCAGAGGGAGCCCCTTTGTGGAGTATTGTGAAGCTGTTACCATGGCAGCTCTACTGCGCTGTACAGTAGAAGCCGTTTTAAGGCACAACAGGCTGTATCTTAAGAGAACACACCCCCCGAGGGGTTTTAGGGGTGTCTTACAGTATTTGTTTCCAGAGAGTAAGTCATCTGGGGACCAAGTTTGGTTGAAATTGCTGGAGACATTCCAGAGTTATGCTAGAACACACACAAAAATACACACAGAGCCATTATATATATATGTTGTATTTGTGCTGATAAATAAATAAAGGAAGACTAGTATAGATCTATTTCAAGCTATTTAGCTCTCATCAGCTAGCCATACCCTTACTGGGCTAGCTGATGAGAGCTAAATAGCTTAAAATAGATCTATACTAGTCTCCCTTTATTTATTTATCAGCACAAATACAACACAAATGTAACAAAGGCAACAGTAAAAATATTGGGTTTCTGTCGTGATGGACTCTTGTGACGACCCGATAGACAGATAATGGAAGCAGTTAGCTTCCTCCCATAATTGGGGCATACCAGGGGTAACATAATACCCCAAACACACACACACAAACGCGCGCACACACACACACACACACACACAAACATAGGGGGGAAATTACAGCAGCAGAGATTTTATGTTTCTCCCCATCTGGCATCCTCTGAGTGTGATGAAAGGACCATATGATTACTAATTCAGGTGACAGGGGTCCCACATCTGTACATGGTGATCCAAGAGGAAAGGATGGACTAAAACATTAACAGCATGAATTTCTAAAAATCCAGGGATATAAACTAACTAACTTAAAACTAAATTAAGAATTATATAAAAAACTAAGACCAAGGGCATGGGCTGGGTCAAAATCATCTTATTTCATCAACCACCTCCAGCATAAGAGTGCCTCCCTCAGGGCTCAAGCCAATCCAGATTGTAATGCCCTTCCAGAAGGCCATATGCACTGTAGGAGCAGTTCCCTATATTAACAGGTAATACAGCAGTACAAAAACATTGGCTTGGGTAATATTATGTAAAGGACTCACAAATATATCAGTATACCATCTTTTCATTTTTCAGGCACCTTAAAGAGATCCAAGAACTTCAGAGTCGTCAAAAGCTGGAGATTGAACTCCTTTACACAAAATTGGGCAAAGTGCCTCCAGCAGTCATCATCCCTCCTGCTGCTCCTCTCTCAGGCAGGAGAAGAAGACCTACTAAAGGAAAAAGCAGCCGATCCAGTCGCAGCAGTTCCCAGGGTAACAAGAGTCCACAAATTTTGGGTAAGCTTGGTAAAAATGTAGGAAAAGTTGTCTTATTTGGTGCAGTTGATTTGGCACTGAGTCAAAGGAGTTTTCATTTTTGTATTGGTGGCCTGGTTTTATGTCCATTTAATTTGCCACAGTTTCAATTTTGTTTCAGCCAAACCACTTTACGGACGCATGAGTGTGCGCATGCACACACACAAACTTATTTATCACCCATCTCCCTCACAGAGGGGCAGTTATTTTCTTACAATTGGCCGCTTATTTTATCATACTTCAAGTAACTCACCTCCTTAATTTAAACGTCTTGGCAGTCCAGAAGGCTTTGCTGAAGTAGCTCAACTGTGCCTAAGTCCTCCTCTATTTATTTCTGCGGTGTCTGTGGGGACCATGTGACTGAATTCAATTTTACGGCTGTTTTTACTGTGGTGGTTAAATCAACTGTGGTCATTAAGCGAATCACATAGTTGTTAAGCAAATCATGTGATAATAAACCTAACTTATACAATTGGCAATTTTGCCAGCCCTACCCTAATTTACTATCATATGACAAATGGATGCTGCAATCAATCATAAATGTGAGCCAGTTGCCAAATGCTCCAAATGTAACCACAGAATGCTGCAGCAGTAGTAGTTTCAAGGACAAGTTGTGAGTAGCTTTTTTCAAGTCCATCGTAACCTCAAACAGTTGTTAAGCAACCAGTGATAAATTGAGGACTATCTGTAGGTCCTTCAATCTCACTTTCTAGGTCTACGCGCTAAAGATTCACAACTGATCTATGTAATAAAAACGAGTCCTGTCATGTGAAGAGAACAACTGGTGCTTTGTTAACCTTTTAAAAAAAATTCATTCAACTGTCTGATTCTCAAAGGCTGCACGGAAAGGTCCCTGCAGTTTTCTTAGCAAGGTTTTTTTTTACGCTGAGAGAAATTGAGTGGTCCAAGGACACCTAGCTGCCTTTGTGCCTAAAGCGGGACTAGAATTCACGGCGGTCTCCTTATTTCTAGCCTGATGCCTTAACCAGTATTGACTAATCATATGTGAACACTTGAATGCTCATTGTCAACCATTGCCTTCTAAATAGAGAGTGACGGTTTCTCAACAAATTTTACTCGTAGTTTCAGCCTTAATTGATAGCTAATGCAAACACCTATCTGTCATTAGAGTTCATGACTGAATTTTAATATGACGTAGTAGGATTGGCAAGCAAAGGCTTCACTATGTCACCAATGCCTTAACTTCTGCTCTCCTCTGTCCCTGCACAGGAAACCTGTCTGCTCAGAGTGCCCCTTCAGTTCTACCCCAGCAGCAGACCCTGCACCCTCCTTGTAGCGTCCCTGAAACAGGACAGAACCATCTGTTACAGCCACTGAAGCCATCTCCTTCTAGTGAAAATCTCTATTCAGCTTTTACTAGCGATGGGGCCATTTCTGCTCCAAGCCTTTCTGGGCCAGGCCAAGGTAAACATTGTAGATGAGTATCCGTAATACGGAGTTTCAGTGGGGCTTATCTGCCTGCATCAGAGGATGACAATATTTCTAGAGCCTGGCAAACCCTGACAAATAAAATTTAGGAGAGATGATTGACCTTCTTCGATTGGGTGAGGGTGGAGGAGTAAAACTTAAGGCCGGTGCTGAAAGGAAGGTTTAGCCAAAATAAGTTAGATTGACTTGTCCGTCCCAGTGTACTTGTTTGAAACCTAAGCTTTCTGGAAGGTTTGTACAATGAACTCTGATCATTGATTCCCCCCTTATAAATAAATGTACAGTTTCATTGTATAAACAGATCAGGCATGTGAAATAAGGATGAAATAAGGAAGAATGAAATGGTACAATATAATAGTCAGGGCTCCTTCCAAACTATAGAAAGCAAGTCATTGGAGCATACTGATTTAAACCTTGCCTATCTTTCAAATTGCACAATATTATGTCTTAATGTGCCGTTGCTATAATATATATTACTTGTGGCGTGCAGTTGGATTAAATGCATGCAGTTGGATTAAAATAGCTGTGTTCTGGTATCAGAAACAACATGATATTGGAGACATGATTATCTGGGGTTGGGGAGGTGGGTGGGGAGGAAGGTCCTGGTTTCTTGTGTCTTGTGTAAAAGCTCTCAATTGGTGGAGGTTCTTTCTCTTGTGTCTTGCTAATGCATTTCACCAGTCCAGCCTAGAGTTCTCTAACATCTTGTAGTTGTGTTCTATCTCCTGTCCTTGTTCTTCGCCCCTTTTTTCTGTTTTTTTTTTTTGTTTTATCACAGGCTGTGTGAAGTTTAACTGTGCATCTGAGCGGGTGACATTCAAGCCTGGTGGCAGGAGGACCCGATTTCTGAGTACGCCCTGCTTGGCTCTTTGTGTGTAACACCTTTACTCCTTCCTCGTCTTTTTGTTTTTGGCTACTTGGATCTGTTATCACATGCTGTCCATTTACATCTGCCTTCTTGTATCTCTCTGACCTTAGGGCTTGGCTGAGAAGTGTAGCTTGCAGAAAACAGTGTTCTGAAATTGTTACCCTGCTGCTCAGCTAAAAGGTTCTGGTGGTAGTAGTGGTTTCATATGATCCTTCAGGTTATAAGGAGACAATCTTAGGATTCCTTGCCAAGATCTTTAAACTTCTCTGTAGTGTATAGAGAAATAATGGCCAGGGACAAGATATACCAGACAGAGAGGTGCTTACCCCTTTCCTAGTGTACATGACAGCTGTGCTGGACATGAGAACCTAATTCACACAACTCTGAAGTTAACAGATTGTTGTTCATCTGTCTGAGCTTATTTTTGTCAACTCAGGTAAACACGCACGCACAGGTATGAGTGTAGCACTGACTGAACACAATAGCAGTTCAGCAAGATTAGGGGGATATATCTGCCCCAGGAGAAGTGGTACAAAGGTTTTTCCATTGATGTGCTTCAGATCAAGGAGATAATTTCCCCTGAACATTATGTAGCCAACTACTCACAGTTCAGTTAGAAACTAGGGAAAACACCTGATCTTTCACTACAATGATTTATAAAAAACTAGGAAGTCTAGAGCTGATCTACGAGCTGCATAAAGATATGGGTAGTTTAATTTACAGGTATTACGATCCTATCTTCTCATCATGTGAATGATGTGTGGACAGATGTTCATGCACGCAATTGGGGCAAAAATATTTCTTCCTTGGAATTGAAAAGTTTCCTCAATCAGTAACTGAATTTTATATGCCGTAGTTTCTGAGCCCGGACATGAACTATTAAATGGTGATTTAGCCAAGACTTGGGAAAAAAGTTATTAAACAATACTAAATTGCAGTAAAATGAAAATTTCAGAAAACAGTAGTTATTTTGAGGATAATTAATAGCAAGAATGTGGCTAATTCACATGTATAATTGCTCTATGGGATTTTTGTCAGGAGTTTTTTGTTACATAAAATATTCTGTGAACTATGAGCCATGTGGAGGAAAGGTTTGGGGAGCCTAAAAATAATGGAAACGTATAATGCCTCCAATTTGGCATCACTTGATTTTTGCTGTCCCCTAAATCTTGGCAATGCTTGTGGAAGCATGGCTTGGCTTTATTCAATTTTTAACAGGTTTTCTGTTTTCCCGAGGCCTGTCTTTTTTGTCAATAGATTGTATAGGGGAAAAGGTCCTTACTAGCGAATATGAGGCTGATCACCTCTGTTGCAAATAACACATGTCTTTGTACACTTGACATAAAAGTAGAAAAGGTTCAACAGGTTCCTTCTTACTTTGGATGGCACTGGCCTTCTAGGAAAAATGAAATTGTTTTGAGAACTAAATTTATTTTATTTTATTTTAGAAAATTCCCATGGTGACTCAAGGAGGCTTTCACACGAATATAAATCAGCCAATCACTGTATCAGTTACAATAAAAACAGCAAATAAACCCCTGGTGGGTTTATTTGTTGTTACTCTTTTTGAAGTCAATTAAAAATAAGAGGAAAGTTTACAATATTGAATTCAGTTCAGATTATTAAAAAAAACTAATTACCCTATATTATATTTAGAAAAACTTTGCTGCCATAATGTACCTGAGAAATTCTAAACAAGTATGTACTTAAATTGGTCTATTGTAGCTGTTTCCCTACTTGAAAGTCGTCATGCTGTTAAGGCCACTGAGGAATTAAAAGCAGTGTCATCAAGGGATGATAACCTGTTGTGTTTTCCTACTTTATCACCGGGTGCTTTATGCTATTTGCTAATACTCTGTTTCTCACTGTTTCTCTTTAACCAATTGCTTTCTCTTTGTGCTTTAGGGAAGATGGTGAAAAAAGTCTGCCCTTGCAACCAGCTCTGTAGTAATTATTTCATTTTTGGTTACCTCTAAATTCTGATTGCTAAACTATGTTGTTTTGTTCAAGGCCATACAGTTTAACCTCCCTGAATCTGACTTAAGCACAGCATCTGTTCTTTATATACCTTTGTTCCTTTTAATAACATGTATTTCTGCATTACTGCAGAAGTAGACCTAAACACCCTGTTACTACCACAAAGGATAACTTTGATCATCACTTAATGGTGTACTTCTTGGAGATTAATCATGAGACTCTAGCATGTATTGGCCCTAGTAATTTTCATATCATACTAGAAGGCACATTTCCTTTTTGAAAGCAATTTGGTTCTAATAATTATGTCAAAAGGGGGTTTCTGCAAGCACTGATTCAGCTATATATGACCAGTGTGCTATCCATATCTTAAAGGACCACTAGCAAACAAACAAATGACCTCAGAGTGACCCTACAGTAGGGGTGTCAAACTTAAGGCCTGTGGGCCAGATCCAGCCTGTGGGGTGGTTAAATCTGGCCTGTAGGGTTGGCTTAGAAATAGCAAAGGACTGGCCCGCGGTGCCTCTGGCAGCCAAAATGGGGCATGCCCCGTTTTGGCCAGTAAAGTGCTGCATCCAGGCTGAGAATGGGGCACCGGGGGGGGGGGGCTTGCGTCCCCTCTGTGCATCCTATTTTGGCCAGCAGGCATCACTTGCTGCAGGAGGCATCCCTCTCATCTCTCTCCCCTCCCCAGCCAGCCTGTGGTGGAGAACTACAATGTTGATTCAGTCCTTGAAATAATCCAGTTTGACACCCTTGCTCTACAGCATAAGAAAAAGTATCATTAATAAAGGTACAAGTATTTCTCGACTTATAACCATTCATTTAGTGGGCAACCATTTAAATATGAGCCAGCAGTGTGCAGCAGCTGCCAAAAAAGCCACACAGTTCTAGGCTGCATAAACAGAGGGATAGAATCAAATCACGTGAAGTGTTAATACCACTTTATAAGGCCTTGGTAAGGCCACACTTGGAATACTGCATTCAGTTTTGGTCACCACGACGTAGAAAAGATGTGAAGACTCTAGAAAGAGTGTAAAGAAGAGCAACAAAGATGATGAGGGGACAGGAGGCTAAAACATATAAAGAACGGTTACAGGAACTGGGTATGTCTAGTTTAATGAAAAGAAGGACTAAGGGAGACATGATAGCAGTGTTCCAATATCTCAGGGGCTGCCACAAAGAAGAGGGAGTCAAACTATCCTCCAAAGCACCTGAGGGCAGGACAAGAATCAGTGGGTAGAAACTAATCAAGGAGAGAAGCAACTTAGAACCAAGGAGAAATTTCCTGACAGTTAGAACACTTAATCTGTGGAACAACTTGCCTCCAGAAGTTCTGAATGCTCCAACACTGGAAGCATTTAAGAAGAGATTGGATAACATTTGTTTGAAGTTGTGTAGGGTTCCCTGCCAAGCAGGGGGTTGGACTAGAAGATCTCCAAGGTCCCTTCCAACTCTGTTATTCTATATTCTATTTAGCAACCATTAAGAGGTATAATGACACTGAAAAAGTAACTTAGAACCGGTCCTTGCTTTTACCACCATTACAGCATCCAAAGGTCACATGGTCAAAATTTGGATGCTTAGCAATTGGCATATATTTACGATGGTTGCAGAGTCCCGGGTTCATGTGATCACCATCTGTGACTTTCCCAGCCAGCTTCAGGCCGCAAAGTCAATGAAGGAAACCAGATTCTCTTAATGACCGCCTGATCCATTTAACAACTGCAAAGATTCCTTTAATAAACATGCCAAAAAAAGGTTGCAGAATTGGGCAAGACTCACTTAGCAACCACCTTGTTTAGCAACAGAAATTCTGTTCCCAATTGTCATAATTGGAGGACTTCCTGCAGATGGAGGGAAGCACTTTGGCAGGATTAAGAGAGAGAGAGATTCAAGAGATTGAATGCAGCGATGGAGGGAAAGAGCTCCATTTGTTCTTTAAAGATAAGAGCCAAAATAAAATTCTGTAATATTTGCTGTGACTGAGCAAGATTGAGGGGAGGTGTTTTTTGTTTTTTAATTGACACTGATCCACATTTTTGTCAGACTCTTCTTGATGGCTGGTTTAACAGATTAAAAAATTGGTTACTTTTAACAATTGAGGTCATTTTTGATAAAGTATAAATCCTTCTTATTTAATTATCTTAGATCGTTTCTGAGGCAGTTGGGTGCATGCTGAACAGCCAGTGAAAGAGAAAAATTAGTCACATCTGAGAATTCACACCATCAACTTATCCCAATGTCTTGTAGGCACTTTACCTAGCAATGTATCTTTTATGGCCATCAGGAAGGGGCTGAAGAATCTCTTCTAGTCCCTGCATGAAACTGATGACAATGCTTTTAGGCATGATGTGAAGGTGGTTTTCTTTTCTTCACTCTTGTGTGTTATCTGTGCTGGTGCGTGTGTGTCTGGCTGTTTATCAATTAGATTTATGCATATGTTACAGCCTATGTCTTTTATTGTATCAAATATTGTTCCTTTGCATGTTACACAGTAAGTGATTCAATACTACATTCATTTCTCTCACCTGGGCAAAGGATTCCTTTTTTTCCATTTTCTTGTTTGCATGTTTTCCCCCTTCTGTCTGTTCAGTTTGGGGGAGACCGTGACATCCTAGGTCATCTTAAGTTAGTCACCTTGCTTGCTTATACAGTATTTCACAGCACAGTAACACCTTGCCTCACTGTTACCACAAATAAGGACTTTTATTTCTCTACTACTCAGGTCTAGGGATCCAGAATCCAATTATTACCATCTGTAACCTTTAGCTATTAGTTTCTAAGCAACAGGATCCAGTTGCCATAATAATACAATGCCACAGATACAAAGATTGTGCAGCTGTTTGGATCTGAAGGCAAAAAAAAGTGCTTAGGAGCACATGGGGCCCTGCCCATAGAACATAGCAATCCCAGGGAAAGATGTTTGGATATGGAATTGCAGGCATATGTAATCCATGCCATTCATTATGACACACACACACACACACACACACAGTAAGGTCACAGTGCAAACCTGGCCTTTTTGTGCTTCTAACCCCAACATTGGGTACAAGTGTGGAACATTGCAAAGTTTCAGCTTCACACAGATTGCCTCTTTTGTCACTTGTCTGTCTTGCCTCCCACTGAAGATGCATGTGGCTGCACACAAGTGTAACATGTATGCCCCTGCAAGCTCCAAAGCACCTCTTTGCTCTCAGATCCAAAGTGCTGCTCTAATTCTTTATGCCTTCCTGAATTTTAAAATAAAACTTAGATTTCTTAAACAGCAAATATTTCCACATTGAAGTTACCTTCTTGGGTTCAGATTCTGTTTTATAAATTGACGAACATTTCTGTTTTGGTTATGGGTGATTTTTTTTTTCCATCGCACATTGAAGTTCTCAAGACTTGTGTTGAAGTTTTTGCTATTCAACTAACTATTAGAAGCAATAATACTTTTCTACATTGTTTCAGCAAGTTTGCCACTGGAAATCCTTTGGCATACACCCCTGGACATATTGGACTTTTCTTTATTCTTCTGATCTGATTCTAGCAAGTGCCATATTTTTTTAATCAAGTAGCTCCTTGTGCCTCTCTTTTTAGATGTATTGAGATCATTCCCTCCCATGGTGTGAAACCTTTGGAACTAAATAAACGGGCTCCTCTGGAAGCCACCCTCTCAGTTTGAAGCAAAGGAGATTGTTTGCTATATGTCATTTTTGGTTTTGGGATGTGAAGTCAGTGGGCTCTTAGTACAATTTTGTTTCATGATTGCTGCCAGTAACGCAAGTGTTTCTTTCCAGTAATGTGTCCTTGAGGTTTCAGATTGTCCATCTGCAGAACAGAGTGGCTATCCCAATGAATATATAATTTCTTGGTATTGGATTGAGTGGGTAGAGTTGGCAAATGGCTTAACTGAGCATAATAGGTGCTTGTAGACAATTGGGAGGAAACTTCCCGACAGCCTGGTTATTAATGCCCAATGTTAATCCACTTGTCTGTGGAAAACAGCAACTTTGCAGACCACCCACTGATCTGAAAAATAACATACAATTACATAATTAACTTAATAGCAGAAAAACTGCTAGCTGAGCTCTAAAATCCTTCCTTTTCATTATGTCCAAGTAGACCTCATATGCATGGCTTTTTAAATTCTTGCTCTTATTTTGCATTGTAACTCTTGATGGCCTCCAGGGAATTCTGTTTCAATCGTATTCAAATGATAGCTGCTTTCCTTTTCCTAGGGACCAGCAGTGTAAACACTGTTGGAGGTACAGTAAACAGCCAGGCACCCCAGTCTCAGCCCCCTGCCTCTAGTCGGAAAGGAACCTTCACTGATGATCTGCACAAACTAGTGGACAACTGGGCTCGTGACGCTATGAATCTGTCTGGCAAGAAAGGAGGCAAAGGACATGGCAATTACGAGGCAAGTTGAGCAGTTTAGTTTTTATTCTATTTATAACTCTCACTTTTTAGATTTCTATCAGTTTTATATTGGCTGTTGCTTTTTTTGATTATGTGCCATCCACAATTCTCATTGGGGAAGATGGGTGGCTATTTAAATTTGATTGATTGATTGATTCCAATTAATTAATCAAATTTAAACAGCCACCCATCTTCCCCGAAGAGAATTTTGGTCGCATAGCAAGAAGAACTGATGGCAGGTGGACCAAGGCATTCATAGAATGGACCTCACAAAAGCGCCCACGAAAGAGACCTAAAACAAGACGGATTGATGACATCAGCAAGTATTGCAGCGCAACTGGCAAAGGAAACCTCAGGACCATCTTGGTTGGGAACATGAGGAAGTGGCCTTCATCCTGCAGTGGAAAGACAATGGCTAGGAGGAGGAGGAGGATGAAGAAGAAGAATTAATACTGCAATGGTGCTTTAAAGTTTGTGAACCCCTTTGAACATTCAATATTTCTGCATAGATATGGCCTAAAACGTGATCTCATCTCCACTCAATTCCTAAAGCTAGATAATAAGAACCTAATTAAACAACTGAGCGAAAAACATTGTATTAGTTTGGTTATTTATTAAGCAAAATGATCCAAAACTACATATTTGTGTGAAGCAAAAATACATGAACCTCTAGGATTATCAGTTCATTTGAAGGAGAAATTAAGAGTCGGGTGTTTCAATCCGTGGGATGATAATTAGGTGTGAACATGGGAAGGCTTCCTTTATTTAAAGAACAGAATTACAAGTCTGATCTTCAGCATAGAAGGATGTAGAGGTGTGCATGGCAGGAGTGCAAGGAAAAAGCCACTACTCTCTCAAAAGAACTCTGCTGCCAGTCTACATTTTGTGAAAGACGATGAGAATAAGCCAGAAGGCTATTGGAACAAATGTTCCATGAACAGATGAGACCATAATGTAACTTGGCTTGAATGAAAAGTGTTAAGTTTGGCGAAAGGCAAACACTGCATTCCAGCATAAGAACATTATCCCATCTGTGAAACACGCGAGTGACAGGATTGAGGTTTGAGTCCGCTTTGTTGCTTCTGGACCAGAACGGCTTGAGAGAAGCGTGAATTCGAAATTCTACTGGCAAATGGTACAGGAAAATGTCAGGGTATCTAGCCATGAAATGAAACTCAAATGAAAGTGAGTCACGCTGCAAGACAGTGAGCCAAACCACACAAGTTGTAACACCAAAGAATGGTTCAAGTAGAATAAAATTAAGGTTTTGAAATGGCCAAGTCAAAAGTCCTAACTTGATCCTATAGAAACTTTGCGGGAAGACCTGAAGCATGCAGTTCCTGCAATGAAGGCCACCAACATCCCTTAGTTGAAACTGTTCTGTAAAAGAGGAACAGGGTAAATTTCCTCCAGTTGATGTGCAGGACTGATCAACTGTTAGCAGAAATTATTTTGTTGCAGTTATTACTGACTAAGGAGGGCACACCAGTTACTAAAAGCAAAGTTTCATAGCTTTGAATCATTTTCCCCAACAAATCAATGAACAAATATGTTTTTGACTGTGTAATGTGATTCTTTTTATGTAATTTTAGGACTTGTATGAATAAGCAGATCACATTTCAATTCAAATTAAAATTCAAAAGGGCTCACAAACATTTAATCAGCACTCTAAGTACCATAGTTACTTTTCAGGTTCATGCATGGATAGAGTTGATGAAAGAAATTTGTTTAGCAATTCTCAGGTAGGTTGATTTTGGATTGAGTTCCATTGTTTTTGTTTGTTTTAGGGTCCAGGAATGGCAAGGAAGTTCTCCGCACCAAGCCAACTCTGCATCTCGATGACATCCTCTCTTGGTGCTACCCCTATCTCTGCAGCATCAGCTACCTCCCTAGGTCACTTCACCAAGGCCATGTGTCCCCCTCAGCCGTTTGGTTATCCAGCAGTGCCCTTTGTACCCCCCTGGAGCGGGACGGGTGGTCCAGCACAGCAGCCTTTAAACCAGTTCCAGCCTGTAGGAACTGCCTCATTACAAAACTTCAACATCAGCAACTTACAGAAATCTATCAGCAACCCCCCTGGCTCCAATCTGCGGACCACTTAGCGATTCCCAGCCACGTTGCTGGGTAGATCTTTGGGCAGGAGTCGGGGCCTGAATTAACTGCTAGGCTCTTTGTGCCCAAAAGGGATGGATGCCCCCCCCTCCCCTTCTAACCATTGCTGTCTGCACTCAGTAAGTAAAGCCCCCCTTTCGGAAGATGGGGAGAACGTGATCAGGATCCTCTTAAGACGGCACATACTTCCTCTAATTCTTGTATGTGGCAGAATGTATAGAGATGGAAATCACCATGCAAGCCAGCAGCCTCTGACTGTAAAATCCACATGACTTAAGAGGCTGGATCCTATGGGTTGGGAAAGAAAGTTGTTAGCCTTCGCATGAATCTTCGTATGCCATTTGCCTTGTTCTGAAGAACTTGAGCCCAAATGGAAAGCGGTCTATTTTTACATCATCTTATCCTTTCCTTCAGAACATGACATCACAGTTCCGGAACAAGTGCGCACACAGATGGACATACAGAATAGCCCATGCTTTGAGATAAGTCTTTCCTGCTTTCAGGAAAAGATATTAAGAGCTTTGGCAGCAGCATTAGAGCAATTTAAAATGTTTAGAAGAAAAATAATTAAAAGTTCCCTGCGGACATGTACTTACCATCAGTTTTGATGTGGAAACACTGTGATATATAAATGTTGTTGGACAACAGTAGTTTAAAAAAAACAAACGAGTGGAGTATAGGGGGTTAAACAGTCAAAAAAGAAAAAATGGGAAAAAAGCTAGCTATATCCTGATACTTATTGGAGACACTTTAACTTTTTTCCTTTTTATTTTCATTGTATTAGATAAATGTGAATGTATAATTGTATAAATTAATGTACTTGAATACTTGTCTGTTCTCCCAGTATGCTTGCTGGATATTTTAGTGCCTTGGACTTTTTATTGCTCCTGCAGTTAGCATCACCTGCCCGGCAGACTTTAGACAGACCAAGGGAAAGGCGAGAGGGAGGTTATTTTGGACATAGCCACTGAAATACCAAAGGCCTAAAACATTGGATGCTTATACTGTAACAGTGTCTAGAGTAGGTGTTGGAGGGGGAGCTACTGCAGCTCTACGTCGAAAAGGTAAACTACAGAGAGGAGGTGGGGAAAACCAGCAATGGATATTGGTGGAGGGTACAGAAATGATGACATGTTGTGTAACCAGAGTAAAACTGGGCTGAATGTGAACAGAGAGAGAGAGAAAGAGAGAGGAGGGAGGGAAGGAGAAAGGCTTGTCTGAAAGGACGGCTCCTAGGGGCAGGCTGGCTGAAAGCTAAAAAAGGGTTTTAGGAGGGTCAACATGTGTTCAGAAACGGGAGTTTAGGACCCTGGGGAGCGCGAACGTCTCCTGGGGTTGCTCTTTCATTCTACCTAGGAAGGGCAGAAACAGATATTCCATGTTGCGGGTTTCATTGCCAAGGACAGATACACTTGAAACACTCAGAATCAAAAAATAACTTTGTTTTTGTTAAAAATGTCTAAAGGACTTAAAACTTGGTACCAAGACTGTAACTGTGTTGCCTTCGAGTAGGTGCACTGCATCGCCTACTTTCCACTCAGACTCGGTTTCTAACGCGACATACAAGTTCTCGATTCAAACGACATATTGCAACCAACTAGTATTACTCTCTATTGCTGCAGCAGGCTGTGAAGGGTCAGAGTACTTCTATTTTGTATTTGGGAGTAGCTTTACTGCTGGTCTAAAAAGTTTGTATACTAAGTAAAAAAAAAATGTCTCCCCCCCCCCCCCAAAAAAAAAGTTCCTTTAAGGTTAGCAGGGAATTTGTTATTTCTGTACTTGTTCACGCTACCCTCAAACATATGCACAGGTTTGTCTTTCCATCCCTTTGTCTCAAGTTGAAGTTTTTAAGAGTGGCTTTTGTCAGGAAGGGAGGCCTCGGCAGGGTGGCTGGAAAGCAAAAGACGGGAAGTCCATAAGGTAGCTGGGCTCCAACCCCTTTTCCGACTTCAAAGTCCCCCATTGTAACGGAATATGGGGGAAAGCTGTGGCTTCCTACTGTTAATGGAGAAGCTTTTACTTTCTGAGTTTGTGGCCCATTCTTCAAAACAAGAAATGAATTAATATGCAGAAAGTAGAAAGAATCAGTGATGAAAGGTGCCACTTCATGGTTAGAATGGTCAGCTGAGTGTTGCACGAGGATGGTATTTTGGTTTAATATGTTTGAGGTTGGGTTTTCACTTAGTTATTCAAATACTGGTTTTATTTACCATTGATTTCCCTCCTGTGGATTAAATAACTGAGGTCTAGAAGAATTAACTAGTGCTACTGAACTGTTAAATTATTTTGTGTTAATATTACACTTTTGAGTACCTTTTTTTCCACAAGATCTGTTTCTGAATTACAGATGTTTTCTTTACATTATTTAACAATGTACACTGTAAAAATAAAATAAAAGGAATTCAAACCTTGGGCTTCCCTGGCCGTAGTTAATGGTATGTTTTGCACTAAATCCAGGCATTGCGCTTCATGTACAATTGCGCTTTGTGCTGCAGTTTGTTACCTTCTTTGTAGATATTTAATGAAATCATTCAAATAAACCAAACCTGCTTTTGTTGAGCTGTAGTATTTCATTTTCAGTTGGCATTTGCTTCTCTCAGTGCCCTGAAGCTGAACTGTCAAGTGAGCCCCTGCTGCTGTCAGCCACACTTACAGGACAGATGGTTCATCCATTCTGAAGCCAGGGCTGCAATCTGGCCGGAAACCCATCTGGGTACGGCCAAGATGAAGAATGCTACGAAGTAGTTACTTGAGCTCAGAGAAGAGCCGTGTCTCCAACCAATGGTTATACTATTACTTGAAAGACTTAACTCTATTGATGGGGGGGTGTGGGCTTTAATTTTATTTTTTATTTTTTTGGAGACTTCAACAGGCATTATGAACTTTCAAATCTATGATGTACGTGGGAAGTTGCATTAGTAAATTAATCATGTCTTGAAATCTCATGGTTAGGAACAAATATAATTATATATATATGAAAGTATATAGGGGTGTGTGTGTGTGTGTGTGTGTGTACGTACACGCGCCAGAATTCACTTGTCAGTCTGTTCATGATTCAGTGATTGTTTTGACCGAGCAAGAGCATGAAGCAAACTCTTGGTCCCAACAAAAACCCCTTTTATTAATTTACTGTGAACTCTACTCATTCACATCTAGGGAGGATTTACAGTCACAGACCTTATCTGGCTTGGAGAGCTGACAGGCCGATATCTGCAGAACTTGGCAAGGAGTTTCAAAGAGTTACGAACCAATTAAGCCAACTAATGGTCTCCTGCAAACTCCACTCCCCTTTCCCTCCTCTTTTATTTCCTCTGGGAGGGGCTCTTTATCGTCCACTTGTGGCCTTACTCCCAAGTCAACCCGTTCTTTAGCTGTTCCCTTTGTCTGGCAATTCTGTGCATGCAGATACTGGGAACAGGCCCCAGCTGTTCGTCTGCCTCACTGATATCTGACTCTGAAGGCAGCTGATAAGTGGCAAACAGCTCTGGCCCCCTCTCTGCCTCCAACAGAGCCTTTCCCAGACTCCAGGACTGGCCCATGTTCCTCCCTAACAACCTCACTGTCCAATCTGGAAGGAAATGGTTTCAAAGATTGAAGTTTTTAATTTGTTTTTAAAAAAAATATTTTTGGTTAAACAGACAAACACAACACAAAAATCATCTTCTGTTACATATTATAGAAGTGTGTCAATTGGTTACAAATAACTTTTGTGCATCTCTTCCACAGTCATTACTTACAGTTCATATCACATTGTATATTTTAAATAAAAAATCTTTATATATCTTACTATCAACATCCCACAATTTTCATTTGACTATAATTGTTTTAATGTCCTTTTGCATAAAATAATCCAAAATTGAAAACACAACCGCATAATGACATTTCATTACATGTTTCTAATATCATCCAATAACATTACACCTTTATAACATTTTCTAAGTAAGAATTAATTATGATTGATAGCAAAATTTCTAATCCTCTTTTCCAAGTCGCTGTTTACTATTTGTAGCCCAATTCCTTTTATTGAGCCAGTACATATATATATTGTTAACTATATCCCTTGTCATTTCATTGTTATTTTTATAGTTGTTATTTAGTAATAGAAATTCATCCGCTAATTATATCTGGTTTCCTCTCTTCAAACCAACACATGTGTTTACCTTGTTATCATCAATTATTTATTTAGCATATCACTCTAAAGATTACTAAATTACTAATCACTAATCATATTGTAGAAGTGTGTCGATTGGTTACAAATAACTTTCATGCATCTCTTCCACAGTCATTACTTATATTTCATATTACATTAGATATTTTAAATCAAAAATCTTTATATATCTTACCATCAACGTCCCACAATTCTCTTTTGACTATAATTGTTTTAACATCCTTTTGCATAAAATAATCCAAAATTGAAAACACAACCACATAATGACATTTCATTAGTTATTTCTAATCATCCAATAACATTACCCCTTTATAGCATGTTCCAAGTAAAAATTAATTATGTTTGATAATAAGGTTTCTAATCCTCCTTTCCAAATCGCTGTTTACAATTTATATCCCAATTCCTTTTATTAAACCAGTACATATATATATTGTTCACTATATCCCTTGTCATTTCATTGTTATTGTTATAGTTATTATTAACAGAAATTCATTCACTAATTATATAAAATTTCCTCTCATCAAACCAACACGTGTATGTACCTTATTATCCTTATCAATTATTTATTTAACATAGCACTCTAGAGATTACTAAATTACTAATCACTAATCACTAAAATTAACTATTTTTTATTATCAACTTTCATATATCAGCCTGTATCCTTCCAGTAATAATGCAATCTTATTTCTTTTGTCATTTGTGGAATTAATCTTCTATTTATTTCCTTAATAAAGTTTTTGTGGACTTCTCTCTGCACCTTGCTACTTGTAGCATCACTTAAGTAATCTCGATGCCCTCCATCTGCTATTTTAATCAGTTTATCTTTGGTTGTCAATCATGCTTCTGAGAAGTTTTCTCTCCCTAAATCCACCGTTTTTTTCCTCTTTTTTTCTTCTTCCATGCCTTGAAATCTGGGGTAGAGTTCCTGTTGATCTAATTCCCTTTTCCATACTCCCTTTTCCCACTTTCAACCACGTTCACTCCACTGGTAAAGTAATCAGTTGTCTTTGTAATCATTTTTCCCTTCAATTTTTGGGACTCTGACCCTTTGCTGTTATAAACTCTTAATTTTTCCATCTTCTTCTCGTTCTCTATGTTATTTCTAATAAATTTTGAATTCCGGCCAGTATGTTTTGCAAAGTTAATGTTTCTTTTGAATATTGTGCCATTTTGGCAAGCTGGTAGAGATACTGCCACTCTGGCTTTCAAGGCTTCTTAAATTAGCTTAAATGCAAATTCATTTATGATCTTCAAAAAAGAAGATTCTATTTCTTTTTCTCTCCCACTGTCAGTAAAACTCTCAAAGTGCACCTGTATAAACAATTCGTGCCCTTGCTTCTTATCACTTTCTATAAACAAATTGCAGAGCCTTGAGATACAAAGTCAGTGAGATCAAAAGGAAAAGGGAAAGTGCATTATTTCAAAAACTCAAGTCTCCAGCCTCCAAGTGGCAGTATTGCTTCCCACTCTCTAATGTTATTTCAAACTTAAAAGAAACAGAGTTCTTAAATGGAATTAATAGCAAGAAATAAAAATCCTTGTTGAAATAAAGAAGAAGACTTCAGTCCATAGATTAAAAAATAAAAATAAAAAATAGAAGAAAAACTGATCCATTCTCTTTAAAAAGAAAAAAAGAAGTTGCGAGCACTTCAATCCACGAAGTAGAATTACAAAGAAAATGAAACACACTATCCAAAGCAATCCAGTATAGGTTAATTTTGCCACTTGTTTTCTTCTGCTTTCAGATTTAACTTTTTTTAAAAAAAAAATTGGGCAGTCTTTTCCAAAACAGTAAAGTTTCCTCACCAGATGGACACACTTTCTCTTTCCACTTCCCTTCCGTTCTGGAGCCGTCCCAACTTCATCAGCCTGGGGCTGGACTTTTTGTTGCCGGCTTGAAAACTTTCTCTTGGATCAATCAGGGACTTTGTGGTGTCCCTGGGATCAGCAAGACGTATTCTTCCTGTTCACCGTCTCTACAGGACGGTTTAGGTCCAATTGGACCATCCAGCAGCAAAAGTATTGGCAGTGGTCTTGGGGCATCGAGACAGCACATCTGTATCATCGCGACGTTGGCTCCTCCTTCCAAAGTTTTTAATTTTGAAGTGTAATACCCGGCAGAGACATACTAGTTAAAAACAAAAATAATTCTTCCCCATGTTGTCTCACCCATGTTTGCATCTCCCTTGAAATTCTCATTCCCTCCAAGTGAAGTTCATGGTTCTCCAAGAACTGTCCATCCCTGCTTTTGTTTTTTAAAGCTTTATTCCAGAATTTTTATACTAAATAAGAATCTTCCTTTTTTAAAGCCTATCTTATGGAAATACTTGTAAAGCCTCCCTTGAAACAGTGTCTCGGATTATAAAACAACCTCACATTGAGGTATGAAAACCCTGTTGATACTAGACAATTATTAGAAGAGCAGGCCTTAAAATTGGAATATTCATTCAGTTATTGAAAGGCTTTATTTGCCCTGTTATCTTTGACCTGTGAGCACATTTGGAATTTAACAAGGTAGGGTTTTTGATATATTTTTATGGTTTACATAAACTAGTTTGCACTCTACTAAACTAGAGTCTTAGAGATTAGCAGAACAGAAGCTGCTATACCTCTGGGGGGGAAAGGTTTGTGGGATCTCTTATTTCATAAGTCTGCTGCTATATGGGAAATTTATGTAGAACTTTGCAATATAGGAAAGGACAAAGGAAATAAGAACACGGAGCTTTGTGCTTGAATTGATTAGAACTGAATAAGATCTTACAGGAGCTTAGTGTCAATCATGCTGTTTTAAGTACTGCAGATCTATAGCTGAAATCCTTTGTTATTACAGGAATGGAAGACTGGCCTGGGCTACCACTTAGTTCTAGTATAATAGTGTACTCGATCTCCAACTCCAGCTCTGGAACTGAGCCGAGAGAGGCTAAGGTAGAGTGAACTTTAGCGGTCCTGGAGCTGGCAGTGGACTGGCGAGTTTTTACTCCCCAAGGCTGCCGCTTCTGAAAGACGCTGACGCCGCTGACGCCGCTCAGCGCCGCGGCCCAGCTGGCTTGAGAAACCCGACCCCCCCCGTGTCTGCTGCCTGACCGCCGCGGCCGCAATTGACGCTGTGCCGCTGGCTTGCCGATGCCGGCTCGAGAACGCCGCGGCTCGAGCATGCCGCGGCTCAGCTGTTATAAGACTCCGTGGCCGAGCTGCTAGGGGAGTCCTGATCTTCCCCCGATATTGCTGGCTGCCGCTTGAGAACGCCGCGGCTCAGCTGTTACAAGACTCTGCGGCCGAGCTGCTAGGGGAGTTCTGATCCTCCCCCGATTATTGCTGGCTGCCGCGACCACTGTTGTCTGTTGGCTCGCTGGCCCGCTGGCTGTGAGATCGCCGCGGCTTAGCGGCTTGGAAGACCGTACGGCCCAGCTGCTTTTGGGGGGAGCCTGACTTAACTACGATTACCGCCCCGACTACCATAACCATCATTATGTCGTTGTTGGCCTGATAACTCTCTGGTTTGCTGAGGCCCCTTTGAGAATGCCGGGGGCCAGCTGCTGAATGGGGCACCCCCCCCTCCTTCCACCTTGGACGAAGCTTTTTTTTTCAATCTTGGGCTTAGACTACTAAGTGGGCTGGTACGATTGGTACGACTCTTGTTGTGAACTGACTTCTGTATATTGGGCCTTTGACCATCATGATTGGCCTTCCGGCTCTCGCTGCTGCTGCTGATATTTAGATCTACTCTGCCTCCACGCTGTAACCAAAAGAAGAGAACTGGTGAGGGAGGAAACTGCTCGAGGGGACGGAATTGAAGGAGAGTGTGATTGGTGATTACAACATCTTCCCCCTGTCTTTTTCCATCAGAGACAGATACTCTTTCCCCACCCTAGGACTTAACCTGGAAATAACATCAAGGGGATGGCTGGAATTGAACTTAACCATCAGACTTTCTCCACTATGGTTAGCCCCTTGACTCCCCCTGTTACAGCTGCTGCACAGATCCACCTTGTCCCCCATCCTCCCCTCCCTTGGACGATATTGGTCTCCTTAGCGGTGCTCCCATTAAGGTGCTATCCTCCTCAGGAGAGGTGGAAGGCACCTTTGGACTATTACGAACTGCGCAACTTTTTCCTATATTTCTTTTAATCGGTATGTTGAGTGCATGGGATTGTTTGAGATGATATGAATGATCTCACTTTTTATTATTATATAGTTGTATTTGTGTTTTTAACTTTTTTAGTGAGGACTGTCTGTGTGAGAGTTTGGGTATGACTGATTCGGAGGACCTGGCGGGGTATGTGGGGGCCATCGGGGTGGTTGGGGGGGCTATATCCACGGGAGAGGGTCGGAGCATTGCGGTCATAACAGGGAGAGGCAGATATGGCGGGGACTTTAGGGCAGGCCATCATCGGGGAAGGAGGGCTCGCTGTGTTATAGAGATCCCTCCTTCCGGCCCTGGGAGTCCCACTCCAAGGTCAGATGGCGCGGGTGTTCAGGACCCTGGTCTCAGGCTGCTGTCGCTAAATGCCAGGTCTGTTGTTCATAAGGCCCCCCTCATCCGGGACTTGATAACAGATGAGGGCGCAGACCTGGCATGTATTACTGAGACATGGCTGGGCCCTGAGGGAGGAGTCCCCCTCGTTGAGATGTGCCCAGCTGGATTTCAGGTGCTACACCAGCCGAGAGCCCAGGGAAGGGGTGGCGGTGTGGCTATTGTAGTCCGGGAGTCTTTAGTACCTCGTAGGATCCCTGCTCCGGAGCTTGTCGGGTGTGAGTCCCTGCTAGTGAAGCTGGACCTCAAGGGTCAAGTGGGTTTGCTGCTTACGTACCTGCCTCCCAACTACGTTGCAGCAGCCCTCCCCTCGCTCCTCGAGTCAGTAGCCGAGCTAGCGGTTGAGTTCCCTAGACTTATAGTCCTGGGGGACTTTAACTTGCCTTCGCTCGGTGAACACTCTGATGGAGCGCAGGAGTTCATGGCTTCCATGACAGCCATGGGCTTGACTCAAGTAATTCGAGGCCCAACTCACTCAGCGGGTCACACGCTTGACCTCGTATTCCTCTCGGAGCAGTGGAGTTACGATCTTGGTCTGAGGGGTAATGAGATCATACCCCTGTCGTGGTCAGACCACTACCTACTGAGGCTAGACTTCCGGAGGCCAAACCCCCACCGTAGGGAGGAGGAACCGACCAGCTGGTTCCGCCCCAAGCGACTGATGGATCCTGTTAGGTTCCAGACGGAGCTTGGGGTTATTCCTGATACCCTCGCCCACAGTTCGGCGGAGACCCTCGTCGCTGCCTGGCACTCGGCAGCTTCGGAGTCTCTAGACCGGATTGCGCCGCTACGGCCCCTCCGGGTCAGCGGCCCCCGGAGGCCTCCTTGGTTCACTGAGGAACTCCGGGAGGTAAAGCGCCGGAGGAGACGCCTAGAGCACTCGTGGAGGTCCGATAGGTCCGAGTCGAAACGGGCACTTTTAACAGCATGCACCAAGGAGTATATTCGGACTTTAAGAACAACAAAAAGAACATACATTGCCTCCTTGGTAGCGTCCGCCGAGTCCCGCCCAGCCGCCCTGTTTAGGATAACCCGCTCCCTCCTAAATAGGAGGGAGACGGGGGACTCCTTACAGGGTAAGGCTGAGGAGTATGTCCAGTTCTTGGCGGACAAAGTTGCCCGGTTTCGAGCGGACCTGGACTCCACCCCAGTAGATCCAGCCGAGACACAAGGAGAAAACTTGGCAAACCATCTCTGGGTTGAGTTTCAGGAAGTTGCCTCTGGGGATGTGGACAAGGCTATGCGAGCTGTGAGTGCCTCCACCTGCATACTGGACCCGTGTCCCTCCTGGCTGGTTGCCAACAGCAGTGAGGTGACACGAGGCTGGATCCAGGCGGTTGTTACCGCTTCTCTTCGGGAGGGGTACTTTCCCACTGCGCTCAAGACAGCGGTGGTAAGACCCCTCCTGAAGAAGCCGTCTCTGGATCCAGCTGTTCTTAATAACTATCGTCCAGTCTCCAACCTCCCCTTTGTAGGGAAGGTTGTTGAGAAGGTGGTGGCTCTCCAGCTTCAGCGTACCTTGGAGGAAGCTAACTATCTTGACCCCTTCCAGTCTGGCTTCAGACCCGGTTACAGCACAGAAACCGCTTTGGTCGCATTGACTGATGATCTCTGGAGAGCTAGGGATGGAGGCCATGCTTCCATCCTAGTTCTCCTGGACCTCTCAGCGGCTTTCGATACCATCGACCATGGTATCCTTCTGCGACGACTGCGGGAGATAGGGGTGGGCGGCACTGTCTTGCAGTGGTTCTCCTCCTATCTCTCGGACAGGTCGCAGTCGGTGTTAGTGGGGGGGCAGAGATCGTCCCTGAGGCCCCTAACCTATGGGGTGCCGCAGGGGTCGGTCCTATCCCCCCTACTATTTAACATTTACATGAAACCGCTGGGCGAGATCATCCGAAGGCACGGGATAAAATACCACCAATATGCGGACGATACACAGTTGTATCTGTCCGCCCCGTGCCAACTCAATGAAGCGGTGGACGTGATGAACCGGGGACTGGAAGCCGTTAAAGACTGGATGAGAGCAAACAAGCTGATACTCAACCCAGACAAGACCGAGTGGCTGTTGTGTTTCCCTCCCAAAAATTTGACCAACATACCATCACTCAGGCTGGGGGGGCAAAATTTATACCCCTCAGAAAGGGCCCGCAACTTGGGAGTCCTCCTGGATTCACAGCTAACTTTTGACCACCATCTCTCAGCTGTGACCAGGGGGGCATTTGCCCAGGTTCGCCTGGTGCGCCAGTTGCGGCCCTACCTGAATCGGGAGGCCTTCACAACAGTCACTCGAGCCCTTGTGATCTCTAGGCTGGAATACTGTAATGTGCTCTACATGGGGCTGCCCTTGAAGAGCATCCGAAGACTTCAGCTAGTCCAGAATGCGGCCGCGCGAGTGATCGTGGGCGCACCACGGTTCGCCCACATAACACCGATCCTCCGTGAGCTGCACTGGCTACCTGTTGGTCTCCGGGTGCACTTCAAGGTCTTACTCACCACCTATAAAGCGCTCCATGGTAGTGGATCTGGCTATTTGAGAGACCGCCTTCTGCCAATTACCTCCCTGCGTCCCATCAGATCGCATAGAGTTGGCCTCCTCCGTATCCCATCCGCCAGTCAGTGCCGACTGGCGACTACTCGGAGGAGAGCCTTCTCTGTTGCGGCTCCGACACTATGGAACAATCTCCCCGTGGAGATTCGTACCCTCACCACCGTCCAGGCCTTCCGCACAGCCCTCAAGAACTGGCTAGCCCGTCAGGCCTGGGGATAATCTTATTTTCGCCCCTCCCGAATGCTGAGTGAATGTTGAGTTTTACTGTCTAATTTACTTTGTGCACATCTCTTTTTGGTATTGTCCTACACTCCCCTTCCCTTTTTTGATTGTAAGCCGCCCTGAGTCCCCTCAGGGAAAAGGGCGGCCTATAAATAAACAAATCAAATCAAAATCAAAACTTTGATCTGGTACTTTTATGATTACTGTATGGAATAGTTACTGCAGATCTTGCAGTAGTCAAATTGGAAGAATTCCTAAAGATTTCTTTTAGCCAAGTAAACATTTCCGTAGTAGTCTTGGCAGCGAGGAGATGAAGGAAACGAGGCAGTTATACAAATGGCCTGTCACTTCCAATTGCTTTTAAAGAATGAAATCAATGTAACCATTTTTTTTTTCCACTAGGAGCTACTGGACATCAATCATATTTGTTGTGCTACCCTGCTTCAAGACTGGAAGTTGTTTCTTTTGCCAAAAATGTTCTTTGTAAAGTTGAGTCTTGGAATATGGAGTGTATTGCTTGACTTAAAGTTTAGCAACTCCCATCCTTGTAAAATATAGCACGCTTTTCCCCTTCTAACCTCAGGGTTTCATAGACATACCTATGTAGTTTTCTTGTTATTTAAAAAATAACAACTTCCAGTTTAGTCTACAGCTCCTTCATTTCCAGACAATCAAGTACTGAGCAGGTCCAATGTTGTTCAGCTTTTAAAAATCAGCTACGGAGTATTTCGCTTTATCTCTTCTATTTTAAGTTGCATATCATAAAATAGATTTATATACGGTAGGTAGGAAGCCAGAATATACCGTAACAATCATGGCTACTACTTGCCAAGGATCTAGTGGAAAATTTCATATGTCCATTTGGATATTTACATGAATCTTCAGCTTTCAAGAAAACCCAGAATATCTCCAGCTCACCCCCAATGCCCACTGATGTTATCCACCTGGGAAATATTAAGATTGTTCTGCACTCCTGATCATGAGCAAAAAAAACCCTGCATTTTTAAAACATCTAGGTTAAAACCTACTTGTGCCTAGGTAACATATATGCACAATAACTGCCAAAGAATAAAATACTTGGATATAAACAAATGCCTATGTGTCAATACTAATAGGAAGAAAATGCCAATGTCTCTATTGAAACATTTCATTAAATATTTAAGTGTGTCCTGAAGCTTCATTATATACAATGTTTAGCATTATTGAGAGTTGAAATAATTTTGGTTTAATCTGCAGATCAGAATATAGTGGGCCAATTTTGAAAATTAAGGAAGTTTATTAGAAAAGAGTGATCAAGGAAAGTTATATCAATTATATACATACATTACATAACATCTTACATGTAGGGTCTTCCTAAGTCAATGACATTTGTGACATATAGGAATGGGACCTTTTCCGATGTTATCTTAGCTATTGGTCAAACGGAACTACAGTCTACAGATAGATGATCAGGACTGGGGACTTATTTCAGCCTGATGCTATTGGTCTTGCAGAAAAAACTGCTTTAAATACCCTCCCTTTTGCAACAGAAACAAAAGGTATACTGACCCTATTTTCACGTTATATTGCAATAATTATTTGGAGAAAAGTTGCTCAATTTAACAAAGTAGATCGCTCACCAGCTATATATATAAAAATGGCTGTATGTGTGTGTGTGTGTGTGTGTGTTCCAGCATAACTCTGGAACGCCTTGAGCAATTTCAACCAAATTTGGTACACAGATGACTCACTCTCTGGAAAAAAATACTGTCAAGGTAAGACACTCCTAAAACCCCGGGGGGGGGGGATTCTGTTAAGATATAGCCTGTTGTGCCTTAAAATGACTCCTACTGTACTGCCGTAAAATGGCTTCTGTACAGTGCAGTGGAGTTGGCATTGTAACAGCTTCACAGTACTCCACAAGTGGGCTCCCTCTGGTAAGGGGGAAAATCCAACATTAGAAATT
The DNA here is from genome assembly GCF_009769535.1 of Thamnophis elegans. Classification (NCBI taxonomy): domain Eukaryota; kingdom Metazoa; phylum Chordata; class Lepidosauria; order Squamata; family Natricidae; genus Thamnophis; species Thamnophis elegans. The sequence goes on along the minus strand of NC_045547.1, from coordinate 16,461,030 downwards.
ACATTTGGTCCAGACATTTCCCCCTATAAATAAATACCCGGGCAATGCCGGGTTATCAGCTAGTTAGTAATATATATTACATGAGATGCTGGATTAAACTATAGATTGCAAAATGAATTATACTGTTCTAATGATGGATTTTTGTTTTCTCAGACTTTGTTAGTGGACCAATAAAATAGACACCATAAAAAGTCCAAGACTGACATATTTCCCTTCCGCCCCCTCCCTCGCCCCACCCACCCACACTTAAAAAGTCATGCTTTTCTATACTTCTAACAATAAACTTTCCAAACATTTTCAGGTTGTGCCTCTGAGTAGGTGGAAACCTTAGTTTTGTTGGTTTTGTTCATCAAAAGAAAGGACAATTATAATTTAAATTAAAATAGGTTTTTCCCTGATCATCAAATTCATATCCAGGTGAGACCATTATAAGACATTTATAAGACATTATAAGACATTATAAGACAGGTGAGACATTTATATTTTGAATATATTATTACTAAAATTGCTCTCTTCTACTCGGAATGAAGAAAGGTAAGAAAGTACCTTTTAAAGTTTTACAATAAAATTACATATAAAGTGAAATATTAGGACTTGTAATATTTAATTCTTTTCACTAGAGTTGAAGTGGCATTTTAAGCCATTAGTTAAATACTGCAAAGCAATGCGCTTTTTTCCTGTAATAAAATCTAGAAAATATACTTTGGTCTGCAACTTTATTGGACTAAAATGTATTCTGAATTAAAACCCTCGTGCTGAAGTCTGAAGTGTTTTCTATGCAGGTTCCAGTCTTCTCTTTTTCATGCCTTGGCCTTTTCGGTAGGGACTCTGTTCAGCTGAAATAGAAAACATTCAGAAAAGGATTTCATTTAAAAATATATATGTTTTTTGCCTAGTTTCACCTAGTTTTTCTATGTCTGTCTGTCTGTCTGTCTGTCTATCATCTATCTATCTATCTATCATCAATGGCTGTGTGTGTGTGTGTGTGTGTGTGTGAGAGAGAGAGAGAGAGAGAGAGAGTGTGTGTGTGTGTGTGTGTGTGTTCCAGCATAACTCTGGAATGCCTTGAGCCATTTCAACCAAACTTGGTACACAGATGACTTACTCTCTGGAAAGAAATACTGTGGGGGTAAGACACCCTTAACACCCCTCAGGGTGTGTGTTCTGTTAAGATACAGCCTGTTGTGCCTTAAAACGGCTTCTATTGTACAGCACAGTGGAGTTGCCATAGTAATGGCTTCACAGTACTCCACAAGGGGGCTCCCTGTGGTAAGGGGAAAAATACAACATTAGAAATTATGTTTGGTCCGGACATTCCCCCCCCCCCCCCCCATAAATAAATACCCAGGCAATGCCAGGTTATCAGTTAGTCTACAATAAAATGTGTCCTGTTTCATTTTTTACCACTGCATTTTCAGCAATTTTACTTTAGAGTTTTAATGACTTGCCTATAATTCATAGGCTGGAATCACTGGGAAATATGAGGATTTTTTTTCTCTGCGCTCTGCAGGATTTGGACACGGTTTAGATTCCCGTCCAGTTTCATGTGCTAAGCTATCCTATTTCATATACAACATTCCTCGTGGCCCAGAAGCTGCATTTTAGCTGCTTTTCACGGAGGAGACAATGTTATTTGTTCCCCACTACTACATGCTTTTGTCATATAGCCTAGTTAATGTAGCCAAAGTTACTCGTTTTCCTAGCTCTTTTACAGTTTACCTGCTAAGTAAGATTTGGGACTGGAGGACAGATGCCAAGATGAAGGTTTTATATTTGATTGCTGATTATTTATTCTTTGCGGGGTTCGGCTGCGAGTCATCATGCAATGCTGTCCAAGAGGTGAACGTAAGCATTGGGCTGGCACTGCTGCTGTATTGTGATCAGTTGCTTCCAAAGGAAAGTCCCACAGTTCTGGATCATCTGTAATCAGTCAGAAATTAAAACTAAAACTTCAACTATTGATTGTTCAGTTATGCGTCTGATTCCCAATGGCTCTAGATTGTAATGGAAGCCGCAATATACAGGGTCCAGCTCAGATATGAGAATGCTTAAATCTGAGTTTTTCTAGAAAAAGGGAATGTGTCATGGCCCCATCGGAGCCTGAGTCCGCAGAGGACGACGAGCTAGAGCTGGGGCCGATGAAAGAAGAGGGCACGACCTCGTTGGCTCCGGAGAAATGACCGGAGGAGGACGAGGCAGCTCTGGGTCTCTCAGGCTTGGGAAGGATTGTCAGCGAGGAAGAATGAGCACAGGATGACCGAGAGAAGGGGGAAGAGAGGGCAGGCAGTGGAGCAGGGGAACGACGGAGTTCCGGTGCCGAGCAAGGACCGCCCCCTTCCGATCCCCGAGCATGGAGCTGTGGAGGGGAGGAAGGAGCAACGCAGGCCAACCCGATGACTCGGGAGGAGAGCGCCCTGCCCCTCTTCACAAGGCTTACCTTGGGAACTGAGATTTAAGGAGACGCCGTTGGGAGGGGTGTTTGTCGGGAACAAGCGTTGAATCTGTGGAGCCTCGCATGCAGTTGCCGATGTCTGGATTTTGCTGTGCTTTGTCTTGTGTGCCTTGTCCAATTTGCCTGCCTCACTGGACTTCTTGCCTTGGTTGCTGCTTTGCTAACTTTGCTTACTGGACTACTCGCAGCCAGAGGCTGTTGGAGGTGTGTGAGAGAGCTTTGCTCCAGGACTTGCAGTAAACATGGGGACATATGATGACCCAGGGAGTGGCACAAAGGCAACATAGCCAGAAAACCGGTATAAGTCCCTTTATTAACATCAACTGTGACCCCAATGTCCCTGCCAACTCTCCAGCCTGGAGAAAAACTCTTCCACAAACCTGTAACAGCCTTTGGCTGAAAATGCTCCAGTCCAAACCTTGTAAACAGAAAACCAATTATAAATCCAACAAGGCAAGATAAGGTAATTAATATGGCAGGGCAAGCAAGATAAGGAGTTCCAGAAGTGAAGTAGCACAGCAGTAAATCAAACCAGTTGGGAGGATGCCAGGAACTCAGATAAGCATTTAACACCAAATGAAGTCAGTGTTTGTTTCCGACAGCAGCAGCCCCTCCCATTTGCCTTTCCTTTAAACTCCATCCCCAGGTGTGCCTTGTGAAGGGAATCGGGGCCCTTTCTTCCCTCGTAAGCCACACAACCCATGTTACTCTCTTCTCCGTCCCCAGCTCTGCCCAGCCTGACTTTGCCCTTCCTCCACAGCCAATGGAGCCACTCTCCCACTCTCTGACAGCTGTTCATCTTCCATCTCAGAGTCCAACTCTTGATAGGTGCATGACAGGATGTTTGGGAGAAAGTCGGAGCAATAAAGGGGAGTTAGAACTGTTCTCTGGCTGTGTTGCTTCCGTGTCTCACCCCGGGTCATCACAGAATGTGGGTGAATAGATGGGTAACACTTTGGCTCCCAGTAACTTTTCACTATATAGGCCCCCCTGGCTGTTTCTTCTTTTCATTACAGTCCTTCCCACAGTCTGCATTCAGCATCAAAGCAAGGGTGTTGGGGAGGAGTCGCATGAGAAAAAGAGGATGTACATTGTACCCAGGGGTGGATTCCGGCAGAAACTACTGCCGGTTTGCTCAGGGATACGCCATGTGCCCCTGCACACTGCACACACATGCACAATACAACTAAAATTGCAGAAGCAAAAAACAAGATGAACCAGGAGAACTGGTGCAAGGGTGTGGCAGGCCTGGGACACTGCCGCTTCCAGCGACCCAGGTCGCCAAGCTATTAGCGGTTCGGCCGAACTGGTAGAAACCCACACGATTGTACCGTAATAATTGGTACTGTGAATACCATGAAAAAACCGTGAGCTAATCAACTTAAAGCAATTTTACGCTCACCTGCAAGGAATTCATCCACAACAGATTCCGGGGGTACAGAAGAGTTGCATTCCAAGGCAGGGAGAGTGGACACCTCTGTATGCAAAGAGCAGAATTGCTGAAAAAGTGAAACTGTTACCCGCCTTTCTAATTTGAGGCAGGGAGACAGGATCAAGGTGGGTAAAACTAAATTGGTGATGGACGAATGGCATATCAGAGTCTTTTCCTTGTGTCATCAAAGGAGGATCGGTGGTAGCTCAACGGTGCAACTCCAAGTTGCTGCAGATCAACTTCCGACTGGTCTCTTTCTTCCCAGGAGAGAACAGATTGGGAAAGGAGATTGTATTCTCTCCCTTTCCCTTCCCAGCTTCCTTTTTTCTTCTGGCACTGAAGAACTACAGGGGAGGGTCAGTCATCACTGGACATTTGGCTATTGTTTTTTTTTTTTTTTTTTTGTAATTTTTAATTTTAATTTAATTAAAAGGCAAGACAAGAAACAATGGATGGGAACTAATTAACCTGGAGTTAAGGAGAACCTTCTTAACAATGAGAACAATGAACCAGTGGAATAGTTTGCCTACAGACGTTGTGGGTACTGGAGTTTTAAAGAAAAGACTGGACAGGCGCCTGTCTGAAATGGTATAGGGCAGGGGTGTCAAAATCAAGGCCCGGGGCCCAGATCCCACCCGTGGGGTGCTTAGATGTGGCCCGCAGGGTCACTCTGGAGACAGCGAAGGACCAGCCTGCAGTGCCTCTGCCAGCGAAAACAGAGCTCCATTTTTGCTGGCAGAGAATTGCAGGAAAATGTTGCAGCCAAATACGAAGCTCGGGAGCCTGTTTTCGCTGGCAGAGTGGGCTGCCATAGGCACCGCAACACGAGTGATGTCAAGCTGGCCACACCCATCCCAGCCCCCTCCCCCCAAGGTCAAACACATCCCTGATGCGGCCCTCAATGAAATCAAGTTTGTCACCCCTGGTATAGGGTCTCCTGTTTGAGCAGGGGGTTGGACTAGAAGGCCTCCAAGATCCCTTCCAGCTGATTGAATGATTTTCTTCAGGGTGGGGGTGGGGGGGAAAGCTTCTTAATGTTTCTGTTGTAACTGCAACTCCTTATAATTCTCTTGAGTTACAAGGAAGAGCCTTTCACTGCCCTCATCTCCTCTTCCCCTCCCATCAAACGAACTGGGCTGTATTTATACTTAAATAATATTTTTCAAGTGAAATCTAAAATCCTTTGGAATCCTTTGGGATAGTCATTGTATTTTGTTGATTCCCTCCTCCATCCCCTTGAATATTTTCATTCAAACACTTATTGGAAAAGGTGTCAAATGTGACCCAACAGCACTTGGGAAAGTTTCAGGGGCAACAGAGGTCATTGCCACTCTCCCATTCTTTGGGTCCAAGCCTTTCTCAGCCCTCTGAACTCCACATCATTGTATTTTCTTGCAAAACTACATCAAAATTTGCTTCACAAAATCTACTTGCGCCGTGACTGTTTAAATTTTTGTCAATTAGAATTGTCCCCCATAATTACTTGACCAACTCCTGTTTAAACACTCTGATCCTCTGCATCCCTAAAACTATTCCAGATTATTTATCCCCCTGCCTCTATTTTCCTCTATGGTTTTCTTTTTAAGTTAAACGTGGCTAATATTAACAGCTCATGCATTTTTGTATAAAATAACCTTTGTTTGGCAGGTCATTTTCTCCTTCTGACGAAGGCACAATTAACATGGAAGGAATTAATCATGCTACTAATATTCTCCTCTATCTGGAATAGAGCTGGAAGGGAACTTAGAGGTCTTCTAATCCAACCCCCTGTTCAAGCAGGAGACCTTATACCATTCCAGACAAGTGGGTGTGCAGACTCTTCTTAGAAGCCTCCAGTGATGGAGCACCCACAATTTCTGAAGGCAAGCTATTCCACTGGTTAATTGTTCTTACAGCTAAGATTTCCTTAAATCCAGGTTGCTTCCATCCATTTTTTTTTAATCGTCCTGCCTTCAAGTGCTTTGGAGAATAGGTTGATTCCCCTCCCCCTCTTCTTTGTGGCAGCCCCTCAAATACTGGAATCCTGTGATCATGTCACCCCTTAGTCCTTCTTCTTTCTAGACTAGCCATATCCAGTTCCTGCAACCCTCTTTACCTTGATCTTTAGCCCTGCAAGCTGAAACATCTGACTGGATCTGCTGTTTCTCCTGCATCTCCTGTCTGAACTTCTCTTGAAGCTGCTTCTGCCGTATCTTCCGAAGGTGAGTTGCGTCGTAATCCAAGGGCAATGAGATCCTGTGATAACAGAGTATAAACCAAGGGGGATTATCCCTCTAGTTCAGGGGTGTCAAACTCGATTTCATTGGAGGACACAACAGCGTTGTGTTTGATGGGGGGGCTGGGGGGGTATGGCCAGCTCGACGTCACTCGTGTTGGGGGTACCTGTGGCAGCCCAAGTGCTCTACCAGCAAAAACAGGCTCCTGAGCTCTGTTTTTGGCTGCGATGGCTTGCTGAAGCCCGCAGCCCTCCTGGGCTCCGTTTTTGCTGGCATAGATACCGCGGGCCGGTCCTTTGCTGCTTCCTTAGATCTGGCCTCACTGGCCAGATCTAAGCACCCACGGGCCGGATCTGGCCTCCGGGCCTTGACTTTGATACCCCTGCTCTAGTTCATTAATAACATTTCCTCATGCTGGATGGCAAGGCATGTTTATGGCATATTAAATTTCAATTCCATGATACTTTTCTTCTAATAATAGCAACAGCAGTTAGACTTATGCTTAACAGTCCTCTCTAAGCGGTTTTACAGGGTCAGCCTATTGCCCCCAACAATCTTTTACCGACCTTGGAAGGATGGAAGGCTGAGTCAATCTGTCAGGCCTGGAAGAAATCTTTTACATTTGGGCCTTCAGGTCTTCCATGCAGTAGGAAAATGGGAGGGGGGATTATAGCAATAGCAGTTAGACTTATATACCGCTTCATAGGGCTTTCAGCCCTCTCTAAGCGGTTTACAGAGTCAGCCTATTGCCCCCAACAACAATCCGGGTTCTCATTTTACCCACCTCGGAAGGATGGAAGGCTGAGTCAACCTTGAGCCGGTGGGATTAGAACCGCTGAACTGCAGATAACAGTCAGCTGAAGTGGCCTGCAGTACTGCACCCTAACCACTGCGCCACCTCGGCTCTTGGGAGATGTATATCCTTTCTCACAGCGTCAAGGACATCTTGCCAAGCACCTGGAGTGGCGTGACTGCGAGGCACCTCCAGTTGGGACGGTGCCTGATTGGGCCATGTGACAGACATGTGGGTGGTGGGGCAGGGACTTGCACTTGGGTGGGGACAAGCTGGAAACTTTCAGATTTGAGTTTTCCCAGATGTGCCAGTATGACATCTCTAATAAAATGGAACTTAGAAGAAACTCAAGCCTTCTTTCGTTGGGGGGTCTTACTTGGCACAGTGACACAACCTTGATAACATACTTAATAACTTACTGAAGATCCAGGACTACCAGTATAAACTCATGAGAGAGGAATTAATGCTGGATAACAAATTCTGAAAGCAGAATGTTAATACAACCAGAGGGCATCAGACTGGAAAAAGCTGCCATAGGATATATCGTATTTTTCGGACTATAAGACGCACCAGAGTATAAAATGTACCATGATTTTGAAGAGGTAATTTTTTTTAAAAAAGTGTTTGCACTATGCAGGCCTCCCCAACCGTCTGCACGCCTCGTTTTTTTGCAAAAAAAAAATAAAAGGGCATGCAGAGCTTTGGGAGACCTGTAGAGGGCTCCTGGGAGTTGGGGGGCAAAAAGACGAGCAAAAAAACGGCTCGTTTTTCGCAAAAACTGGCCGTTTTTTGAAGGAAAAAAAAGGGGGTATGCAGAGCTTTGGGAGGCTTGCAAAGTGCTCCTGGGGGCTGGGGGAGGGGGCAAAAACAAGCAATAATGGCCCTTTTTTTGCTCATTTTTGCCCTCCCCAGTCATCAGGAACACTTTGCAAGCCTCCCAAACCCTCGGCATGGGCATTTTTGCAAAGGTGGAGGAGTTTCAGTAGGGCATAAATGCTGTTTTCAGCGTAAAAGACAGAACCAGGTTTTCACTCTCTTTTTCGGAAGTAAAAAGTGTGTCTTATACTCCAAAAAATACAGTATGTGCCCACTTGGATATGTACTTTGTCAACGTTATACCCACTTAGGAAATAGGAAACATTTAGACTCTCTTTTTTTCCTGACAGAATTAGTTTAGTTTAGTTTAGTTTAGTTTAGTTTATTTGTCTTGTATGCCGCCCACTCCCGAAGGACTCCGGGCGGCTCACAATAAACAAGGGAAGGGGGATAAATAGACAAAAACAACACTTTAAAATACGCAACATTCACAGTTTCCGTGTGGCTGGATATTTCACAAGCCCCCCGGCCTGCTGGAGCAGCCAGGACTTGGTGGCTTTGCGGAAGGCCGGGAGGGTAGTAAGGGTCCGGATCTCCACGGGGAGGTCATTCCAGAGGGCTGGAGCTGCAACAGAGAAGGCTCTCCCCCAGGGAGTCGCCAACCGACATTGGCTGGCAGATGGAATCTGGAGGAGACCTAACCTGTGAGATCTAATCGGCCTATGGGAAGTAATCAGCAGGAGGCGGTCTCTCAGGTACCCAGGTCCGATGCCATGTAGGGCTTTATAGGTAACGACCAGCACCTTGAAGCGGGTCCGGAGACTAATGGGTAGCCAGTGTAGCTCACGGAGGATAGGTGTGACGTGGGTGTACCTGGGTGCACCCACAATCGCTTGCGCGGCTGCGTTCTGGACTAACTGAAGTCTTCAAACACTCTTCAAGGGCAGCCCCATGTAGAGCGCGTTACAGTAATAAGAATTCACAAAAGCAATCCTGCATTACTTTTTCTTTCCCTCCTGCCAGAACAAAAGTAGAATATCTGACCACACTCAGGAATTTCTTGCTGAATTAAAGTTCAGAATACTTTTGACAGCAACTTTCTAAACGTCATTATGAAAAGTTTAACATTTCAAAATGTGTGCCTGCCCGGGGAAAAACATCTAATGAAGCTGCTAACCTATTTTGGTTTTGTTCAACCGCATTCAAGGGAGTAGCCGACTTGCGAGATTTGCTTGGGGTTGACAAGGAAAAGAGCTTCTGGTCTTCACTTCCTTTTTGCAAGCAGCTGTTATATCTTGCCTTCTCAATAGTAGGATCAAAGTCCTGTCTTTTCACTTTGCCCAAATCTAAATCTGGAGGCATCTAGCAAAAGGATAAAACAAAAAGCCATTCAAGTAGAGCAGAGGTCTTCAAACTTGGCAACTTTCCCAATATTTAGCGGAGCTGGCTGGAGAATTCTGGGAGTTGAAGTCCACAAGCCTTAAAAATTGCCAGGTTTGGGGAACCCTGAAATAGAGAAATTAACAAAATAGTAGAAGCATTTCACAGAATTTATCAGGGGGAAGCTGCCCAGAAAATACCCCGTACCCCCATCCCAGTCCAGAGGTAAAGCTACCCAGGAAACAAGGGGTGTTTTATGCAGAATTTGCACCTTCACACCATACTTTTAGCCAATGCTGTAATCTGAGCTAATGTGGGTTATTTATATGTTTAAAGCAAATTACAATTATTCTTAGGGCCGTGTACCCTGCAGATTACCTTTGGCTTTTTTTTATTTTAAGGCAATTTATTTATTTGAAAGATTTATATAGACATCCATCTTATAGCAAACTTTGGGCAGTTCACAATCAAAAATTAAAAACCGTATTAAACGTAGATGACCATGCTGTGCCCGAGGGAGGGGTCAAGTGCACCATCAGTCTAGAGTCCCTTTGCGCCCACATGAGATCTAAATCCAGCCCACCTTGAATTCTTTTGATTCTTCTCTACCGCCTGTTTGCTTTGACCTCTTGTTGAGGGCATTAGCATGCAATCATTTGAACTGCATTAACTCCCGATTTCCTGCACTTGACATTAAACTATTAAAACCAAGTGTGTGTGTAAAAACCTGGGGTCAAGTCAAGCTTCCAATGTGCAGTCAGCTGTTTTAATCCCAGAGCTTGGATGGAAAGATAGGCCTTCAGTGCTTTATGGAAAGTTAGGAAGATAAAGGTAAAGGTTCCCCTCACACATATGTGCTAGTCGTTCCCGACTCTAGGGGGCATTGCTCATCTCTGCTTCAAAGCCAAAGAGCCAGCGCTGTCCAAAGACGTCTCTGTGGTCATGTGGCTGGCATGACTAAACGCCAAAGGCGCACGGAACGCTGTTACCTTCCCACCAAAGATGGTCCCTGTTTTTCTACTTGCATTTTTACATGCTTTCGAACTGCTAGGTTGGCAGAAGCTGGGACAAGTAACGGGAGCTCACTCCGTTACACGGTCCTAGGGATTCCTGCCTTATACCAACACCAACTGGAACCAGCCACAGAGGAAGGAGGAGAACCATCATAACACAGTGCCTCCTCCCACTCCCAGCTCTCCAAGCCAAGCCAAGATACTACGGCTGAAGGTATCAAAAGCCACTGAGGGCAAGGAAGGCCAGACGGGTTGCACCATTTTCATTCTGAGCCCTCCAAAGGTCACTGACTAGCGCAGCCAGTGCCATTTTAGTGCTGTTTCCTGGTTCGAACCCAGATTGAAAAGGATCCAGATAATCCACTGTATCGAGGGCCATTTGTAGCTGTCAGCCAACAGCATTCCCTAAAAGGGGAACATTTGAGACTAGGCTAGTTATCCAATTATAGGTTTTAAAAAGTGAATAAACCATGGTTAATCTTATGGAAATGCCAAGAGATATTAAAAGAGGAATCTTTAGAAGCTTATGGTGTCATCTTAAAAATGATTATGCAAAAATAAACATAAGTTCCATTAACCTTACTATTAGGTAAATTAATAAATGAATTGCAAGGTTCAAGATAGTTTATCCAAAGGGTCCTAAGGTAGAAAACAATATACTCTTAAGGTCCGCATAAAAATTATACGAAGGTACATATGTTTTTGTGCAGGTTACAGAATCTTATTCCAAATAACGCCAAACAAAAAACTTGTTTTATAATGCTAGAATGATGACATAATACTTTTGGCTTAGTTCTGAGTAATAATAATGAACAAAAGAGAGAACATTTCTAAGAGAAAAAAGCCAAATGGTGAAATCTGGTGATTATGAAGAAGAATAAATGATGCAAGTTACTATTAATTGTTACAATTCGTGATCACTCCAGAATTTGGCATTTCTACTTTCTTTGAAACCTGCTCTCTTCCCCCTGTCCCTCCTCCCCCACAACATACCTGCCGGGGGAGCTTATTCACCGAGCGCAAGTAGTCCTTATCCAAAATACAGTTCCCAAGAGCATTACCAAAGCACCTGAAGAGACAGACGGCTGCTTCTTAAAACATAATTCTCTATTTCACAACAAAAACAACAAAATATTGCATGCGTTGGTTACTCTTACTTTAGTGCCCTCTTCAATCCATCTGTGACAGCCTCTTTCCTTGCTTTTTCAAGGGACAAGGCCTTAGATTTCAAGCCTTCGCTTACTCCGTAGCCAACATCTTCATGGTAAGCCCCATCCTGCAACATGAGTAGATTTATATCCCCCCTTACTATAATTATTTTCACAATTCCTTTCTTAATATTTGAAGGGGAAAAAAATGAAAAGATGACGGAGGTGCATTCATTTTTTCTGGAATCTAAAAGGATTTGGATACTTCATCTGCAGTATCACACACTTCAACCTACCATATTTTTCGGAGTATAAGACGCACTCCCCCCCCTCATAAGAGGATGAAAATTTGGCTGCATCTTATATACCCACTCACCCTTTGGCCTCTGCTTCCCAGCAATTTGCCTCCTTGCAGCAAACAGCAAACAGCCTGTTTCAGTTTGCTTCAGCAGTCTGATTAGCACAAGCAGCTGATTGTCGGTTGGATCAGCCTCCCAACCATCAACTGTTTCAGGTTGCATGGATTGCCATTGCCTATTGCTGCCTCCGCACGCCTCATTTTCGGCCTCCGCATCCCATTTTTGGCCTCCGCACCCTCCCATTTTCTGCCCATTCCAATCCCTGCTGCCCAGAACGGGTGGAAAATGGAGTGCGCGGAAGCCAAAAACGAGGTGTGCAGATGCTGAAAATGGGATGTGGAGGCTGAAAATGGGGTGTGCAGAGGTGGCAATAGGCTATGGCAATCCCTGCAGCCTGAAACGTCGGGAGGCCGATCCAACTGACAATCAGCTGCTTGTGCTAATCAGGCTGTGCTGAAACTGAAACGGACTGTTTGCTGTTTGCTGCAAGGAGGCAAATTGCTGGGAGAGGCAGATTGTTTTTTTCTTGTTTTCCTCCCCAAAAGCTAGATGGGTCTTATACTTTGGAGCATCTTATACTCCGAAAAATACGGTATTTTAATTCTTCAAAGAAAGTGTATTTTTGGCCTGTAACAAAGGAGAAAATATAAGTGGAATAGCTTCTTCAGCATTAAATAATCCCTTTCAACCAGTAACAGAACTGACAATAGTAACAGTTTTATATAACAATAGAATCTCTCCACCTGACTATAAATAGTACCTTCAAGAGTTCTTATTGTGCACATTTGGGTATAATTTCACTCAGCGGTCCTCAACCTTTCCGGTTTGGCGGTCCAGCAGGGGAGAAGGGTTGTTTCCATGCAAATGGCAGGCGCGTGCACTCTCATGCACAGCTCCCTTTGTGGGAGTGGCAGGCGCAAATGCACAAACTGAGCTGCACATTCAAACGTGAGCACCTGCTGCTGGTGCAAGTGGAGCTGCGCACATATGCTCGCCCGCTGCTTGTATGGCCCATTTCCAAACAGGCCATGGTAGGAGGCCACAGCCCAGGGTTGGGGACCTCTGATTTAACTGTCTCTTCCTAAAAACCCCACCACATTAGAATACCCACCCACATATGCATGCTTACCTTAAGCTGAACTTTCACAAAGGCACAAACACCCACATAGAATTTGCCATTATTTAGATCAACAAAATCTACAAAAGGAGGAAGAAAAAAGTTACACTAATGACTAAGGCAAGAAGCAGTAACAGAAATATATAAAACTTCAGGAGAGGGTTTTTTTTTTAAAAAAAGGACCTGTGGTAGCCTTTATTTTTGAAAAGAAAACTAAGGCCAAACACAGTATAAATTATATAAAAAAGAAGCAAGAAAACACACTTAACGAAAAATTAAATTCAATGGTGCCTGATAATTTTCATTGTTAAAATAAACAGCTATTTATGGTTAGCACATATTGAATATAAGATGCCATATTTGGGGGAAACAAACCCTCTATAAATATTGTTCTGTGTTAATCAGAAGTACCAAAGAAGCTTTACTTGGAACTGTATCATATACCAGTGCTTGCCCTTTCCTAATAGACTACTACAGCAAAAAGTAAAAGGATACATTCAGGTAGAATGATGAATGCACCCTGTTTTGTGTTGTTAAAACAGAGGCAGAGGCGTGAGGGACAGGCAGGCAATCTGGATGCACAGGCCGTGGGAAAGCCGAGCGGCAGTGGGATTGAGCGGCAGGTTCCATGGCTTGTTTCATGTCTCTTGGGTTGCCTGCAGCCCGTGTGGCGTGCCGGCATCACCTGCCTTCCGCTGTGCCTTCCGCTCTGTTCAGCTTCAGAGTGCACCGACTAAGGGACCAGCGGAATGCAGCTGCTGCTGGATGCTATAAGTCCCCCGCGTGCTTGCTGGCTCTTGTGTGAGCGCCAGAGGGCGGGGCACCCAGCCAGGCCGATCCCCCTAAAAATCTTGTTTCCCTGAAAATAAGTCCTAGTGCGTATTTTGGGGCCCAAAAGAAAATAGCACCGGGTCTTATTTTGGGGAAAACACGGTAGTTCTTTACTTACAGGCTACCAATTTCAAAAAGTGTAAAGTATTGCAGGTGACAGAGGCAGGAGGTGGAGAGAAACAATCACAGGACTGATAACCCAGGAGGCAGTGACCACCGATAACAAAAATGCAACAGTGTCAGGGTTCCAAATAGCATCCAAAAGTCAATCAGAGTCCAAGGCAACGTATTGCTCAAAGTTCCAATTTATTAACAGAGCCATTTTGGCACATCTGGGAAAACCCGAATCTGAAAGCTTCATGTTTTTCCCCACCTAGTTGAAAGTTCAAGATCTTGCCCCCACACCTCCAAGTCCATCCCATGTCCAGTCTCCCACTGCCATGCTGGCAGTTCCACCCATCCAATTCCGGTCAGGTGCAGAGGTGCAAAGACAAAGGATGACCTTGGCTTTCAAGAAAGAATTTTGTTATGGCTACAAGACATCTCATTCCTGCAATCCTAACCCTCCCATTTTCCCACAATATAAAACGCATAGCAGAATAATAGAAAGTGGATAGAAAGAAAGAAGGAAAGAAAATAGAAATAAATAAATATGGGTGCTTGAGAGGACTAGCAAAAGACACATTAAAAACTGTAACTAGTAGAATAACAGGCTACTGTGGTGATTTCACTTAAGAGGTAAGAGAACTACAACAGAGATAAGCAGATCTGCTTTCTGGCTGGGAAATACAGTCGAAAATGATGAATAGGCATCAATTTTATTTATAGCAATAGCAATAGCAGTAGACTTATATACCGCTTCATAGGGCTTTCAGCCCTCTCTAAGCGGTTTACAGAGAGTCAGCATATTGCCCCCAACAATCCGGGTCCTCATTTTACCCACCTCGGAAGGATGGAAGGCTGAGTCAACCCTGAGCCGGTGAGATTTGAACCGCTGAACTGCTGATCTAGCAGTAGCCTGCAGTGCTGCATTTAACCACTGCGCCACCTCGGCTCTATCATTTAAGGTTCTAATTAAGGTATTTAAGGTTGACTCAGCCTTCCATCCTTCCAAAGTGGGTAAAATGAGGACCCAGATTGTTGAGGGCAATAGGCTGACTCTGTAAACCACTTAGAGAGGGCTGTAAAGCAGTATATAAGTCTAAGTGCTATTGCTATTTTATATGCAAACTAACTCCAAGAATTCTTGGCCACCCTCGTACTTCAAGGTCTCAAATTGCCTAAGGAAGAGAGTCAATTCTATAATTCCTCATAATATTTCTCATGCTCTTCTACAATGGATTTTTATCAGGAACACATGGAAAATGAAAAAAAAAAACTGCTTCCTAATTTTCTTTACATGAAATTACCAGTTCAAAAAAGCTTCCATGAACAGAGCAGTATTGTGAATTCCCCAGCCTTTTCTTTTACATTTTATCAGCATTGCCTTTTCCCCACATTTTCAACCAAAACAAATTCTTATTGGACTCACCAACGTTCTGCTGAGTGACAGAATGAGCCCAGCCATTATATCCAAACATTTCATTGGCCAGGCTGATGACTCTGTGCCCCTCTATGTAGCAAACCTGAGAGCAAAAAGAAAGCAAATACATTAAAATATCCATTTTTATCTCATACTAATAGATAACATGGCGTTGCCTGGGTATTTATAGGGGGAAAATGTCCGGATCCAATTATAATTTCTAATGTTGTATTTTCCTCCTTACGAGAGGAAACTCCCTTGTGGAGTATGTGAAGCCGTTACTGTGGCAACTCCACTGTGCTATACAGTAGAAACCATTTTACGGCAGTACAGTAGAAGCCATTTTAAGGCACAACAGGCTGTATCTTAACAGAACACACACACACACACACACACACGAGGGGTGTTAAAGGTGTCTTACTCCCCACAGTATTTGTCTCTAGAGAGTAAGTCATCTGTGTACCAAGTTTAGTTGAGATTGCTTGAGGTGCTCCAGAGTTATTCTGGAACACACACACACACACACACACATCCATTTTTATATATATAGATTCAAGATTCAAGAAGGATCTATAGTTATGTAATATACACAGTTTCTTACTATATTACTATTTTCTAATTATATTATGTCTCTAGAGAGTAAGTCATCTGTGTACCAAGTTTGGTTGAGATTGCTTGAGGTGTTCCAGAGTTATTCTTGAACACACACACACACACACACACAAACATTTTTATAAATAGAGATTCAAGATGGATCTATAGTTATGTAATATACATAGTTTCTAACTATATTACTATATTCTAACTATATTATGACATAGGACAGCAAAAAACATAAAGAAGCAGGTAACAAAATACGTTTTAACCGGATTTACTTTTTTATGTTTACCAACTTGGAGACATTAAATAGCTCTCTACATAAGAGCTATACATAAATATTAAAGTGATCAGATGGACTCTATTTCAAGAGGAGAAAGCTGGTAATATCTCAAAATCTAGGCCACAGTGTGGGATGGGATATGTAGGCAGCAAGGGTGGGATTGAGCATTACATGCGTCATACGCCTTTAAATGTGTGAAAAGCTGTTGGAAGATTCAGTGCCACAGAACGAGAGATCCCTTGTAAAGCTAATTGGGCAAAACAGGCAGTCCTGGACTTACAACAGTTCACTTAGTGACCGTTCAAAGTTACAATGGCACTGGAAAAAGTGACTCATGACCATTTTTCACACGCAGCATCCCGAAGGTCACACGATTGATATTCGGATGCTTCACAACTGACTCATATTTATGATGGTTGCAGTGACCCCCTTTTGCAACCTTCTGGCAAGCAAAGTCCATGGGGAAACCAGAGCCACTTAACAACCGTGTCACTCATTTAACAACCACAATGATTCACTTAACAAATGTGGGAAGAAAAATAGTAAAACGGGGCAAAACTCACTTAACGAATTTCGCCCTTAGCAACATGAATTTTGGGCTCAATTGTAAGTTGGCTGTAAGTCAAGGATTCCCTGTACACACAACATATAATATTGCAATAAAAACCTGGCGTTTTTAGAGCCATTTTGCCCAGGATTATATTTATTTTTCTCTTGAAATCTCTGGTCAGCGATTCTAATTTGACAACCTGAAGGTTAGTACTGAACTTCAACAATCTGGTTTGGTGATACTAGCTGTTGACAGCTATATAGTACATGTTTTTTTTTTTTAAGTGTTAACGCATCTTAACAGGCTACTCCAAGCCTGTCAGGTTCACATCTCTGGGGTTAAAAGGATGCTTTTCAGTATAAAGTAAAGTAAAGCTCTAATCTCTAATTTGTACCTTCTGTCCTCCTCCAGCTTGTCGGCTACTGATGTATTCTGGGCCCAGCCTCTGCCGCAGAGCCGCCTGAACAGCCTGGTACTCATCTGCTGTGTACTGGCACTTCACAAACACAAAAATCAACAGATTTAGCCACCTTTCTGCCTTCTTGCCTCTTCTGGTTGTTTCCATTTCAAGATTTAATTTGCTCACACTTAAATCTTTTTCAAAATGAAAGAATAAACTGTACTGTTATCATGCTGTCATAAATTATAAAATGATAAAAGTAACATTTTAAAAGTTAACTCCTGAAGTCTCACTATCTTAATGCAAATTGAAGAGATAATTATATCGGCATATTGCCTAGTATTCCTCATCAAGAAGCAACTTATGAATTAATCCCCCCCAAAAGAGACCTAAACAGCACTTCAAAATTGTACAAAGTTTTCTTTGTAAAATAATCTCAATAATACCAGAGCTTCACGTTTTCTGCATAGGATACAAAATAAGGTAAGGTAAAGGTTCCCCTCACACATATGTGCTCGTCGTTCCCAACTCTAGGGGATGGTGCTCATCTTCGTTTCAAAACTGAAGAGCCAGAGCTGTCCGAAGATGTCTCCGTGGTCATGTGGCCGGTATAACTGAATGCTGAAGGAGCACAGAATGCTGTTACCTTCCCACCAAAGGTGGTTCCTATTTTTCTACTTGCATTTTTACATGCTTTCGAACTACTAGGTTGGCAGAAGCTGGGACAAGTAACGGGAGCTCACTCCGTTACGAGGCGCCAGGGATTTGAACCACTGAACTGCCGACGTTTCTGATCGACAAGTATGGCATCTTAGCCACTGAGCCATCTGAGCTAGGATACAAAATACATTGGGGTTATTTCAGAAAGAATGATTAGCGTCAACCTGATTTTCATCCAGGCCTGTTCCCTTTAAAACCTCTAAGTACATTTCCTACAGATTTGTTAAGATGATGTAGAAACCATATTCTTATCCCTAATAAATGTTGCACAATGTTTCACTCCTGAGAATCTTAAGATAGCTGCAGTGAGATGGGCAGCAAACTAACTAACTAACTAAAAGCAATGATATACTGACCTGTCCAAACCACGTACTGGGTGTGTCATTGGTGTTGCCATTTCCATCTCTTGCCATTTCTACCCTGGACATCCCTTCAAAAAATATATTAGAATTAGAATATTCTTTATTGGCCAAGTGTGATTGGACACACAAGGAATTTGTCTCCAGTTCATAAGGTCTCAGTGTACATACAAACAACAAAATGATAAGTCATCGACCATAAATCATAAGAAACAATCATGAATCGTAAGATACAAACAAGTGGTAAATCATACCGATAAATCAAAATACCGATAGGAGAAGTAAGTTCCATTAATACATTTGAACCAATAGTAATCCCAAATATTGCAAAGAATTAATGTGAAGATATCTCCTCAGAATTAGCAGAGCAGGATATCCACACAGAAGCTCCATGCAAATTTTGTTCTTTTTCCAGAACTTGACTTTTCCTAATAAATGAGAAATTCCTAATTAAAGAGAGCATTTTATTTCAGTCAGAGAATAAGATGCACCTGAAACCAAGAATAGCTTTTCTCTTATCCTATGGCACTATGACTCCTTGATCATCCTAATGACTGAGATGAAAGGCAGGGTGTTTTTCTGATTATAAAATTGATGCAAATATACATGCAACGATTTCCATCAAACCAAAGCAACACTTCTTTCAGAAAGAAGCAGACTTTGTCTATTTCAACCTAAATCTGAACAGAATTAGCCTGCACAAATGCTGACAGAAAGACCGCCTAAGTATAACAATCTGGTATTACTGAGTATTTGCACTACATCTGCCATAAATCCTGATAGGCACAGCCTGTCGGAAGTTCAAAAGCTTTGAAAGGCATTAAGTTGCTTACTCTCAAATGCATGAAAATGCCATTTTTGTTCTATATAAATACATTTATCATACATACATACATACCAGGGGTGGGTTTCAACCGGTTCGCGGCGGTCCCCGCGAACCGGTTGGTCGGCGAACCCGGAAGTAAGTAACTTCCGGGAACGGCGAAGGGCCCGCCCGCCCGCACTCCTTACCCGGTTTTGACGAGTTCTGCGCTTCCACGCATGCGCAGGATGCATACAGCACCTGCGCGATCCTCCAGGAGCAGCTGGAGAATCGCACAGACGCTAGTACGCATGCGTGCACTGCGCGCGTGCACGAGGACGCCGCCGGCCCCGTTCCAACCGAACCGGTTGGAACGGGGCGAGAAACCCTCCCCTGATAACATACATACATACATACATACATACATACATAGTGTTGTGGTCCGCCAATGGAGCTAGCAGCAGAGTTGGACAGAGAGGAGATCAGGGAGGAACATGGGCCAGTCCTGGAGTCTGGGGAAGGCTCTGATGAGGGCTCTGCATTGGAGGCAGAGATGGGGCCACGGCCGTCTAGCAGTTCTCAGCTGCCTTCAGAGCTAGGCGGCAGTGAGTCACAGGAACAGTTGAAGCCTGTTCCCAGTGTGACCATGCGCAGAGCTGCCAGAAGAAAAGAACAGCTAAGAAATCAGGGTCAATTTGGGAGTAAAGCCACAGGTGGACGGTGAATGGCTCCTCCCATAGGAAATAAAAAAGGAGCGAAAGGGGAGTGGGCTTTTGCAGGAAACAATTTGTTCGTTAGCTCGTTTCACGAGTGAGGAGTGTGAAGATCTGTCCGTGAATCTCAGAGACTCTGTGCCCAGTCTTTCCTTGCACAGCACTGTGTTTGGAAAATATTTACATGGCAGCTTTCCAAGCTAGATAAGGCCTGTGGTCATAAATTCACCTTTGAAAGACTGTTTGCCAGGCCCTTGCTGAATGTGAATAAGAGGAATTCACATTCGTTTAATAAAAGGGGTTTTGTCGGGACCAGGACTCTGCCTCGTGCTTTTGGGGGAAGCCTAGGTCAGAACACATACATACATACATACACATCTACATCTCTATATCTATACACGGTATCTATCCAGTTATCTAACTATATCTATATCTTATACAGTAAGTCAATGAAAGGCATGAGATAAAGGAAAGGAAAGGAAATGCAGCCAACTCATATCAAGGTGCACCAAGAGGAACAATTTTCCCATCCCAGAGGCTTTTTTTTAATGCATCAGAATTGAATATATTTTACAGGTATGCCTTTGATTTTAAAAAAGATATGGTTGATTATCCTTTATAGTAATTATGAACTTCATCTATGCATCACATGCTTTATAAAAATAATATTGTAAGGTTTTCATTGGAACTCAGAAAAACAAGTGTTCCCAAAACATGCTTAAATTTGTTTCTCCATAATAGCCTTGTCCAAAGATGCAAATGATTCTAACCGAATTGAAGATTAATCTGCTTTCATCACATTGCTACTCAAGTACTTGAGTAGTTAAGTTCCAATGCTATTACTTTGCTCAGCATGATGTTTCCACCTTGGTGCATCTTGCTCACATTTGGACTACATGTCCCACTCTTCCTCTTCAGCAAGATGTCTGGCCTTCCAGCTGGGAATGATTAATGTTTATAATACAGTGTCAAGTCAAGCTGCTTTTGCATAAAACTGATTGCCATCAAATCGGTGTGAGTTCTTAGCAACCCCACAGATTCTATAAATATTTTCATTTGTCTATGAAGCTGTATTAAAAAAAAGTGTTATCATACCAAGAACAGCTAAAAAGCATTAATTTAAGGTAAATGCTTGGAAAGAAAGCAGGGATAATGATTGTTTAAAAAAAAGCAAAAGTGGTTTCCTCCACATTGAGATGGATGAAGGACATAATACAATGTTCTTGCTGGCACTATAGAAGCAGTTAGTACAGGTAATCCTTGACTTAAAATAGTTTAGTTTAGTTTATTGTCATTGCACATTGTACAATGAAATTAAATGCCATCTTCAGTGTACATTATAACTATAAAAATAAAAACACAAACACACATCCTTCACATGCTATATAAATGAAATTGAAAACCCGATATTGCATTAATATTGCATTGTATACCATAGAATTCAATAGTTACTGCCCTGGGATATAAGCTATTTTTCAGCCTATTTGTCTTTGTTTTTATTATCCTGTACCGTCTGCCAGATGGTAATAGTTCAAAAAAAAAGGTGTCCAGGATAAGATGGATTTTTAAGAACGTTTTGTACTTTCGTAAGGCAGAGGGAGCTATAAAGCTCTTCCAAAGAGGGGAGAGGGCAACCAATGATCCTCTGGGCAATGACATTAACCCTCTGGAGTGCTGTTCTATCTGCCACTGTGCAATTGGCAAACCATACACAGATGCAGTTAAGTTAAAATACTTTTAACTTAATTAAAACAGTTCATTTAGTGACCATTCAAAGTGAGGACGACACTGAAAAAAAGTATCTCAGGACCGTTTTTAACAGTTACAATTTTGTAGCATCCCCATGATCATGTGATCAAAATTCAGATGCTTGACAACTGGTTCATACTTACGACGGTTGCCGAATCCCAAGGTCATCTGATCCCCTTTTGCAAACTTCTGACCAGCAAAGTCAATGGGGAAAGCTAGATTCGCTAAAATAAATGGGTTGCTAACTTGCAGTGATTTGCTTAACAACTGTGGCAAGAAGGATTGTAAAATGAGGCAAAACTCACTCAAAACAAATGTATCACTTAACCACAGAAATTCTGGGTTCAATTATGATTGTAAGTCAAGGACTACCTGTAAGTCATCTTTTTCCATAATTATTTTGGACTTCCCAATCCATGATAATCCCTCTCACTCTCCCCCGGGGTGGGGGGGGGGGAGATTTCCTAGTGGTCTCCCATTCTAACCATCTCTAGATCTCCCAACTTTAGCCAGATCTGATCCTGATTAGCAGTTTACGATCAGCCCTTGGTGCTCTCAGAGCTTCCTTATTTTCTTGCAGACGTTTCATTACCCAAACTAGGTAAAACATCATCAGTACCAGTAAGGAGAGACCTTGGCTCTCGGTTTATATTACATTCTTTGTAGCACTGATGTTACCTAGTGATGATAATGAAACTCAATAGTAGTAACTGTGAAAGGGATCTTGGAGTCCTAGTGGGCAACCATTTAAATATGAGCTAGCAGTGTGCAGCAGCTGCCAAAAAAGCCAACACAGTTCTAGGCTGCATAAACAGAGGAAGAGAATCAAGATCATGTGAAGTGTTAATACCACTTTATAATGCCTTGGTAAGGTCACACTTGGAATACTGCATCCAGTTTTGGTCGCCATGATGTAAAAAAAGATGTTGAGACTCTAGAAAGAATGCAGAGAAGAGCAACAAAGATGATTAGAGGACTGGAGGCTAAAACATAGGAAGAACGGTTGCAGGAACTGGGTATGTCTAGTTTAATGAAAAGAAGGACTAGGGGAGATAGGATAGCAGTATTCCAATATCTCAGGGGCTGCCACAAAGAAGAGGGAGTCAAAGTATTCTCCAAAGCACCTGAGGGTAGAACAAGAAGCAATGGGTGGAAACCAGTGGTGAAATTCATTTTTTTTTTACTTTTTTCTGTGGGTGTGGCTTGATGGGCATGGCAGGAGACGGATACTGCAAAATCTCCATTCCCACCCCACTCTGGGGCCAGCCAGCGGTGGTATTTGCCAGTTCTCTGGGCCAGTGTTTTTCAACCACTGTGCCGCGGCACACTAGTGTGCCGTGACATAGTGTAAGGTGTGCCGTGGGAAAATTACTTTATATATAGTCAATATAGGCACAGAGTTAAATTTTTTTAACATTTTCTAATGGTGGTGTGCCTCGTGATTTTTTTCATGAAAAAAGTGTGCCTTTGCACAAAAAAGGTTGAAAAACACTGCTCTGGGCTACTCAAAATTTCTGAACCTGCTGAATTTCACCCCTGGTGGAAACTAATCAAGAAGAGAAGCAATCTAGAACCAAGCCAAATTTCCTGACAGTGAGAACAATTATTCCGTGGAACAACTTGCCTCCAGAAGTTGTGAATGCCCCAGCACTCAAGTCTTTAAGAAGATGTTGGATAGCCATTTGTCTGAAGTGGTTTAGGGTTTCCTGCCTAAGCAGGGGGTTAGACTAGAAGACCTCCAAGGTCCCTTCCAACTCTGCTATTCTAAACGTCTGCAAGAAAACAAGAGCATATTGGAAGGCTGCTATCCTGTCTCCCCTAGTCCTTCATTTCATTCAACTAGGCAACCCATAGAGCACCAAGGACCCTTCATATCAACCTCGAGCCACAAATGTCCTCCTCTATTACTATGGTCAGCCTGTTTGCCATGTAGCCGAGAGTACTGAATAAGACCTTCTATCAACTTACGTGAAAGTAGAATCTCTTGAACGCAAAAAAGGGACTGAAAATTTGGAATGGCGTCGCCAGGCAGCTCTGAAAGAGCGGGACGATCGTTGAGCCCCTTTTTTTTTGCCCTCCGTACAAGGCGGCTGTCAAAGGGACCACCCTCTCCGGACAAAAGACAAATCGAGCCCGAAGCCAGCCAGAGCCGCCTCGGACTCAACCTTAAGATAGAAGAGCAGACGAACTTCCCGCTCGGGCCCACTGCGCTTGCGCCAGACCGCCTCTCGCGCTCGGTGGGGAGGGGGAGGAGGAGGAGCAAGGAAGGACGAGCAAAGGGAAAGGGTGGCATCCGGGACGTGTCTGGGTGCCGCCCAGGCCTTCTCGGAGGAGGCGGGACAATGTTTCGGCAGCAATGATCTAAAGGTGGGAGGGAGAAGGGGGAGTGGAGGGGGTGGGAGAAGGATCGCCACGCGCCTCTCGTGATTGGCAGGCTCGGGTGGGTGGGGCGTGAAGCACTACGGCGAGCGGAGGGGCCGAGGTGAGTCGACATTCGGGAAAGGGAGGGGGAGGGAGAGCAGGGCGTGGGCTGCGCGTGCCGCCAATTGATCCACCGGCCAATTGATTTCCGCTTCCCCCCCCTCCCTCCTTCGGAAAAGGCGGGGGGAGAGCCTCGCCGGGGCGTCACACGCCAGCGGGCGGGGCTGGCGACGACGACGGAGGTGGAGGGGGGGAGTGGGCGGAGCCTGCCTGATTCGCCTTCTTGCGCCTCGGCTGGAGGCGCGGGCGGGAGGTGGTAGTGAGAAGAGGCGCTGCCCGAGCGGCCAAGGGTGCAGCGGGGCCAGGAAGGCGGGCTTGCTCCGGGACGCCGGCTGTACGGCTGTGACAGGTATCGGGCGGCCGTTAGGGAGCAGCCGGGAATCCCGGCCTGGGTCTTAACTGGACGAGCGGGACCGGACTGGCTGTGGGGCCAGGGATCCTGAGGGGGAAGGGAAGGATGGGGTGGGGAAGGGCCTGCCCGCCTTGGTCGCGAGGCTCCTGCCCGGCCTCCCTCCCCCCCCGGCGCAGGGCCGTCCGCTGCCCTACGGAAGAGGAAGGTGGGCCCCCTCAAGGCCTGCCTGGGCATCCAGGGTCCCTCGATCGGGAGAAGGAGGCTCTTCATCCTGGCTCCCTGCCTTGGAATTGAGTGGCCGAGCCCACCCGGGAAAGAGCTTTTGGCCGAGCCCACCCCCCTCCCGCCGGTCCTGCTATAAGCCTTTTTAAAAAAAATATCTATCTATCTATCTATCTATCTATCTATCTATCTATCTCTCATCAAGCATGAATTAGATAACAGATATGAATATAGACATGATTATGAATACATGAAATGGATACGAGTACAAGGGACTATGAAGGCAGGGATTACGGGTCCCACCTTTTTAAAAAAATATATAATAACTTAGTAATTCTTAGGGCTAAGCTGTCACAACCCCAGCTCATAATTTATCCCATCCTGGTCATGATTGACACAGAGCCTTGAGGGTAGGGAGGGGGGAAAAGAATCTTGACACATCTTATCAGTGTCAAGCCAGCCCTTTGGGGTTTCTTCTCTTTGGACTTTAATGTTGCCTACTGTGATCTCTCAAAAGGGATCCCATGGTCTTGTTGGATGGATAGATGTAACAAGTTGTGCATCCCTTGAGCCACATTGGATCATTTTGGACCTTTGCAGAGATCCTAGAACAGGGTTAAGCTGTTTGATTGGATTATAGATTCATTCTCACTTATTTGGCTTATTCTAGCCTCCACTAACAGGCACTTTGAAATAGTAGATAAAATATTAAAGTGGTGGGGTTTTTTTAAATAAAAAAGTACAGATTAAGGATACTAAAAGAGATAGGGTTACTTGGTGGGGGAGCCTGACAACTCTTGTCCTTTCCTACTTTTAAAAATCCTATTAAAAAGTATGCCTTGATGCCTTTGTCAATTTAAATAGCACCCTTATAGATACAGTAGTTATCTGTGGAGAATTACTCTTATATATTCATTTATTTAGTTAGTTTGTCACTATATATATAATCTCCTATTGCATAATATCATATTAACTTTGACATATGTAGACATCATTTTAAAACTCATTTGAAATCACTTTTCAAAATTACACAACAATCAAACTTTGAATTAAATAATTCAGAATAATGAATTTGAATGTTTTGATTTGTTTAATCCAAAAGAGGTGTTAGAAGCGCTTCATAGATGTCTGGTCTGTAGTTTCACATATTTGACTTGTAATAACTTACATATTGTAGACCTTTGTCTCTGTTCAGATAAGATTTTGCTACTTTTGGTTAGCCGTAAAGCAGAGCAGTTTTCTTATTTTAAAAAAAGCATGACTAAATGGAGTAAGTCCTCATAAAAAGAAGATGTCTATTTTTACTTACCTTCTAGAAAAACAATAGGAGTGGTTTGCTACATTTAACATTGATTTAGATGTCATTTGTTATATTTCAGGCCAGAGAGAAAATAGAATAGGAAGGAGGCCACCCTGAATTTAATACCTTTTTGTTCCTATTCTGGCAGCACACTTTAATATGTGATATACCCTGTTTAAGCCACTGCTTAGAACAATAGGTAGCTGCTTTCTATTAAATGACTCACTGCACTTTATGAAATCCAATGCACTTTAGCTACACAAGAAACAATAAATGGTATTGCGTATAATATGAAATCGGCAGCTTTCTGCTCTTTGTCTGTTCATGAGGAATTGTAGTTCTGTTCAGAATGCCATTATTGTCTAGTGCTCCAAGGATAGCAAACAGCTGCCATTTAAATGTTTCCTTGCATCTGATCCAGTTGGGGCATGAAGAAGGAGAACAACATATGATACAGGTTCCAATAATCCCAGAAGACTCATCCTTTTTATCTCTTTTTATTTCAAGCAGCAAAGTTCTTTGTTAAAGTCCAGTCCTGTGACTGAAAGCTTCCTCCTCTCCCTTCAGGCCTTCCACTTTGCAAATTTAGATCATCCTTTTTGGGGAGTTATCCATTTTTAATCTGGTCTACTCCTTGCTGACCAGGAAAATATTTGACAATAAGCCGCATTTTCCATTCCAATTTACGTTCTGCCAGTGTGGGAGAATGAGTCTCTACTCCCTATTAACATCCATTTAAAATATTTTTTTGAGGCTTGGTCTTGTCTAGTATCCATGATGCTTCTGTTATTTTGTAGACTTGGCCTTTAAATGCTTAATTGAAGGAAACTTTGTACAGCCAATATGTTATTTTAACCACTTCTTTAATTAGTATAAAATAAAAACATGTTCTGTACTACAGACCAGGGTGTTTTTGTCAGAAGTACCTTAAAAGTTATGTTTTTGTAAGTATAAAGAAAATGTGAAAGAATGGTACAGTACTTTAAAATTAAAATTTAAAATTGAAATTTTAACCAACTTCTTGAGTCTGTATAGCAGAAATAATAGGATTAAATAAAGTTAAGGAGCCCATTTAGAATTCTGTTAAGCATCAGTAATTTACTATGATGGATAGTTCTATCATATTTTGTTTGTAGTGTTTGCATGGGTGTGTTTTGAAATATGTTAAAGTGGAAATCACCTTTTCCCCTAAATAATTCATTGATTTTCATGGACAATCAGGGGCTTTAACTTGAGGATTCTGAGTTCAGATTTAATACAGATTTAATATTTGCAGCTATTCATTTAATGACTGTTCAAAGTTACAATGGCACTGAAAAAAAGTGACTTAACTTTTATTTATTTTTCACACATGACCATTGCAGCATCTCCATGATCAAAATTCAGATGCTTGGCAACTGGCTCATATTTATGACAGTTGCAGTGCCCTGGGGTCATGTGATCACCTTTTGTGATCTGACAAGCAAAACCAATCGGGAAATCAGATTCATTTAACAACTGCATCAAGAAAGTTGTAAAATGGGGCAAAACTCACTCTATGTCTCAGCAATGGAAATTGACTCAGTTATGGTCATAACCCAAGTACTATCTGTAAGTGTGGGAAAGAAGATAGCTGCCTTTACATTGCTTGCGGTGAAAGTCTATCTGAAATTACTTAATGGAATGTGGATGGGTTTTGGTTCTCATTATACCACATTACTGATAGTATCAGTGGCTCTGTCAGAAGTATATCTTTTCCTGCATAATCAAAATTTTATACCAGTTGAATATTCTGTATTCATAATGGTTGTTTTTAAAAATCAGCTTCTGATAACAACTTGGTTTTCTTTCAAAGGGAGATTCAGAGGAATATGTTCATGCTTTTTTAATATAGTAGCAACTGGTGTGTTTGTGTAACATTATGAGCAACTTCTTTTAATCAGTTGTAGAGCAAGTGATCTTGAGAAATCCATACAGAAACTGGAGAAGTCAATATAGAAATGAGGGGCCAATTTAATGAAGTGTAATTCTGGTGCCACTTCATAAGCTAGATCAGGGCTGTCAAACTGGCAGCCCATGGACTGGATGTGTCACACGCAGACCATGTCCACCCCAGCTCCGCGAATGGGAAAAACATGAACCTCATGTGACACCCCGAGTTTGACACCCGTGAGCTAGATGAACAAAAATAATTAGTTCACTTGGCAACCAATGTCAAGATTTTATTCAAGATTTTACTTCTGGTCATTTCTGAAACTTGACCTAAGAATTTTTTTAAAATTTCTTGCCTTATGGATTTCTATTTCTATACATTGTATATACAATTATTGTTTATCAGTAGTTTAATGGACATGGTTTCACAAGGTGTTGATCAGAACCTGAATATGTATCAGAGAAGGTATAAAGCCGGTTTATACTTTTTCACTATTTTGCCTAACTTGTATCTATATGACACGATATAATTATGAAAACTCTGATAAAAATATTACAGTTTTCTTGCTGTTTTAATGGATATTTCAGCCCCACTTTCTTAACAAAAATCAGTTCCAAAATACCATTAATAAAAATAAAGGGCAAATAAAATGAGCATTATAGAATTGCTGTTTTCATTTGTCGGTCATAATCTTTAGTATCTGTTCAGTGATGAGTGCATACTTGCTTATGTTGTTGCTTCAAGTCAGAATAAATGGCACTGAATTGCCTCATGCTAAATAGTTCTGTAATAAGACTTAGCATAATGTGTGTTACCTATACTGTGTCTGTTTTTCCATGGACTATTTGCACATAGTTTGTGTCTCTTTCCTGCTCTCCTCACTTGTGTTTTTATCTGGCTCTTGCTTTGCATGGATGAGCTTTTAGCTCATCTTATTACACCAAGCAGTCTTGGCTTCTCCACCCACAGCAATTCTATTTTTTTAACTAGTGAGTGAGAAACAAAAATGCCTCCGTGACAACTCTAATTTGAATGTGCCTTGACAAACTGTATAATTAAGTACTTTTGTGCAGATCCTGAAAGCAAACAAATCCCAGCTCCCGAGAATTAAAGTCAGGGTCTGTTTTCCAGCACTGACTTCAAGCATGTATCCCCATTTAGAGAGGTGATGCAGTGCAACTTATCCAAAGCAGAAAGAAATAGGGATCTATCTGAAATTGAGAAGGAGGACACACAGACTATTTGAATAACGAGAACAATCCTCCTTATAACCTCAGAATGAGACCTTTTAATAATACTGAGTAATCCTAATAGTCTTAGATATTATATTACTGATATTCTGCCTTACTCTGCCAGCTTAGATTCAGATTTGTTTTTAATTTGGGCTATTGTATGAAGAAATTATGAAATTATATATTAAGTTGAGAGGGTAACATTTACACTTGCATAATCATGTATAGAATCTGCTCTGTTCTACATGATTGAGGAATCCTCTGATTTTTATTCCTACTATAGATTGAGACATTGACTGATATTATTACACCTTGATCATCTATATGAAGCAGACCAGCACATAGAAATTATTGTCCTTATGCTAATTTTCTGCAAACCCATAGAAGCAACAGAGAGTGCTTTTCAGAATTTGGTAATTGGAGAGGGCAGTGTTAAGGCTAAGTGTTACTTTCAAGTTTGGTATAACATATTTCTATATCTTGCGTGCCAAAGTCAATTTACCAAGTTGTAATGTGTAATTGTAACCAGTGCCATTATTTTTCCTTTCCACATTCTCTTGTACTCCAAATGTCCCTCAGGGATATGCAAACATTTTGGTTCAAATAGAGCTATTCAAAGCAGTTTGAATCAAAATGTTCTGCACTTCATTTCTTTCCCTTCTGACAGCTTTCAAGATCTGCTTCCATCTGAATTCCATTCTACATTCTTTCTTTAACTTCTCACCAATTAGAAATTCTACACTTTCTACAATTTCACTTTTACATTTTTATATATATTGAATAATCTGAAACAGTTAGTTGATTGGTAGCTTTTTGTTGAACTAAGGCCATTGCTTTTTGTCCTTAATAATTTCATTATTATTATTTATTTATTTGATTTTTGTAGCCACCCCTCTCAACCAGTGACTCTGGGTGATGTACATCATAAGTGCTGTTAACCATTCAGTAGTTGTGGTTTAGATGATGCTTTTAATCCGTTAAATGTTTTGATCCTATAAAAGGATCCTATAAAAAGAATATTTATTGTCTTATAAAACATCACTGCCATATGTCACTTCTGTTTTACGCTATGGCATCTGAAGTATTTCTAGCAGTCTCTCCGATTGATTTTTTTTAACTTCAATTTAATAACAAAATTCTAAATTTCAGCATTAAAATCTGATGACTGATGCTTAAAAAAAAGCGCAAATCTTTGTACTACCATTTTTAAAGGCACAATAATTGCATTTATGTTGCTGCCTTTATTTAGCATGGTCTTCATATCCGGACTAATTTATTTTTATATATGTGCGCATAAGGAGTTAATTGATAAATGTTACAGTACACAGGAGTAAAGACAAAAAGAAAAGAAAAATAGATATGCTTGCGAGCATAATATAACAGATTTTACAAATAACACCTGAAGAAGATTCAAAATAATTTAAAAATATTAAATTTACATGGTGCACCATGTATTTGAACTCTTACTAATATAAGGAAAGTTAAAGCATATTGAACAATAAGCAATGGAATAGATTGTGTGAAATGAGATATTTATATTTTGTTTCTGTTTCAGATGATTGACATCAAAAAACTATGATTTCAGGAACGAATGCTTGGACCTAATATAAAAGTAACCGGCCTTAAACAGAAACATAGGAAGAACATTTCAGAGAATCTCAAGTCATAATCAAATTCCATCAGAAATTCAATCATGTATGGAAGTGCTCGGTCAGTTGGGAAAATTGAGCCAAGTAGCCAGAGCCCTGGGCGTTCACCAAGGCTGCCACGTTCACCACGATTGGGGCATCGTCGAACCAACAGCACAGGGGGCAGCTCTGGAGGTAGTACTGGAGGTGGAAGTGGCAAGACACTTTCGATGGAAAATATCCAGTCCTTAAATGCTGCCTATGCCACGTCAGGCCCCATGTACCTAAGTGAACATGAAAATGTGGGCGCAGATACACCTAAAAGCACCATGACCCTTGGCCGATCTGGGGGTCGCTTGCCTTACGGTGTTAGGATGACTGCAATGGGCAGCAGCCCCAACATTGCCAGTAGTGGAGTTGCCAGCGATACTATTGCATTTGGAGAACATCATCTTCCTCCTGTGAGCATGGCTTCTACAGTGCCTCATTCACTACGCCAAGCTAGGGACAACACAATAATGGACCTGCAGACACAGCTAAAGGAAGTGCTCCGGGAAAATGATATATTGCGGAAGGATGTCGAAGTGAAAGAAAGCAAACTTAGCTCCTCCATGAACAGCATCAAGACATTCTGGAGTCCTGAGCTGAAAAAAGAGAGGGCCCTAAGGAAAGATGAAGCCTCCAAAATCACGATTTGGAAAGAACAGTACCGGGTGGTTCAGGAAGAAAATCAGGTTAGTAAACTAAGGACTTAAGCAGGAAAAAAGGGTGTGTGGGAGAGTGGGAAAATGCAGTCCTGATAGTAGGTAGGTTTTGAATAATTCATTCCTGTGAAATTCCACAATGAATAGAATAATCTTAACCAATCTGACTGGTTTTAAAAAGACAGAAAGATTCTGTCTTAGCTTTTTCTATATTTAACTTGGGGGCAACTTCTTTCCCCATTTTCAAAGCCCCAAATACAGGTAAAGGTAAAGGTTCCCCTCGCATAGGCGTGCTAGTCGTTCCCAACTCTAGGGGGCAGTCCTCATTTCCGTTTCAAAGCCAAAGAGCCAGCGCTGTCCAAAGATGTCTCCGTGGTCATGTGGCATGACTGAATGCCAAAGGCGCACAGAACACTGTTACCTTCCCACCAAAGGTGGCTCCTATTTTTCTACTTGCATTTTTACATGCTTTCAAACTGCTAGGTTGGCAGAAGCTGGGACAGGTAATGGGAGCTTCTCCGTTACGTGGCACTAGGGACAGTGCAGCAGCACTAATACAGCTATTCAGCCCAAAATTTTCTGTTGCTAGCCAAGACAGATGTTAAGTGAGTTTTGCCCCATTTTATGACCTTTCTTGCCACAGTCAAGTGAATCCCTACAGTTGTTAAGTTAGTAACACAATTGTGATGCGAGTTTGTCAGAAGATCGCAAAAGACAAATCACATGACCCCGGGACACTGCAACCATCATAAATATGAGCCAGTTGCCAAGCATTCAAATTATGATCACGTGACCATGAGTATCTTGCAAATGGTTGTAAGTATTAAAAATGGCCATAAATCACTTTTTTCAGTGCCATTGTACTTTGGTCACTAAATGAATGGTTGTAAGTCAAGGGGCTACCTGTACTATAAATATATTCTCTGATTTCTTCAGGTTGCATAATACAGAAATACTATAATTCATAATATTAAGTAATTATTAATTTCAAAGCACAATTAATCAACGGAACCTAATTTGAAAACTAACAATTGACACTTGGTCTTGGTATTTTAAAAAGCTTTTTAAATTTGGTGGCCTTTTTTGCTCCAAAGCTACACGTAGATAGAATCATAGAACAAATTTTCATAGTTCAGCAGTGATAGAATACACTACAAATTAGATAGGAAACTGCAGAAGTGGCAAAAACCAATGGAGGTGGTCCTCATTTAATAACTACTTCTTCAGTGGCCATTCAAACTTAAAATGGCACTGAAGAAGCTGTAGTTGCGGCTGGCTTAGTGACCAGATTTGAAGTTCTTATGTTCCCCATAGACAGCCGTTGGTTCGCTTTAATAACCATGACATTTCCTTAACAACCATGGTTTCACTTAATGACTATGGTAATTTTCTTAGTGACTTGCAAAAAAATGGTCACAATACCAACATTCATAACGATTCTGCAAATTATGGCTATGATGGACAGGCTCCATTATGGTCAGAACTCAGGGACTGTATATTAGGTCATGCTTGTTTGTGTTTACAATATAAAAAATGTACATGATGAGGATTTTAAACCACCTAGTGAGATTGAGAGGGGAACAAGAACACCTTGCTTCTTCGTGTAAAGCCCTATTAGCCTCCTGATATTTGAACTGAACCTTCTGTGACAAATTTTAAAGGCAGGGGTGGGCTGCAGGGGGTTCGTAGGGGTTCGGGAGAACCTCTACCTAAGATTCTGTGCAGTATGGAGAACCCCCAAATCCTACTACTGGCTGGCCCTGCCCCCCCCCCAGGAGTCCCCATGCGGCCTGTTTTGGATGCAGGTAAGTGCAGGGCGCACGAGGAGGCTCGGGAAAGGGGGGAAAGGAGGCTCCATCACAAATCCACGAAGCCCTTATCCGCGGAGACATAAGCGTGAAGACTAATTCGCGCCGTTCGAAGCGCTAAGGAAAAACGACCCTACCGCGATGACATAATCGCGGAGGGCAAATCCGCGCATTCCTAAGCACTCAGTACCCTAAACCTAACCCTAACGCTAAACCTAACCCTAACCCTAAAACAAACCCCTAAACCTAATCCTAACCCTTACCTTAATTGAAATCGGCTTTCTGCCACGGCGCCGTTTTAAAGCACCCTTCTGTTGCCGCGCTGTTGTCAAGGCGGTGATGACGCGCGGTGATGACGTCGCAGCTTTAGCGCTGCGATTTTATCACCGCTATTTTGATGAGCGTGGTTTTGTCGTGCCACGGGGAAAGGAGCCTACCGGAAGTTCGGGAAGGCCGGAAATAGGCCCGTTTCTGACCTCCAGAGGGCCTCTGGAGCCTGGGGAGGCTGTTTTCGCCCTCCTGGAGGCTCAAGGAAAGCCTCCGGAGCCTAGGGAGGGCAAAAAGGCAGAATGGTGCAGAAAGCCGACTAGGCCACACCTACCATGGCCACACCCACCTACCAACCGGGCAGAGAACCCCTTGCTAAAATTTTTGAAGCCCACCCGTGTTCAAAGGGTTCGTGTAATGGACCATTTCTGAGAGTTTTTTTACAATTGAGAAAAAAGAGCAACAGGATGCTGAGTTTAACATGGAGAGGTTTTTAAGAGTTTGTTTATTGCTTTTAGAATTTTTATTAACAGTGGAAAGTTTTCCTTATTGGCCTCTAAAGAAAGTTAAAATGAAGAAAGGCAAGACTTTCAAGCAGTTTTTTGGCTGCAGCCCCATATTATGGGATAGTCTTAATCTGGAGATTAGGCTAGAGTCGTCATTGCTCACTTCAGGAAATTATTTAAAATAGAGCTGTTCTAGAGGAATCGGGGGAATAAATGTCACAACTATGCTTATTGTATTAAGGTAAGCTATTTGTATATGGAATGAAAACAATTGGTTGTTACATTTTTATTACACTTTTATGGTATAAACTGTCAGGAGCCTTTTAATTCTGACAATTTATAAACAATGAGTGAATGATTCTCTTATCTAAAAGAATGAAATACTTCTTTTTTACTGTAAAAAAAGGCATGAAAAGCTAAGGCTTTTTGGTCAGCCAGATAATATTCAACAGAAGAGGATACAGTGGCTTTTCTATATAATTCTGCACACCCTTTCAAATTGTTCATTTAAATCCCACTATAATTACCACTATAATGATAGGCTTGTGGAACAATGGCCAAAAAGGAAGGGTGTTATTTAAAAGCATGGTGAGATATATAATGACATCTGAAAGCTTGGTGTCCTAATTTGCCAGTTCATGTCTAATTGAATTGTTTTACACCCTCTACATATCACTTGCATCTAGTGATTTTTTCCCTTTATACTGAAGACATGAATGATGAAATTTACTTTAAAGAAATAACCCCACATCAGGGGTAGGTTCCGGCAGACACTACTGCCGGTTCGCTCATTCGAGTGATGTTGAGTTGACCACGCCCACCAGAGTCACACACACACACACCCAAGGTTAAACACAACCCTGATGCATCCCTCAATGAAATTGAGTTTGACACCCCTGCCTTACAAGAAAGGAAAAGAAAATTATCAAATCAGCTTCAGTTTCAGCTTCTTATACAAATGTTCAGAAAACAAGCATAAGTAGTCCTTGACTTATGACCACAATTTCTCTTGCCTAAAGAGCCTAAAATTTCTGTTGCTAAGTGAGACAGTTAAGTGAATTTTGACTTATTTTACAAGCTTTCATGTCACTGTTAAGTGAATCACTGCAGTTGTGAAATTAATAGCATGGTTATTTAGTGAATCTGGCTTCCCCGTTGACTTTGCTTGTCAGAAGGTCACAAAAGGTGATCACATGACCCTGGGACACTGCAAGGGTCATAAATATGAATCAATTGCCAAGCATCTGAATTTTGATCATGTGGCCATAGGGTTTCTGCAATGGTCATAAGTTTGAAAAACAGTCGTAAGTCTCATTTATCAGTGCTGTTGTAACTTTGAAAGGTCACTGAATGAACTGTTATAAGTTGAGGACTATCTGTACTGTAGTATTAAACACTGTTTTCGTATTGGAGTTATCAGTTTTTTAAGAATGAGAACCCTATTTCCAATGCAAGAGTTCTACATACTTGTGTAGTATAATTACAGTATTGCTGTACTGCTTTGCATAATATCATTTATACCTATCGTTTACCTAATGAAACTCTTTTTCTAAGTATCCAAGTGGTAGAATTATATATGGCACAGCTCTACTGAAAAAAAAATACTAGTTACCTGACCATAATGAAGCTTTTATTTAGTGGACCTTGCTTTACCCAACGTTCCATGCAATACACTATATTATTGCAGTGATTTACATAACTTGCATGATTATGTAGTGATGCAAATGACATAAATTAATGCCAGTAAGTTAGGCCATCACACTGACCCATGTTATATTTAACAATCATTTATAAATTACAAATGTAACTTCCTCATTTGTACACTAAAATGTTGTTTCATTGTAATTCGCTTTTTTTTTTTGTGCCAACTTTAGTTTTTCCAAATTTACTTAACAATTCTAAATTTAGTCCCAACGTATTTGCTTTGGAATAAAACTAAGAAAAAAATGGTGCACTCCAGATGATTTAGACTATAAACTCACATGATCTCTGGCCAGTTTTATTTATGAGCCAGCTGTTATTTGGTTTGCAAGCTGACCTTTTCCTCTCCTGAGTCCATAATACAACAAAAACCCAGGTAGAATATATCAAAAATGCCTCTCCTTTCCTTGATTATTTGTCATGTGCAGAATGTGGAGATAAACACATTTTGATCCACCTATGCAAGCCCCATCTTCAGAATCTTCTACTGCTTGAGTAGATCTTTTGTTCATAATTTTAGTGCAGTTTCTAATAAACATAGAAAAAACTAACACGAAGTAAACTAGAAGAAAAGAGAATCCAGAAGATTGTAGAAAAAGCAGAAATGACTGTAATAAAAAGGTGGCTTCCAACTTTCATTACACGGAACATGAGCCAATATGCTAACTTTTCATTTTATTTTAAAATTACAAATACAAAAACACTTCTGTCCATAGCCTAAGTTTTAGCAGCCTAGAAATCATATATTTTCCATCCTAATTCAGCAAAAAAATCTGTTAGGAGTTACCAGAAATCTCAAACAAATAGTTTAACCCTGATCAAATAGTCCAACTCTATATTCTTTATTTTTGTTTTGCTCAGTCTTGAACTTTAAATCATTCCTATGGTATTGCAGGATTTGATCTTTTATCAATCTTTGGCGTTTAAAGGGAGTCTTCAAATCTTTTACCAGTTTGTTTTTTAAATTCCATAAAAAGAGATTATCCTGGGTTTTCTTGCCACAGCTGCTCCATGTCCAGATCCTTTTCTTGATTTTCTATAATATTTATGTCAGATGAAAGTTTTGTAAAGTTTTTCTCATCATCTTTTAAAAGTTTATCCACTGAAATTATTGTTACTGAGATATTAGTTATTAATATAGGAGGCAATGTTTTAAAAAAAAATAAGAGAAGAAAAAGTTATAGTCATCTTAGCCCTGTTAACGCTTTTCTGCCTGGTTCTTTAGTTCCCTCTAGTGTCTATTTGCAACATTTATCTAGTCTCCATCCCTAATATAGGTTCAGTTTCATTCCAGTCATTTCCTGTGAGTATATTATTTAATTATACTTGTTTTTCAAATCTTACAGCAAAAATAACCAATATTCCAAATGTCTCTGGACACCCAATCCATTTTAAACTTACTTAAATCAAAACCTTCTTTTCTGCTAAGGTATATTATTTTAAATTCTTAAGTTTCTGTTTAAAATTGTTTACATCCAAAGAAGGTAAAACTCACCAGATGTCACATGAAGCTTATCGTTTTGAAGGTCTTTAATAAAAGTGGTTAAATTGAACATTTCTGAATGTGATTAGAAAGTGAGTTTGGCTGACTGTGTGTTCTTATGAAAGACTGTATCTTCTGATAGCAAAGATGTCATCTCCTTTGTTTCCAGGCACTCACTGGAAGCCCAACTTGGCCAGATTTTTTTTTTAAAAAAATAAACCATATCATCTGTTATACATACAATACTTTTGAGTACGCTTATGTCAGGCTTTTCTGGTAGCTATGGAGCACGTGTTGCATTTCCATGTTACTTCTCAAAACTTTCATATGATCAGTAGTGCTTGTCAACCCTTCAAAATAGACTAGACATCTCATCCTGGGCACTTTTTTTTTACTATTACCATCTGGCAGACGCTACAGGATAATAAAAACAAGGACAAATAGGCTGAAAAGCAGCTTCTATCCCAGGGCAGTAACCATATTGAATTCTATGGTATAGTGCAATATCAGGTTTCCAATTTCATTTATATAGAAAATAAAGGATTTATAGGTATTTATTTTTATAGTCATAATGTACACTGAAGAAAGCATTTTAATTTCATTGTACCATGTGCAATGACAATAAAGTAAACTAAACTAAGTTCTCAGGTTCCCTGTTTCAATTTGGCTGATAAAAAATATGTTGATCATGAATAAAGTCTGCCCAAACTTCATAGTTATCTTGATTTGCAAATGTCATATTCAAGAGCATTCTTGAATGAGCAACAATCAAAAATAGAAGAGAGTGGGGTTCAAGCAGGGGTTTATAAACTTGAATACTAGATTGGCTATCATCCAAGAAATTATTTTCTCAAACATGTCTTAAAAAGGGAATGGAAAATGCAAGTAGAAACTGCCTGTAAAATAAACAGCGATACAGTACATCCTTCTCTTAGGCAAGTAGTGGATCCAAAAATGTAGCTTAGGGATTAATTATCTCAATGGATAATTGAATAAGCCACTTTTGGTAAACCCTTGCCAGTCATACAGCCAATCTGTGGATGATCACTTTTTATGTCAAAACACATTATCTAGATTGGTGATCACAAGTAAATGAAACACCATATAAACATGCATCGTGAAAATCATAATAATATTAATCGGACTGTTCATCATAGCAG
Source organism: Thamnophis elegans (assembly GCF_009769535.1). Taxonomy (NCBI): domain Eukaryota; kingdom Metazoa; phylum Chordata; class Lepidosauria; order Squamata; family Natricidae; genus Thamnophis; species Thamnophis elegans. The sequence goes on along the minus strand of NC_045547.1, from coordinate 16,423,022 downwards.
CTTTAGGAAGCCCAGAATAAACCAATCCAGAAAGCAACCTGGTAGTGGAGAAGAAGAATCAAGTCTTTAAAAATTATGTTCTGATGGACAGAGAATGGGCAAGCTCCTGAAGTCCTTTTGCCAGATCAGCCACATACCAGTTTTCCAAACATAGTAAGAATTAATTTAAACAGTTTTTCTTTGAGCTCATTAGTTATGACCTTCGCTGGAAATCTTCACTGCAGGAAATGAGTGGAAATGCTGCCTTTGCTTGCTGTATGTTGATATACCTCCAAAAGACACATGCACAACTACAAATAATATAGGCCACTTTATTAAAACTAGGTTGCTTAGCAACATATGAAAAGGTGTGCCAAGTTCTTATGCTCTATGTCAGTGTTTTTCAACCACTGTGCCACGGCACACTAGTGTGCCGTGACATAGTGTAAGGTGTGCCATGGGAGAATTACTTTATATATAGTCAATATAGGCACAGAGTTAAAAAAATTTAACATTTTCTAATGGTGGTGTACCTTGTGATTTTTTTCATGAAAAAAGTGTGCCTTTGCACAAAAAAGGTTGAAAAACACTGCTCTATGTAGTGTTGTAGTTATGTTCCCTTGTTATGGGTGCAGACAAAAGATAAACTGACATTGTATGTTGGGATGTGACGTCAGAACAGGAGAAGTGAACAAAGGAGTATTTATTGATTTTATCTGATTTAGAAGATGCAGGCCCAATTAATTATGGGTGGCTCACAGCCAGAGGTGGTATTCAGCCAGTTTGGAGCGGTTCACCCAAACCTGTAATGGAAATCATGGATGGGCCTGCCCACCCACCCAGGCTCTGAGCTGTCCTGTTTAAGCATGTTTTCAAGCCGTGTGCATGCGTGCAAGTCATGTGTGCGAGCAAAGTGCAAGTGCTGACAGCTGTGCGCAGGTGTCAACGGGCGTGCTCACATTTGCGAACCGCTAGGGGAAGTAAGTGAATACCACCTCTGCTCGCAGCATTAAAAAACTGACAGACGAATAGACAGATAGATCAATCTAGTATTTACACATAAAGATGGAAACCAGGAAGACTGAGTTCTAACTCTGCCTGATGTATGAAAGCTGATTGGGTAATTTTGGGCCAGCTATTCTCTCTCAGCCCAACTTACTTCACAGGGGGGGAAATAGTAGCAGGAAGGTCTATTATGTATGTCCTCTGTCTTGAGTTATTTATAAAAATAACAGGCAGGATATAAATAATTTGCAGCACAGAATCCATTCCCCCAACGTCCTCCCAACAGTAGATGTCCATAAAACATATACTAATAAGGGTATATTGGAGCTGCAGCCCTTTTGTTATGTATGATCATGTTGTAACAATGTTCATGATCAGGGTTAGTTATTTCTTATTATTAAACACAAAGCATAAAAGTGATTCTGATTAACAGAACTTTACCCTCCGCCCCGGGAAAAAAAAAGAATCTGGAAAGTTTTTCCATCAAAGAGGAAACAATGAAATATATATTCTGCAAATAGGCTCACATATTCTTCACTGCAAATTAGTCAAATATTAATAAAGAAGTTTAAACATTGAACACATTATAAAAAATACATTTGGCTAGATGGAATATATCCTACTATGCATATTTGAAAAAATCCCTGTAGAACTAAAAGCCAACATTACACGACAACTGAAGGCGGGATTGAAATGAAAAGGAATAATTTGTCATAGTTGACCTCCAACTACCACCAGGATATACTCAGGATGTGAGTCTTCCCTGCAGGAATATGTGATCATTGAATGTGTATCTTAAATGTCAGGTTTGTAGTCTGTCTTTTATAAGGGGTAAAGGAAAACATTAGAACTATTTAATTAGTCTTTAAATAAAAATAGCCCAGAAGGAACAATGAAAAAAATAAGACATAAACCAAACCCAATAGAACAATAGGCCATAGCCTTTAACAGGGGAGCAAATATTACAGAATAGAGAGCTGGTCACATTGCAAAAGAGCCAAGGAGCTAAACAGAAAACAGGGTTATAAAACTGTAACTAGAGCTTAGTGTTAAGGAGATGCCAAAGGCAAATACGTGTTATGCTTCTCAAATAAAATAAACCCTAAATCAAGACTTAAACCAGGGATTTCATGAGACTGCGTGTGTCAGGGTCCAAGTAGCACCCCCAATAAAAGAAGACTCCGAGGCTTGAAGTTCCTTAAAAGTTCCATTTTATTAGAGATGTCATATTGGCACACCTGGTAAAACCTGAATCTGAAAGCTTCCAGATTTTCCCCACCCAAATGAAAGTCCAAGTCCCTGCCCAACACCCAGATGTCCATCATGTGATCCAATCAGGCACCGTCCCAACTGGAGATGCCTCGCAGTCACTCCAGGTGCAGGGCAAGATGTCCTTGGCTATCTGAGAAAGGAATGTTGTTATTATATACTCCAGATAATCCTTCCTCCCATTTTCCCACAGCATTAAATGTGGCAGGCCTGAAGGTCCAATGCAAAAGACAGGATGTCTGTCAGAACTTTGCTTTCCATCTTTGGTTCCAAAGTTGCAGTTTCCCAGACAAAACTGGATGTGTATTTGGGGGGTGTTTTCAAACACACAGATCCTCCTCCAAGAGCAAGTTGCAGGTGTGTTGAGGAAGATCTTTGCCCAGATTCATGTAGTACAGAGGTGTCAAACTCAAGGTGTTTAGATCTGGCTTGTGGGGCGCCCCTGAAAAAAATGAAGAACAGGCCCGCAGTGCCTCTGCCAGTGGAAATGGAGCTCGGGAGGACCACAGACAGCCCTCCCAGCCCTGTTTTTGGCCAGGACAACCTCCTGCAGTCCTCTGCCAGCGAAAACAGAGCTGAGGGGCCTGGTTTTCGCTGGCAGAGGGTTGCAGGAAGCCATGCCGGCCAAAATCAGGGTCCTAGGGGGCCACGCACAGCTTCCCCGAACTCCATTTTTGCTGGCAGAGGCCATGCCCCCCCACCCCGCTGAGGTCAAACACAACCCTGATGCGGCCCTTAATGAAATTGAGTTTGACACCCCTGATCTAGTGCATCAGTTGTATCCTTTCCTGGCTTGATAGTGCTTTCTCTTGGGACATAGGAAGTCAACCTCCTGTGTTGTGGTCTCTGCCCTCTGCGACAGCATTCTGCTGGCATTTCAAACAGCCCTGATCCTGTCATCCTTCGAATGGGTCTTGAAGGCCAGGTTTTTCTCTGAGCCCCAAAAGAGGTTGGAGTAAGTGCCCATTTAGACTGAAGTGGTGTGTGTGTGCGTCTATTTTTCTTGATATGTCTTTTGTTTCTTTTGTTGGTCCTGTCGACTATGGTTTTATTTTTAATTTGTGTTGTCCAGGGTCACTGTTGACTTGGGTGTCCATAGAAATCTAAATTAGAAATAAACAAGGATCTAAAACCCTTGCTGAGATTTATGACTTTTGGAAAGTAATGTGATATTGGGAACAGAGAATTTTTTTCTGCGTGTGTCTGCATTGAGATCAATCCTTTCAAGAGATTGTTTCGGCTTTCTTTGACTGTTGTTGCATTGTGGTCCGTTTCTGTCTTGTTGTAGCTCATACTTTCTGGAGCGGATAGGGGAGAACACAGAGATTTCTTTCCTTTGGAAACATGTTTGTATAAAACCACAGAGCAAGTTGTGAGTACATTCGTGCACATGTTTTATTTCATTGCGGTTAGAGAAAAGATGAAAATCCCACCTACCAAATATCTCTGTCTCCAGCCTTGATCAATATTGGATATGAATCTGAGTGTGTTGGAAAGCTTGAATGCGGTTAAAGATAGATGGAGCCAGCAGAGCTTTGCTTTTTTAAGGTCATGCTTAGAGAGCAAAGAATTTTAGAGAATCAGCTGAGGAGGAAAGTATTTTAGTCATTCAACAATACAAAAAGCTATTTCTTTTAATCACACTGAACTACTTTAGTAGCTATAGTGAATCGTTGCATGGAAAGAAATATGTTAATATGAAAAAGTGCAAATCCCCGATACATTTGCACAAGTCACTTCACCAAAGAACACTTTAAAAAAAAGTTTGGTTTGTTTCAAAGTAGGGGGAAGCTCCTGCATGGAAATCTTAAAGTATGCAAATTTAAGGATCATGCGGGCAAATTTCAGGGAATTTTGAGTAAAGTAAATGATATCATACAAATACTTTCTGTACTTACATACATTTCAGTGTCTCTCTCTCCCAATTGAGGTGTAGGTCTAGTTGAAGAAAAGTAAGAGAGAGAACCATTTGTTTTTCAAAATGATATTATTAATATTAGCATTATTATTACTACTACAATAAGGAAATGCAAAGGAAAAAAAATCTCACATTGGATAGAAGTTGAATAACAAGTATAAATTATAAGTATTAATAATACATAAATAAAAATATACGGAAGCTTTCCGGTAGCACATTTCCCTTCTTTTTGTTTATTTCTCCAGAGAAATAACAGAGAGAGAGGGAGGGAGGGAGAGAGAGAGAGAGATGTTAAGCATTAAACATTTATGTTAAACATTAAAGATTATTGCTACATATATTTGAATTAATATTCCAAATGTCTAAATTTTCTCTGCTGATATAATATAGTGGGGAATTTTTTTTGCTGGCTAAACTTCTGTTATGGATATACATCGTCAATGAAGCCATTGCTGCATGTTCCCCAATTTTGGTCCTCCAATTTGACATCATCAGCAAAGTTTCTTTTTTCCAGTGTTGTGCCAAATTTGTTCTTGCTGCCATCAGAATATGTTTTAATAAATTCTGCTGATATCCATTTATATTTTTTTCTGGAATTCTACTTATCTGTAGATCACGTTCAGAAAGGAGAGCCAGCTATTTCACCCCTCAGCCTCTTCCCTATGCATGATGGCAGCTGTATGACGTCATCCCAGAAGTGGGCATCATGTTGGAACAGCCGCAATTCATTGCAGCCAGTCCCAAAATGGTGCTCAAGTCTGAGATGGTGACACAGCCTTGGTGTCAGAAGGCTGCTTTCAGCTGCTTTCTGAAGGAGATCTACAGAAAAGGTACATCCCCAAGACACGAGGAGGAGGAGGATGGGGGAACCAGCGTGATGAGATGCAGGCCCCAAACCTGGAAGAACCTAGCAGGCTGGTATGGGGGAAAGATACACAGGTGCACTGTAGCATCCCTTCAGTCGGTCATAAAGTGGGTGGATTGCCAAGTGCGTAAATTTTATTCCTATGACTGGAGCGGTCCTGCAGCGGCTGTAATTTTCAACAGGCCCCTCCTAAACCTCTTTGTTCAGCTCCCTCATAATTTCAAACGGTCACTGAGTGAACAGTCATAAGTCAAAGACTAGTTGTATTTCTTTTGAAGATTTGCATCTACTTTATCATACAGTTTTAATTTATCCCATCTGTTTTGTAGTTCAATCAATTTATATATACACCCTGACAAGTGAGCTTGATTTTTTTTATAAATATTTCAAATTCTGTCAGTTTCCTCAACGTCTGTCTTTTTTTGAGATGACTTTTTATTCTTCCAGCAATTTGTAAGTATGTTAGTCATTGTACATTTCTAATAAGCAGTTGTGCCTTTAGTCTGTTTCGTGAGTCTTGATACACTATATTGGCATATGTGATTGCATATTTATTGCTATAGCTGTCTTTGAAATAAAATGTGTTTGATAGTGAAGCTAATGGAGAAGTCACCAGATTTACACTTGTTTTTAAAAAACAAGAGATAGAATTGTTTCATTCACCACATTAATTGTCCATAAACCATGTACGACTCGTCTATGGATGGTACTATATTATAAATTCCTGTTTCTGGTAGGCTGTCACCTGCTAAAGTTGGTTTGTTTTGTTCAGTAATTTTGTAGACTAAGCAGTTAATGCTATTACCATTTTATTACACTTTGTAATTATTTTTTATCACACGTTGAATCTATTGTTTTTTATTTTAAACTTCTAAGATGCTATTCATTAGAAAGACAAGACTCAAATGTCAATATCAGTAAAAAATAATATTTCCTGTTTTATCAAGTCATTGTGTGTTTTATGGTAGATTTCATTGGAAGAAATTATATCTGGTCTTGCTAACATAGCTATTCAAACAGTTAGTTCCAGCACGTGAAATTGTATTTTTATTTTTTGATAGCATTAGAATATCTTTTCCTATTTGCTTTCATAAACCCAAAAAAAAAAGATTTTTCTGTTCTAGGAATCTAATAAAATATGTTGATACCAAGGTGTTTCTGTTCTTTCCTATGTGGCATACTTCTGTTCCTTGGGTTTATTTTGACTATTTTCTATTCATGTAGACATGAACAAAATGTTCTTTGCTTGACCTAATCGAGCTGAGAAATGTTCTACTGACAAGCTACTTATCTGTAAACATTTTTAATCTTTTTTTTACTCTACTGCCTTTGAGATTATTTAGCAATAGAGTACTTTTAAAATCAACTTTTTAATGTAAAAGTCTATAGTATCATAGCCTTATTAGACATCTGTCCTTTTTTAGATATTCTAGTCAATTGTTCTATATTGAACACAATATACAATATTTTTTATTGAGTAAACACCTGACCATATCAAAAAGCTCTCCAAAGAATTCACAAAACACAGTAAAACATATTCATGCTCAATTTGTTTTACCATGTTTCCCCGAACTCCCCCCCCCCCAAAAAAAACAAGCACTTAGCTTTATTTTCAGGAAGGTCTTATTATTTTTGATTATTCAGGAGGCCTCTTAACCTTGGCCCACGGCCCATTGATCACCTGGTCCAGAGAGGGCTGGAAGTTCTGTCTGTGTTTCTGATACATTCTTGCCAGCCCTAAGATCACTGTGCCTGCTGCTTTTTTGCAGCCGCCACTAAGAGAAGGGGCGTGGTAGCTAGGATTTGCAGGAGTGGCCCCCTTGAGGCCATTCCACGGGGATGCCAGGTGTATGTGGGGCGCTTGGGGCATGTTCCCCCCTTCTCCCCCAGGAAATGGTGGGGGTAGGCTGAGCATGTGTTTAAATATTTTAGGAGAGGGCTTATTTTAGCACATGCGCTCAAAAGCCCGATTGGGCTTCCTATCTGGGGAGGTCTTATTCTTAGGGAAACAGGGTAGGTAAGCTATTTTCTTCATAATGGCCTTTGATATGAAAATTGCAGCCTTTCTAGTAATATGCAAATTCACTCCCTATAAGAGGTATGACTCTTTATCCTGATTATCCCAATCAATATTTCTTAATTTTTAAACAGAATTCCAAGTAAATATCCATGTCCCCAGAATATTGTTTGCATTCATACAAGATATGTATGATACTTTCAGAAGCAGGTGCACCACCTATACAGCTTTTCTGCAAATACAACTCTATGGCAGGGGATCCCAACTCCATGGGCCATCTGTTTTAAAGAAAGGGATGTCTAAAATATTTTGGGAAACAACATTGTATATTTATATTCTCTGTCATAAATCTGTATTGAATTTCTTCTTACTGAAGTGATCACTGATTCGGATGTTTATTTCTCAGCATATGCAGATGACGATTCAAGCTCTTCAGGACGAGCTGAGGATCCAGAGGGACCTGAACCAACTTTTCCAGCAAGACACCAGCAGTAGATCCAGTGAACCGTTTCTGACAGAGCTAACAGAAGAAAACTTCCAACGACTTCACACCGAGCATGAGCGTCAAGCCAAGGAACTCTTCTTGCTGCGCAAAACCCTGGAAGAAATGGAGTTGCGCATCGAGACTCAGAAACAGACCTTAAATGCTCGTGATGAGTCCATTAAAAAGTTACTGGAAATGCTGCAGAGCAAGGGATTGTCTGCAAAAGCCACCGAGGAAGATCATGAACGCACACGAAGGTTGGCAGAGGCCGAAATGCACGTTCATCACCTGGAAACCTTACTAGAGCAAAAGGAAAAGGAGAGCAGCTTGCTCAGAGAAGTGAGTTATTCACATAATCCATCTAATCTTGCCCAGTTCTTTTTCTTCTTCTTTTATCTTTTGATAGGAGCAAGCACTTGCAGATTTTTCTAACCAGTTTAAAGCAACAGACATCTTAGTCTGGAATCTAAACTTATTCTGACCTCACATATCATTTGATAAATTTTGTGTGTAGGAAGTTGTGGATGTATCTGGGAATAATATCAAAAGTATCAAAAAAAAATTGGAAGCTGAAATTTGAAGTTTTGGGTTGTGAATATCCATTTATGTTTCCACCTGGATTCAGACATGGAGAGGGTATGAGTTAAGAACATGTCTAAAAACAAAATAAGCAACATATTTATGAACTTTACTTTTTTGTTCTTTAGGAGTTCATTTTTGAGCAAGAAAAATACTGGGAGCAATCAGGAATTTATCCTATCCTTATATAACAGCAAATCTATTCTGTGTGTTTATAAATAGAACCTACCTGAATCACCACAATCTGTACATTATTCTTTTATTTGACTTTACTGGGAAGCTGTAAATGATTGTCTAGTTCTATTTAGAAAACCAGAAATCTGGGCAACAATAAAGAATGACAGTTCTATAGTTTCCATAAAAACAATTACTTTACTATAAAGGATGTTTGAAACCATTTGTTGTTTTGCATCATGTTTCAAGTGGAGTAAGCATTATATTCTTCATTGATTTTCATATAACTTTATGGTTAAATTTATAAATTTAAGGCAAAACAGCTCAGTTATTTTGGACAGAACATATTCATATAAACAAAATCAGACATCATATAACGCTCAGAGGCTTTCTTATAGATAAAACTTGCTTTCCAAATTTCTTTCGTAGATTAAAATCATATTTACAGCAAATTAAAGTCAAATTATGTAAGGAAATCTGACAGCTCTATGGGAGGTATACAGGTATGTAAGAGGGTACTGAACAGTCTAACAATAAAAATATTGAAGGAGACTTTTGAAGAATGGAATCAGAAAATAACTCAATATCAACAATGTCAGTAGTGGGGTCTGCTTCTCTGAACAGACTGTATCCAAAATATGTTATTAAAGAAATGTTAGATGTAGAAAAAACATATCTGACAAAATAGAGATGATATTGAAAGTGGATTTACAACTTACAGTCTAAGAGAATGTTTTAGAAAAGGTACATTACAAACCAGGAAAGTGACTTGAATAATTTTCTACTGAAAATTACAAAATAGCAATAGCAATAGCAGTTAGACTTATATACCGCTTCATAGGGCTTTCAGCCCTCTCTAAGCGGTTTACAGAGTCAGCATATTGCCCCCACAGTCTGGGTCCTCATTTCACCCACCTCGGAAGGATGGAAGGCTGAGTCAACCTTGAGCCGGTGAGATTTGAACCGCTGAACTGCAGATAACAGTCAGCTGAAGTGGCCTGCAGTACTGCACCCTAACCACTGCGCCACCTCGGCTCTAATAGGCTTCTTAAAGCTTTGAAGAATTCTTTGTGATAGGACAAAGAAGAAATGAAAGTGTACAACAATATTTAAATGAACTAAAGAGTCCAAAAGTACAATGAAGGAATATAAAGTTGGTTTATTTGATCAAGAATAAAATAAGACATGTTACTCCTGGCTCCTGAATAGATTTTCAACTAACACCAGGATTGAAAGATAATGTTTTATGGATTTGTTCAGAGGTAAGAGATGATGAGATAAATGTTTGTAACCTTAGAGGTGCTGAAGAGTCATTAAAGTTGTTTCTACTTGTAATTAATTTTGGAGGCCACTTCTTTATATATTTCTTTTCTGTCTTTTATTAGATCTTTTCTTTTTCTTTTCTCCCCCTTGCACTTTTTACTCTTCTCTAGTTTTTTTCCCTTTAGTCTTAATGCTTACACTACACATATATTTAATACTTTATGCTAATATTTAATGTGATTTAATATTTCTGGATGTTTCATTATGAAAATTACTATAAAAATGGGAAGAAAAAGAGTGCATGATTTGTTTGTCATTATTCTAATCCAAGAATAATTGTGGTCTAGTGCAAAACAGTTTCTAGTGTTTTAGTCCAGGCATTTTCATTTTGCTCCTTCTTAACTACAGAGCAGGGATGTGGTGGCTCAGTGGCTAAGACGCTGAGCTTGTCAATCAGAAAATTCAGCAGTTTGGCGGTTCAAATCCCTAGAGCCGTGTAATGGAGTGAGCTCCCGTTACTTGTCCCAGCTTCTGCCAACCAAGCAGTTTGAAAGCATGTAAAAATGCAAGTAGAAAAATATGAGCCACATTTGGTGGGAAGGTAACAGCGTTCTGTGCACCTTCAGCGTTTAGTCATACCGGCCACATGACCACAGAGACATCTTAGGAGCCGAGGTGGCGCAGTGGTTAGGGTGCAGTACTGCAGGCCACTTCAGCTGACTGTTATCTGCAGTTCAGCGGTTCTAATCTCACCGGCTCAAGGTTGACTCAGCCTTCCATCCTTCCGAGGTGGGTGAAATGAGGACCCAGACTGTGGGGGCGATATGCTGACTCTGTAAACCGCTTAGAGAGGGCTGAAAGCCCTATGAAGCGGTATATAAGTCTAACTGCTATTGCTATTGCTATCTTTGGACAGTGCTGGCTCTTCGACTTCGAACAAATGAGCACCGCCCCCTAGAGTCGGGAACGACTAGCACATATGTGCAAGGGGAACCTTTACCTTTAACTACAGAGCACTTACGTCAGCTGCACTTGAATTGTTTTGATGAACAGTTCCTTGTTATCACTGTGGAAAGAGCTGTCGTCATCAGTAACTAGGTGGTTGCTACTCTGGGAATGTAGGAGTATTGCTGGCACAGATGCTTTATCAGCTTGTTGAATACATAGCAGATTGTTGCTCTTATTTATTAATCCTGTTTTTCCCCAAGTATTTTGTCCTTCTGGAAGACGAAAGTTTGATAAGATCATTGCTAATAGGTATTTAAAAATTTTAAAGTTCCTTTAGCTATTACTTTTTGAGTATGCTTTTTTGCGGAAAATTATTGGCATGGAAGTTCACTGTAGCTGTTTCTTGTTTGTTTAAAAAATAATAATAACTGTAGCTGTACCAGGAAAAAAAGTGGAATTGTTTACCTATAATACTTTTTCTGTGAATCCCAGATGTTTGATGCTGTTGTGTTTAGGTACCTACTTAATATTTCTTCTTCTTAAAACAGGAGATGCACCGTCGTTTTGAAAATGCTCCTGATTCTGCCAAAACTAAAGCTTTACAGACTGTTATAGAAATGAAGGTAAAAGAAACCATTTTTTCTATCAAATGGAATCGTTTTTCTCTTTTTATTTTTTGAATTTTCACTCTGACATGTTGTACAATGCACTGATTCCTTTTTAGCACCTCTGCTATTGTCAGGAGAATTTTAAGAGTATTGTATAAATGTGCAGAACTATTTATATCTGGTTTATATAATGTTTATGAAATGATATAGCTCTATTTTACCTATTGTCATACTTGGCATCATTAATTCTTTTAATGTATTCCTATTTTGTTATATATTCTAGATAATTGTTCATTTCATAGGAAGAACTTTAATATAAAATAGTTTCAATAACAAGGAAATAATTGTTATATTTGAAACAGAAGAAAAATATTACAGAAAAAAATTAAGAAATAGTACATTTTTTTCTAGATGATGTTCCATTCCTTTTGAAAGGTCTTGTATGTCAGCATAGCTATTTTCATTGAATGTACAGATAAATACTTCTGACCGTGTTGCTGAGATGTAAATGTTTTTCTGTTGAAGGATTTTTTCTTATTTGCCTCCAAGTTCTCAGTGTATTCCCTGTGTTATTTCTGGGTTCAAAATGCCACTTTCCATTACTGTATATCTGTTTTCTTTTTAAATTGTAGATGTCTGTGGAGATTTTCAGTCATCCAGGTCAAGGTTGTCCCAAAGGTATTTTTTTCAAAAGGTAATTGAACTTTCTTGTTTTTCCCTTGAAGATGTTTTGCTTCTCATCCAAGAAGCTTCTTCAGTTCTGAATCCTTCCATTCACCACCATTCAGTCAGAACTGAAGAAGCTTCATGGATGAGAATCAAAACATCTTCAAAAAACCAAAAAGTCCAGTTGCCTTTTGAAAAAACACCTTTGGGTTAAACTGTAGATGCTTATTTGATTACATGCTGCAGTTAAAAATTATGTATAGCACAATAATACTACAGGGAGAGGTTTCTCAGACATAGTCCCTTAACTCAAATGTTGTTAGCAAAATATTGGCATTTTTTGAGGAAACTAAACCATTGTTCCATGTATTTGAAGGATTCTAAAATTTCTTCTATGGAACGTGGACTCCGAGATTTAGAAGAAGAAATCCAAATGTTGAAATCAAATGGTGCCCTCAGCACAGAGGAACGTGAAGAAGAAATTAAACAAATGGAGGTGTATCGTAGCCATTCCAAATTTATGAAAAACAAGGTAATAACTAAACCGTCTATGTTAAAAAAATAGCTTACAATTTCCAAAAAAACCCAAAGTCATTCATTAAATCACAGAATATTATAAAGGATTGGTGATCTATCTTCTCTACTAGAGTTCTTTCAAATTAAGTGAAAATACTTAAGCAAAGCTGTAAATCTATGTAACTGTAATTTTAGATTGGTGAACCAAATTTGATTTAAGATGTAGAAACCAATTTAGGAAAATTGAATTGCGTCAACACAATTAAATAAAACTGTGTATTGTTCATGCTCTGGTAAAATACTCAAGGGACATTTGCATAAATGAAGGTAAACAACTGTCCATGATATAACAAAGTATCTTGGAGAAAATGATGACTTTGAAATTTCAGACACATAAGAGTAAAAGATCTCAAAAGGTTACAAGTGGCCATGCATTACCCATGCTGATCAATATAAATGTTTTTAAAGTCTGCTTAATGTCAGAGAAAAAGGAGGAAACACCCTGGGCTTTCTTTGAAAAATGATGAAATTGGGGTCTGCGTTATAGTTGCTTATATGCTAATTACCTTTGGGCATTAGAGTAATCAGATCAAAATGCATAGCATAGATTTACTTGTCTTATTTATGTAGCTTCCAATCAATTGATATGGTTCTGATTAAAATATTAAACTGAGCTGAAAATAATGAAAGGAAGCCAACTAGAAAATCCAAAAAGTTTTTTTTACAAGATTATTGTTTACAAGACATGGGTGAATAATATGGTTACTTGATGCCAAAAAGATCTATCTAAGACTCCCGGGAGGGGCACAATTTAGTAATTCTATAGCTGAAGTGCCATCACGTGCTCCCTGGAAGGTATCTGTCTCTCATCGCTTAATGAAAGCACCCCAAAAAAATAGGTCTTCCCAAAAGCATTCTAATGGGTGATTCTGCATTAAATCTAGAAATGGACTGGGTACAAATGCAGCAAATACAGTGTAATATAAATGGAAAAGCACTTTAGCAATCTTGTTTCCTTATTTTGGATCAACTGCAGTTTCCAGTTTGTTTTCAACAGCAGCATCATGTAATAATACGCATCACAGTAGTCTATAAAGAGGAGATAAAGTGTGATAAAAATTACCAGATCACCAGAATACCAAGGATTGATAGGCATGTTTTACATGACGTCATCTAAAAATGTGTGAAGTACGATAGTTGTTGCAATATGAGTTTAGGGGAAAGTAGTTATTCTGAGAAACTGGTGTTTAATCATGGTGGGTCTGCTAGCTGTTTTATATGTTTACTACGCTTTGCGTTCAAGTAGCAGCAGGTTAAGAGGAAAATATTTTGCTCTAAATGTAAAAGAATTAACAATGTCGTGGCAGGTAGAGCAACTGAAGGAAGAGCTAAATACCAAAGAGGTTCAAGGGGAGGAACTGAAAAAAAAAGTGGCCGATTTCCAGACAGAGGTCTCTGCCGTAAGATTGAAGTTTCTTTATACGGCACCGCTCTGCTTAGCTTTCTGGGATGGCTTACTTTCCTTCCTTTACCCTCTGCAATGCTAAAGAGCAAGAAAACTAACAGTTCTGCATCTGTCCTCATTCACACCTGGTTGATATATTACAATGTATAATCTACTCCTTTGAACACCCAATATTAGTTGCTCAGCTTAAAAGATCACTCCAGTTGCATGCATTGTAATCTTAGCGCTTAGACAGAATATGAAAGGAAATTGTCACAGCATGATTTGTATCTTTGAGATGCATGTATGAAGTTTTTGAAACGAATAGTAGAGCCTGCGTGTTCTAATTTGAGCTAGCAGAGGTAATCTTGTTTTAATAAGGTTGCATAGTTTTAATGCGCTGTTAGGGGCACAAATATGAACCTTGTGTTGCTTGAACTTTCTGGAATGATGCTTTTTACATATCATGCATGGGCACATTTGATGTCTTCCATAGTTTCTATGATTTATTGTATGCAGCAAATTCAATTTCTAATTCTAGTAAAATGCAATTCTCTGATATATATCTAAAAGAGGGATTTTACCATTTGAAAATGTATGAGTTAATCTGTGGTCTTGAATCCATTCTGGACTCCTTTACAGGTGGAAAAAGGTTTTGTAGAGTTTTTTTTGTTTGTTTTAAATCCCATCTTTATTATTTTATAAGTACCTCAATGCAGCAAGCATACTTACCATATTTTTCAGACTATAAGACGCACCGGAATATAAGACGCACCTCGATTTTGAAGAGGCTAATTAAAAAAGAAGTTTTTGCACTCTGCAGGCCTCCCAAACCCTCTGCACAGCCATTTTGGTGAAGGGGGTGGGGTTTCAGGAGACCAAAAATGCTGTATTCAGTGTATAAGACGCGCCCAGATTTTCACCCTCTTTTTGGAGTGGGGAAAGGTGCGTCTTATACTGCGAAAAATATGGTAATACTCCTTCCTCTTCCTATTTTCCACAAAAAACTTTGTGGTGTGTTGGACTAATAGAGAGCAACTAGCCCAAAGTCACCCAGCTGATTTTCATGCCTCAGGCAGGTCTGGAACTCACAGTCTTCTGGTTTCTGGGCCAGCACCTTTACCGCTACACCAACATTTGTGTGTTTGAGAAGTTTGATTTTTTGATTTTGAAGGTTTCTGAACTTTGTATCTTCCTATAAATTTTACCTAGTTGTCATGTTGTGTAGGAAATAGGAAACTATTGTGTTTTTTATCTTAAAAAGTTAGGTCTTAAGGCAAAAATGAAGTTACACCTGTCTTTAAGATCAGGTATAGATAGTATTTATAACAAAGGAAGAGGAAATACTCTTTTTGGCATCTTGATGTTACTATTACTGTAGAACTAAATATGTTTTTAAAGAGCTGGAAGCATAATAAAGGATAAAAAGACTTACTGTATATTATTTAAATTCCTTCCATGGGCTGGGGTCAGCAATATGATACCCACAGATATGAAAGCATATTTTGCCCTCAAAAGATTTTACCCAAAATGATGGAATGAATTGAGATTGCTAATCTTCATCAGATATTGACTTTGTTGCTCCATTTTACTGCATGAAATTTCATGAGATTTTAATGTTCTTGTATGAAATCTAGCAAGATTTTGCCATTTTCACATAAGGTTTTGAAAGATGGCCAGCATATTATAAGGCTTTAGCTACGCTTCAACTAGTAGCTTATTATCTCTAAGCCTTGAAAATAACCTTGAAAATGAACTGAAACTGTGTTTGCCCGTGTATGTTGCTCTGGTTTACATTTATATTTTATCTTGCATCTCTTGAGGTCTGAGGAAGAGTATAAAACTAAAGTGAAAAAAGATGTGAAGTACCATGTTTCCCGAAAATAAGACAGGGTCTTATTTTCTTTTGACTGCCGAAATAAGCATTTGGCCTTATTTTCAGGGAAGTCTTATTTTTGAGGTGCAGGAGGCGATGAGCGTGGTCACCTGCTGTGTTGCAATATTTTCGAGGAGGGATTATTTTAGCGCATGTGCTCAAAAGTCCGGTTGGGCTTATTATCCGGGGAGGTTTATTTTCAGGGAAACAGGGTAATAATAATGCAGACATGTAATATCTTCTAGTGATAGTTTTCATCTGAACAATTCCCGCTCACTAAAAACCAGGATTTCTTTTCCTGCTGTTCACTTTTGAATGCTCAAAGAAAAAAATCTTATGCTACAACTAATTTCCTTGGTATTTGGGCCTTTTTCAATTTTGGCTTTTCACAATTGTGAGGCTAGTGGTTATAAGAGAAGCTGTTTACTGCAACTTTATAGTCTTATGATCTTCCTATCAAGGAGTTTTCTTTTAGGAATGCTTTAGTCTCTTTTCCTCAAAAACTCTTTAAGCATACACAAAAGCATGCTTTTTTTTAGGTTTATTATTCCTTTATTCAGATTCCTTGAGCTGGCTTGATGCCGTACCTTTGAAATTGCTGGAAATGTGGTGCTAAACTGGAATGAAGCAATTTCCATAATGCTTTTGAATGCATTCTTGCCATTTGATAACACACATTCTCATACTTGGTTCTTCCTATAGATTGGTCAAGTGAAGCAGGAACTATCCCGGAAAGATACAGAGTTGCTGGCTTTACAGACAAAATTGGAAACCCTCACAAACCAGTTTTCTGATAGTAAGCAACATATTGATGTACTCAAGGAATCCCTCACAGCAAAGGAACAGAGAGCTGCCATCCTACAAACAGAGGTAACAAACATATCCCTAATACTGGGGAGTTCTTCACGATGATGGAATTATTGGGTTGGGTTGTGGAATGTGCATTCCTTCTGTTTTTTCCCCTTCAGTTCTTCTAAAGTTTCAAGGAAAATCTGTGATTTCCTAGTTCCAAACTTGAATATCTCTTTAAATCATAAGAAAGAATTGAGAAAACAGAGAATATGGTCTATTCAGCAGTGCCCACTAGTTAATCTATAAACATAGTATGAAGATAATAGTTATCTCCCATTGTTTATCACTTGCAGCTGGTGACAAACTCTAGATCTCTGTGATCCCTGAATATTGATAATTATCTTAGTTTTTATTAAACGGAAATTCCAGTCTCAATTATTGATATTAAATGAGGGCAATCTATCATTTGTTATCATCCATAAGCTTACCTTTCCTGATGTGATCATTTAGGTCCCAGTGAGAAGAAATAGTTTATTTTCATCCAGAGTTAAAACTGGCTCTCCATTCCTACCTCTATTTTGTGTTCTTTAATTAGCGTACAAGACACTCTGTCCTGTTTATCAGCTATTAAACTTGTTTATATCTGCACTGAAATTAAGCGTCATTAGTTAGCTTCCTCTCAATCAGATTGTGTTATTGTGTTCCAAATCCTCATTTCAGGTCGTAGTAGAAGACAAATGCTGTTTAATTTAATTGCTCATATAAGACATTTAGAATTGACACTGAAAGAAATATGCAATGCTTTCACATTGGAAAAGAGATCATTTTAATTTGCAACTTGCTGTCAGTCTTGTAATTAAATATGTCAGAACCAATACAAATACAGTGCTGAACATTTTTCGCTATTGCTTTTCCAGTTCTGTGCAACATTTTAAAGTCTTGGCTGTATGCTGCTTTATCTTTTATTTACAAATGCAGGAAGTGCTTGATTCATGGTCACAGTTGGGACCAGAATGTGGATCATTGAGTGAAGTAGAAGTTAAGCGAGTTGACACATTAACTGCTTCGCTCAGCAACCACAATCCTGGCACTCTTGGTTGTGGTTGCTAAGCAATTGTACGGATTGTTAAGCAGCTGGAATAAGAACCATGGGGTTCCTTGGGGATACAGGAGATCCTGTAAGGTTCAGCTCAGGAGATGAAAATCCTCCCTGCCAAAATCCAAGCAGGATTTTCAACCCACGAGCAAAGAGACACTCTTGTGCCGAATCTCCCAGAGTCTCCCTTACCATGCTGACTCTGCTTGGATTTCATCTAACTCTTTTGTCTAGAGCAGTGATGGCGAACCTTTTAGACACTGAGTGCCCAAACTGCGCGTGTGCATGCCCACACTGAAAGGTGCGCGCATGCAAATGCTTGCATGTGCGGACATGCGCAACACATGTGTGCATGCACAGGACATGCACAAATGCACAGCAGAGACCCAAAGACCAGCTGGCTGGTGGGAGGCGGGGTATCCCAACACCGCCAGCGCAGCAAGAGGTGAGATCTTTTTCTTTTGTGAGCTTCTGTTTCATCATTTGCAGGGAAACAGAAGCTCACAAAAGAAACGCTACGGAGATCTGACCTGGGGTGACGGTTCGCATTCCAGCAGAGAAGGCTCTGTGTGCCACCTCTGGCACATGTGCCATAGGTTCACCATCACGGCTCTAGAGGTTGACTGAAAGAGCTGCACGCTGAAGGAACTCAGCTTCCCTCTGTGCATGGTAAGGAACTCCTTCATGGGGATGCAAGAACAAAGCTGAAGGATTTCGGACCCCATTTCTGGACTCCATCGAAGGAGTTCAGCTCCCTTCCATGCATGGAAGCAAATTCCTTCAGTGGGGTGCAGGAACACACATACACACACACACACACACACACACACACACCATTTCAATGCCCTCCAAGGACTTAAGCTGTCCTTGGAAAGCAGCTCTTTCAGCCAACCCCAAAGATGAGAGAGAGTCCTCTAGGCAGGAGACAGCAGCTTGCAACCTTATCTGGCAGCTTTCGCACTGACATTCTAGGGAAGGTGGCAGAAAACATTAGTCACATGATCACTTGTAGCGGGTGACAAACTCTAGAAGCTCTTTCTCATCCCTCAATATTGATTCTCCACCATTCAGCAAGGGCTAACAAGTTGCCAAGCACCTGGATCCTAATCATATGACCTTGAGTTGTGTGGGGGAAACATTTTGCAATGACCTGGAGTGCTTTATAGGCTATAAAGCACTCTTTCTGAGGCCATTGTAATTCTGGATCATCATTATATAAATAGTCATAAGTTGAGGACTACTGGTATGAGTAAACGGTACACATAAAGTTATCAATTTCATTGATTAGGATTCCGGTCTTTAAAAGAGAGAAGTTTATTTACAAAAGTCCTTTAAACTTGACATTGAAAAATGAATGACAGGGAATTGGTTATTTGGTTCTATGTTTTAAATATATCAATATATTAAATATAAGGGGGGAAATCAAGCATTCTTGTGGCTTTTACTCTAACAGTGGTATTGCCATTGGCTAAAATGTTGCTTTGGAATGTATTTGTTTGCCATAGATGAAAAATACGTTCTAGCAGACCATGTGTACTGAAAATAATACGTATAGGTGTTGGTAAAACTTCCATTACATTTTTAAATGGGAAATGTTCAATATAAACATTAAATAACTGTATATGTATATTTGTGTCTGTCTATGTTTGTGTGTGTAATTGCTTCCTTATGGCTAACTAAAGTTATATATATTAGCCATAAGAGGGCGCCAGTATATTAGTTATTAAAATTTGTCTTCTGTTAGAATCATCAGAATAAGATTACATAGATTGCAAATACCTAATTGGGAAACAGTTTGCAAAATACGAAATGATCATTTTCATAGCTGTAAGTTGAATTCTTTCTTAGCAGTTAAATAATTCACTGCTTTGGTTCTGAAAGTTGAAACATCCTAAATTGACAAAATTTTAAATTTCAGGATATTTTTACCCATTAATTTATATTATTATTAAAAATGCTTTTTTTTCCTAACATTAATTTGATTTACAAAATTTACAGTGTCCTTTAAACGTTTAGCCTAACAATTTGCAGTTACCTAATTAAAAACCTAGCCATTTAGCAGTTTGAGGAGGGCTAAGACAATCTTTGTATAATCTCTTACTGAATATTTCTACAAAGAGTCTGAAAGAGAAAACAAAAACTGTACAGGAAATTGTATGGTGAAAGTTAAATGGAGAGAGCTTCTGTGAAGCATAATAATAAAAAAATGGTCTGTAATGGTATAAGGAATGGAGATGACATTTCTTAAATCTTTATTACAAATTATTTTGTGGTCCCAAAAATATATACTTTTTTGGCCTTTAAAGCAATATGGGCTTCTGTTATTTAGTACATAAATATGTATCTTCAGAGAGAACATGAATTAATAACAGCTGCCAGTATGTTTCTCATTTGCCAGTGGCCAAGAAATTCAATATGTTTTCTGCATATAATGAATTTCTTTGGGGTAATTTATGAATCAGTGATATGGATTACCACGGATACCATTGGATTTATAATTTTTTATAAATGTGGTATGTTTTTATGTGGTACGTCTGTTTTGTTTTAAGTTGCCTAAAGTTGGCAGTGACTTTTGTAACAGTGGTCTGAAATACAAAATATCTTGAGCTTGTTTATTCGGAAAGGCAAATAGGTAGAGAGGATATTGTAGCAAGTTTGAATTCGAGAAAAGAGGCTTTATGAATAGGCCAAGGAACTTAGAATATTTTTTTTTAAATAAAGCAAAATATAAACCAACATTTATTTTGGAATAAAATGCTTCATCTATATTTAATTTTATTACTATGCATGTGATTCCTTTGGCTTACAAGAATATTGTGCCAAATAGTTTTCTTAAAATACTTTTTGTTTGTTTTGGGATTTTTAAAAAAATGCCAGTTATTTGGCCTACCCCTTACCAATTCAGTGTAGAAACATGAATTCAGTGCCCAAGAAATGTATCATTTTCTCATGTGAAGATATTTACTAACATCCCAGTTTTGTCTTTTCTGCACATATAAAGTAATTTGATATTTAAATAAAATATTTAGGATACTCACTGTGATTTTGAATTTGAATTTTATATATGCACATGCGTTCATTGTATACCGCTAATTAGAGAAGTATTCCTTAGTTAATTACTTCCTGTTTAGCAGCCATTTGAACTTACCTGTATATTTGATTACAGCTGTCTAATAAATCCCTGTTTGCCTGATATACACACAAGAAACTGTAGAAAATAATAATTTAGCTATATTGTCAAGGAATCTGAACTGCAGTGATAGTAGAGAACATCAGTTTGATAGTCAAAATTCACTACTGTACCATACAGGATAAGAAGAACATTCAAAGATACGGTTTATTCCAATTTCTAGTATAATAAGAGACTTTACCCTGTTCTTACGAACTTAAAAAATAGAATTTGGTCATTCCTTTCTCAAGTTCCTATTTTTTTAACCACCTCCATCCCTAAATCAGTTTCTAACACCAATTCTTCATCATGTATTATTTGTTAATCAAATTTGTAAAGCTGCCTATCTATCCAGTTTAAAACATCAAAAGTAAAAAAAAGGAAAGAAATCCAGGTCCAAGGCCTCTCATTAAAGAAACAAAGTACCTATGCTACACATCCTCACTGATGTATTCAAATTAGCACCCTGGCCAATACCTGGGATACCTTCATGATCTTATGAAAGCCCAGTAACACTGGAATTGTCCGTGTTTCTGGGGGAAGACTTTTCCAGGAACTGCTTCCTAGGATCTATCAGGGGTCAATACCTCACTGAGGGGACCAGGAGTATGTGGATACCATTACAGCAAATAACCTGGCCCCATGCCATGTAGGGCTTGAAAGATGACAACCAATACCTTGAATTGCATCCAGCAGCAACCTGGTCAGCCAAAATATGATCACTGGGTGGCAGTCTGCGGACACAATAAGAAATAAGTAGGCCTTCCCCTCCTCCCAAATTGCCACAGGTTGGTCCTTAATACAGACCTTTATCTGTGCTTAGTTGGAGTTGCTTCTCTTTCTCCAGCAGTTCTATGGATGGCTCTTTTGTCCCTTCATTCCCCATGGTATATCTGAAAATCAGAGACTCCGTGGGTCTCCGATTCAAGGCCAACATTGCTTGCTCATTTTAAATTGTGGCTTCAGCAGAATCATATACCATAGCTATAAGAACTACTCTAAGCTGGGTCAGACTGAATAAATAGGTCAGTGATGGCAAACCATTTCGGCACCAAGTGCCAAAAAGGGAGCACATGCGTGCGGCACCGAGTGCAAAAAAAGAGCACTTCATGCGCGCTCGTCTGGGCTGCGACAAGGAAGAGGAGCTGCCCAGGGGGTATGTGCACACCAGAAAATGAACTTCCAGTTTCCAGCACGCGTATGCCAGCAAGTCTTCCGGTTACTGCTGCGCACACCCCGATCATCTGGCCAGCACGCATGCTCATGCCGGAAAATGGAAGACCAGTTCTTCTGGTTCCGGCACTGCTGCACACACAAAGACCAACTGATTGTTGCCTGTGCATCTGAAATCTAGATGAGGAACGGGCGACGGGCATGCCAGGTGACATGACTCTGTGTGTCACTTCAGAGTTCAGCATAGGTTCGCCATCATGGAAATAGGTCCTTCTCCCTATAGTGGGGAACAGCAACAGAGAACCCCCAAGTCCAACAGGGAGAGATCTGCCCTCTCGGTTTACTAATTCTTAGAGAGGAAGAGAAGATAAATACAGTACACATGGATAGATCAATTATTTGTTAGCAGTGTTTACTTGCTTAAAATCATTTTAATGAGAAGAAACTGGGTTTTTTTTCCCATGTGACTGAATTCAGGTAGATGCACTTCGATTGCGCTTGGAAGAGAAGGAGGCAATGTTGAACAAAAAGACTAAGCAAATTCAAGAGATGGCTGAGGAGAAGGGAACTCAAGCTGGAGAGATTCATGATCTCAAGGATATGCTTGATGTGAAAGAACGCAAGGTTAACATTCTTCAAAAAAAGGTAGGCTTACCAAACATTGTTTTAAAAACTGAACTCTTTTTTATTTTCACCAGAATGTAACACTAGCCTCAGCTGTAAAGTTGTTTTCTGAAGCTCTTGACTGAGTCTTCTTTGACTCTAGTAACAATGAACATATTTATACCAATCAACTTATTTATAAAACCATGATAATTAACAATGATTCCTGTGCTAAATTAAGCAGTACATGAATTGTAATCAATATATGGATAAGATATCCATCTGATTAGCCTCAACTGTATTCACTGTAACACTCATTAATGGAGTGACAGATTCTGCATTACTTGCTAAAATGATTATGCAATCAGCATAAACATATATGATATTTCATGCAGATTATGCAAATCACACATGTAGGTTTTTCAAATAATAGTCTAGAACTGTTCCAGTTTTTAATACTTATACTAATAATAGCTTATTAGTAACGTTGACTATCACTAAGTGTTGTATTTTTTTTATTCTTGATGAATGAATTTTATTCTCCTTATGTACACTGAGAGCAAAGACAAATTCCTTGTGCATCCAATCACACTTGGCCAATAATGAATTCTATTCTATTCTATTTCTTTAGTTGTAGAAGCAGTAATTTCATACTTATCTGGAGTGAATATTTTCTATTTGCAGAAACTTTTAACAAATGTGTCTCCCTGCTCACTTGTTTCACAACACAATTGAGAGTATCAGTGAAAACATTCTATGAGCTGTTTTGTTCTTTGATCAAGTTCCTACTAAATGATTATCTCAGGATAATTTTGTTATTTTTTCTTGCTGCATAAGTACTATAGTTTGATAGGGCCAAAGCACAGGGGCTTTTATTTTTTAAAAAAAATCTATGGATGCTTACCACATAAAGCCCTAAGTTAATACTTATGGAAGCATGAATTAAGTACAAGTTAACTACAATTTTGTTAGACATTTATGAACTAATGATACTATATTGTATAATATCTTTTTTATTTTTGCTACATATAGAAAAGCAACAGTTTCAATGTCTATATAAACAGTGTGTTGTCTGGTTACAGTTAGTTTGGGGGGGAAAAACCTAATCAAACAAACTAATTGTTCAAACTATATTGCATAATAATCAGCCTGTTTCCTTCCAGATTATTTGGGTACAACCCCTCCTTCTTCAATAATACAGACTAAAGTAGCAAGGAATCATGAAATTATAGTTCAAGCATCAGGAGAAACCTATGCTTCAAATACTTAATTGAGCAAAAAGTGGAATATAAATTGAACAAATAAATAAAGAGATCCTAGATATTTTGAGCAGTTCTCTTTCTGTAGCACTTCTCTTATTCCAGTCTCCTCAAATAAATGGTTAGAGTTAACCAGGAGAAGTCTGGGAAAAATGGTTTCATCAAGACATACAAGGTCTTAGCTACAAGATGTTTTAAGATTACCTCTTGAGTATTGTAACTCTTCCTTGCAGTAGAATGAAAAAGAAGCTTTAGTCATTTTTACTTAACTAATTCTCATTAAATTAAAACATTATTTGAATATCAATATCAGTGTCTCTTTGTTGATCTTAAAGTGCCTATCAATTATATTCAGTAATTAGTTTAAGTGGGCAGGATTTTCTTTGTAAGAGTGCTAGGAATTATATAAAACATGCAGAAAGCTTTTTTTTGCTTACTGTTATTTCATGTTATTATATTTGCATTCTACTATATTTTAATATATATAAGCATTACAGAACCAAATCATTATTGACATTCTTAAAAATGTGTTAAGACTGTTTCAGTGAAGTCTGTGAAAGACTTCCCGACTGCTATTTATATGAACTACTTGCTAATATTAATTGAGAGAAAACAAGCAGTGTGATAGCTTGTACAAGAAATAAAATAGATTTATAGGCTAAAATGTCCTACAGAGCTTGTATGCCTATGTTACGAGCTTTACTCTAATTTTAATAGGTCCTCTTTAATCTTCTTCCCAGAGTGTGTAAGAGAGAGACAGAGGACACAATGGATTGATGAAATATGCATACTGTCTCCATTACTTTTAGATAGCTGAGACAGTTTTACATTTTAAACTGATTTAAATAGGTATTTCTATTAGAAAGAGGTTGTATTTTTATGGCTGTATTGAATGGCATTTTTAGTTTGTTATTTTATTGGTTTGAATTGTACATCATACTTCTATTTATTTTTAAAATTAAGGCGTGCGCACACACACAAACATCCAGCAGTTTTTTTTCCAGACAGAAGGATAATTTTTTTCTCTGATCTCTTTTGTGTAATCTTTTCTGAGGTTCCTACAGCCCAACCATCAGCCCTCCATCAGTATGTACAACTTTTTCCTGTGTTTTTTTTTTTAATTTTCTATCCACAAAAAATTAAATAGGACAGTAATAGCTGATTAGACATTTCTCACATGCAATTATGATAAATGCCATTCTCTGAAGAATTTCCCGTGTGGATTTGTATTACAGATTTCTGAACTTTGTAATAAATCATTGACTTGGAAAATAGAATTGATGTTTCAATTAAAGTCAGTTTGGGGACATGTGTTAAAAGCGTAGAGATTCCCGCTTACTTGCTGGTACAGATCCTAAGATCAGACTTTCTCTATATGCCTGTGAAGACCCTTCATACTTACTTTTATTACTATGTTTCTATTATAGCCCACCAACTGATTAAAGATACATGCCCTCGTCTTCTGCTTGTTTAGTTACTGAACTGAAAATGAGTTTGTAAGACTTAACATTAACTACAGTTGAATTAACTGTTCGTTCAGTTGGCTAATAAAATATTGTAGCTTCCAGGGAGATAGTAGTTGGTCACTGCAGCAAAATACCTTGGAACACTTTAAATTCTTGACAAATACATCATAAACTTTAATGGAAAGGAAATCCTCTAAATCCTAACCCTAACCCTTTCCTGAAAGCCATACTTCTGATACCATTAGTTTCTCTATTCAGAGTTAAGTGGGATAGGGGTAGGGATAGGGATGGGATAGAATTGAATTGAATTCTTTATTGGCCAAGTGTGATTGGACACACAAGGAATTTGTCTTCGGTGCATGAGTCCTCAGTGTACATAAAAGCTATAAGTGATAAATCATGATCATAGTCATCATAAAAATGCATTCCTCATAAATCCTAAGATACAACACAGTGATAGTCATAGGATATTAAATAAGCAATCAACATAAATCATACTAGGAAACTAAATAAAACAATATAAATCTTAAAGATACAAGCAACAAAGTTATAGTCATAAGTAGAAAAGGAGATATGTAATAGGAAAGATGAGAAGAATAATAGTAATACAGCCTTACTAAATAGTTTGACAGTGTTGTGGAAATTAGTTGTTTAGCAGAGTGATGGCATGGGGAGGGGGGAAACTGCCCTATTTGTTCTGGTGTGCAATGATAAGAAAGTGCTTTCTTATTCAGACACGCATGGGTCCTAAGTGCATCATGTTTTTGGAGACAGAATTGAGCTTGAGGCCAAAGGGTTGGGTTCAGTTACATAAAGGCAGAAGAAGCCTTAGAGCATCGGAGGTCTTCCTGTGTTCCTCCTTGTTGCCCCATCTCTAGATTCTGCACAATAGCAATAGCAATAGCAGTTAGACTTATATACCGCTTCATAGGGCTTTCAGCCCTCTCTAAGCGGTTTACAGAGTCAGCATATTGCCCCCAACAACAATCCGGGTCCTCATTTTACCCACCTCGGAAGGATGGAACTGCCGAACTGCAGAATTGCAGTCAGCTGAAGTAGCCTGCAGTGCTGCATTTAACCACTGCGCCACCTCGGAAGCATAACGTCTGGACTTAAAAAATCTGAATGACTGTTATCAACAAGGAGAACTTTCTGTATCTAGTGGTAGTCTGGATTTTTGCAGGTCAAACATTGTGGCTGAATCACAGGACCACAATAAAAATAATGGCCAAAGAGAGTAGTGGCTATGAGATCTATGAGAAATAATGGCCAAAGAGAGTAGTGGCTATGAGAATAGCAATTAGGATTAGGATACTGAGAACTCTGATCCCTAACTGTGGTCCCTGAGTTTTATGTTCCCTGTCCTTCCCTTTAAGATTGAGAATCTTCAGGAGCAACTAAGAGACAAAGAGAAACAAATGAGCAGTTTGAAAGAAAGAGTAAAATCCCTGCAAGCTGATACCACCAACACTGATACAGCCTTGACTACACTAGAGGAAGCACTTGCAGAAAAGGTAAGTCTGAAGGAAAGGAGATAACATTATTTAAAGATGTTGCCTTCATCCCTGTAGACATTTGTTTGAGAAGTAATTCTCTTGTGTCCTCTTTCTTTTAATTTATTGGTTGAAATGAAGAAAATTATAAGTGCATACCATGGCATTAACAATATAATACAAAGTTATTAATCCTGGTAATGATTAAAAAATAAAGGAAAAGGGGAAAATTTATGAAACAAACAGACCCCTTCCTTCCTCCAAGTCGAAGGGGAAAAAATGAATTGAAATAATGACATTGTCAAGGTTGTTTATTCAAGTGGAATCTTGGTGTCCATAGGATTTTGATGACTTTAACATTAAATAATGAAAATAATCTTGCATAACAATTTTAGGTTCTCACTAGACCAGGAGTCTCCAAACTTGGCAACTTTAAGACTTGTGAACTTCCAATTTCCAGAATTCCCCAGGCAGCATGGCTGGCTGAAGAATTCTGGGAGTGGAAGTCCACAAGTCTTAAAGTTGCCAAATTTGGAGACCCTTGCATAAACAATCAGTGACCTGTTGGGTCATTGTTTAGAAACGTTTCCTTGCCAGATTCTTCAATATCATAAACCATGGCAGTTTCTAATGTATTGCATTCACTAGAAAAGTTCTTAAAAATTCAAGGAGACATTCAGATATGTACGTGCTTTGCAAGTTGCCCGTCTTGACCACAGAAAATGTTTATGATATTTTGTTGAAAATTACTTATGATCATTTTATGACATAAATGTTTTATAACATTTGCCAAATTTTAATTCTACTGGAGTCATGGGTCCCAGATATTGGACACATTCTCTAAATTAGCCCATTTGAGGTGCCTTGGTTCAAAAGGTTTTACCCTGATTTTGCCCAGTCAATAAGCAGAGACATGAAAGTTTTTGTAGTATATAGATTTTTCTGTAAAGAAATGGTAAGTATTTTATATTAGGACTCAGCCACCTATACCACAAATTGAATGCTAACTTCTTTTGCTTTCCCTTTACCTTGCGGAAAGAATTGCAGGTAATTAGTGAATTTATAAATTTGTAAAAGGCTGTTTCAAAGTAGTCAGTGATGTTTTTCAATGTTTTAAAAAAAAACTAGAACTGTTATCTTTCTGCAATTGCTTGTTTTAATGGTTCTCATATATAGCAAAGCCTGATGCCTCCATTGTGAAGCCTCTTTCTTAGCAATTTATAGCATTATGTTGCATTCTTTGTCATTTTTGTTAATGTTAGTAATGCCTTTTTCAGAAACAACGAGTGCTGTCTCAATTCTTAGTTTCTGGAAATAAAAATCCTTGGAAGTTTATTTAATAAATTCATTTATTTCAAATGTTGACCATTTAATGTTTTCAAAATAAAATGATTACAAGCATTTATTTAAAATCAAATTTCTCTATATCCTTTAAAATCCAGTAAATTGAATTTAGCAAAGCTTGTATTCTGAGTGAGACAGGAACTCTGAAATCAACCATGTTTATGTACATTCAAAAGATTACGTTTCTATGCAATAATATTCTGTTTTTGCCAGGAGCGTACTATTGAGCGACTCAAGGAGCAGCGTGACAGAGATGAGCGAGAAAAACAAGAGGAGATTGACAGCCATAAAAAGGATATAAAAGACCTTAAAGAGAAAGTCAGCATCTTGCAAGCAGATCTTACAGAAAAGGAGGTTAATATTAAAGATGCATATATACATTTTGGAATTGCAACATTAAAATGGGATTGGAATAGGCTCCTGAGGTCCGTTTTCATTGGCAGAGGGTTGCAGGAGGCCGTTGCAGCCGAAAACGGAGTTCAGGAGCCCGTTTTTGCTGGCAAAACACTCAGACCAGTTGTTACACGCTCAGAGTGAAACGTGCATGTTCTAAAAGTTGCTTTGAGTTCCAAACAAATCATGCTGTTTTCTTCGGTTCTTGGACCAAGATTTCAGATGGTATTTTCAGTGTTTCATGTGAGATCACTTTCAGGATGTGTTGCCTATGCCTTGTGATCTTTCTTTTTAAAAAAGAAAATCCATCTAAGCTTATGTGATAGCTGCGAACATCCATAAGCTATAACAGAACAACAGTTGCTTAAGTCTATGCCTTAAGCCTGAAGAGCCATTGTGTATTTTGCACTATTGTTAGAGACAATCAGGGCTCCACAACTGAGTTATTACAAAAGCTCCTGAGTTGCAAGTTGTAAATGCAAGGACCACTATTATTACAATACTTAAGTTAGTATAGTTTAACTTGCTAATGAGTTGTAAATTGATGGAAATAAATGGATGTAAAAGCTTGAGGCATTGGTTTGTTTTGTCTTTTCCTTATTTAACATTAATGATATGCATGAAAGAATGCAGCAGCCCACAGAAACCCAAAGGAGAACACAAATGTGCCAAGACCAGCAGACCAATTGTTTTTTGCTGGGCTTTAGCTTGTGAGACTGAAAGAGCTACTGCTTGCAGTTGGTTCTTATTGGGATTTTTAAAATAAAGTTATTACTTGGTTAATTTTTTTCTGCAGAATGGATGACAGACACTGATATTTGTGAACCTTGGGTGAAAAATTAGGAAAGGAAAGACTTATTCCAAAATCTGTGGTTTTCTATAGCCAGAATACATGAAACATATTTTTTTTATTCTGTTGAAATGGTTGAATTGCTTCTATATATATTTCACTGGAAAATAATCCATTTAGAATGTTTTGGGAGAAGTTTTATTGTTCTAAAATCAAAACTAATTATGTTTCCCATTTTATACACCTTTATGCATTCTACTAGATGAAACAAACCTTTATGTTGTAAAAAGGAACAATTTCTCAAACTATTTTTTGGATTTCAGCATATTAAAACTTCAATGCATTTAATATGTTTATTAGTCATGAAAGTTCCTCCCAAACTCCTATCGCTTATTTAAACAAATAGATAGCTATCACACTGAAAAAGAAGTGGTGCGGTGGCCTAGAGGTGGAGCTCTTGCCTCATAATCAGGAGGCTGTGAGTTCAATCCTAGGTAGAGGCAGATATTTCTCTCTCCGGGCACAGTGAGAATATATCTGCTGAACAAAACTCCTCATTGGCAACAGGAAGGTCATCCAGCCAGTAAACACTGTGCTAGCTCCATTCAGTTGTTCAGACTCCACCCCGCAAAGAATTATGGAGCCGTTAAAATATGATGATAGTTATCACACTGAAAATAGTATGATAGCTATTTTTAAATCATATGGCCCTTAAATGAGTTTTAAACATTAGTAACTGTCTTGTAACTAAAAACACTTCAATTTTGACTCTAAAAATAGTACAGTATATATGGAAAGGAATATAGAGTTGAATTGAATTGAATAATCCATTATTGCAGTATGGTATTCAAGCCTATGAAAGAACACAATATTTGAGAATGAGAGCAATATCTGTTGACACATTTATTGTCTTGTAGACTACACTCCTGGATTTGAAGGAACACGCCTCTTCATTAGCATCAGCAGGCTTGAAAAAAGACTCTAGACTGAAAACATTAGACATTGCTTTGGAGCAAAAGAAAGAAGAATGCCTGAAATTTGAATCTCAGCTGAAAAAGGTAAATGTTATATACATGTCTCGTCATAAATGAAATTGTAATGATGACTTCAACTTTATTTCATTGTATCATTGAGTTCATTGTTATGCAGAATAAGCTGTAAAATTATTACCACACTTCTGTTGGGAAAGAAGTTCATGCCCATTTTCATATGATATTCAAAATCAGATAACCTGCTGCTTTGTAGCACACATAAGAATTCAAAAAGTTATTAACTAAGTACTAATAAAGTAGAAATAAATCAGTTGAACATACCTATATGTTGAATGAGTGTTGAAAGAGGTGTTGATAATTGAAAGTCTGCAAATCAGAGACTTAAGAAAACTCATATTATGAACTAGGGGAAGCTACTGAAAATTTTTATGGAAACACTTCCAATCTGGAATAGTGGCCTTTTTTTGGGTTTGGGAAATCACTGTATTTTAAAAAAGAAGGGAAATAGTCCAATTCTGTCCACAACCACAGACTTCCATAACCAGAAATTAGCCAAAAAATGTACCTTAGCTGGAAGGGGAGATGGACACCTGTCTTATACTAACTAACTAACCGTCAATAGTATTTTTGACTCTAGCCAGCCAGTAAAATTTTAAGTCAATCTTAAAGACAGTAGCCTCTTGGGGAATGTTTGTGGTCAGATGTGTTTCATCCATTGGTTGTAGTTGTCACATGGCCATGCAGAGTTTATTGGGATTCCCAGGACACCCATAAAGTATTAGGGTGAAGTTGTCTAGACTAAAATCTGAGTCTCTTAAGATAATCAAACAAAAGCAAAAACTGGCAGCAGCTGGAAAAAAACAAAAATGTAAAAGACGCTCCCATAGAAAATTTTAAAATATTGTAGTATAATTTATAGTAATTATTATTTTTAAAAATACTGTTGCTTCTAGGATAGGTAAAAATATTCAATATAAAAATATGGCTCGTATTGGACACTCATACATTAACAAATCTAAAGAATACTTGTGGCTCAGTGACTAAGACTCTGAGCTTGTCAATCAGAAAGGTCAGCGGTTCGAATCCTCAGCACCACATGAGCTCCCGTTACCCTGTTTCTCCAAAAATAAAACAGGGTCTTATTTTCTTTTGACCCTCAAAATAAGCACTTGGTCTTATTTTGGGGGAGGTCTTATTATTTTTGAGGTGCAGGAGGCAGCGAGCATGGTCACCTTATGGTTGCTGATGTGTTGCAATATTTTCGGGGAGGGTGTATTTTAGCGCATGCGCTCAAAAGCCCAATTGGGCTTATTATCCGCGGAGATCTTATTTTTGGGGAAACGGTACTTGTCCCAGCTTCTACCAACCTAGCAGTTCGAAAGCATGTAAAAATGCAAGTAGAAAAATAGGGACCACCTTTGGTGGGAAGGTAACAGTGTTGCGTGCGCCTTCGGCAGTTAGTCATGCCGGCCACATGACCACAGAGAAGTCTTCGGCCAGCGCTGGGTCTTTGGCTTTGAAATGGAGATGAGCACCGCCTCCTAAATTCGGGAACAACTAGCACATATGTGTGAGGGGAACCTTTACCTTACAACTATAATAAAGATCTCATTTTATGTGAATAATATATGAGATAGGAGTACAGTTTTCATTGTTCAAGAATTAATGTATCTTCGTACTGTAAGAAGAACTGGGCTCCATTTTGTATGCAATGGCTCTCCTTAACATTATTCTTTTTCTTTCAGAATAGAATATTTTATAGCATGGATGCGCGAAATAACTCTTAGAACGTTTTTTTCTCAAAAGGCTTATGAAGCAACCATTGAGGCCAGGGCCAATCCAGAGATGAATGATAGATTTCAGCAGTTCGAAAAAGAGGTGGCCCAGTATCGAGAAGAGTCTACCAAGGCTCAAGCTGAAGTTGATCGCCTGCTGGAAATCCTAAAAGAGATGGAAAATGAGAAGAACGATAAAGATAAGAAGATAGCTGAACTGGAAAGGTGAGAAGGGTGTTAAAAGAGTGGGGAAGGAATGGTTCAGATTTATTGAGCTTTTTTTAAAACGCTGCGGGCGGGTACACACTTAAAACAATGTTTTCTTAATAGTTGAGAAGTCTGCCATTTTTTGACTATTCTGAAAGATAAATTGAAATTTTGGGTTGAAATAAACTGCATCCTTTTTTTTTTTACTAGAGACTTCCTTAATTTACTTACCGTATTTTTCAGGGTATAAGACGCCCCTTTTTTCCTCAAAAAAGAGGCTGGAAATCTGGTGCATCTTATACATCGAATACAGCATTTTTTTCCTCCCAAAGCCCCGCCCACTTCACCAAAATGGCTGTGCATACCCTTATGGAGGCTTTCAGAGAGTTCCTGGGGGCCCGGGAAAACCTACTGTATTTCTCTCTCTCTATCTCTCTAGTTCTCTCTCTCTCTCTCTCTCCATCCCTTTATCTTCCTAGCTACTTTCTCTCCCTACCTACCTAGTGTATTTCTCTCTCTCTCTAGCTACCTACTTTTTTTTTAATTTGCCTCTTCAAAACCTTGGTGCGGCTTATACTCCAGTGCGGCTTATACTCCGAAAAATACGGTAATATGGATTTGGTAATATATTTTACTTGTGGGCACAGTTTAAGATTTGGTTGGTTTTACAACTTGACTACTATCTAAGAAACCATCTACCTCCATATGAATCTTTCTGGACATTACGGTTAGCGGCAGAAGTGTTTTATATACTTTGTTTGCCAGGTACATGGGGAAAGAGCCTTTTCCTACTGTGTCCAAACTGTAAAATGTACAGAGATCTGCCCTCAATCTCCAGCCCTCTACGACCTCCCTCTTTAACCAAAACTTTCATGTTTGAGCCAGTTTAGTAATGATTTAATCACTTTTATAGGAATTTAATTGATTGTTTTATATTTTAATTATTGATATCTTCAGGAACCATATATGCAGAAAAACAGGATATAAATCCTATAAATACTGGCCACAAGCCAGTAAAATTATGTGGATCAAAGTCATGTCTTAAGGAAATTTCCACTTAATCCTTGAAATGAAATAGCTTCATGGAATTGCTATTTCTTATCTTCTGTATTATTCTTCCATCTTATCTTTCTCATATATATATATATATATATAAAACTTGGTACACAGATGACTTACTCGCTGGAAACAAATACTGTAGGGGTCAGACACCCCTAAAACCCCTCTGGGTGTGTGTTCTGTAAAGATACAGCCTTTTGTGCCTTAAAATGGCTTCTACTGTACTGCCTTAAAATGACTTCTACTCTACAGCGCAGTGAAGTTGCCCTGGTAACGGCTTCACAGTACTCCACAAGGGGGCTCCCTCTGGTAAGGGGGAAAATCCAATATTAGAAATTACATTTGATCCGGACATTTTCCCCCTATAAATAAATACCTGGGCAACACCAGGTTATCGGCTAGTTTGATATAATATTTCAATATGACAACAGATTGATCCAGAAATCTAAATCTTACCCTAGCCCTAGACAACAGAAGGCAAGTATGTTATAGGGAAAAGCTGTACATTTAGCATTTACAATTCTCATGTTGAGTTTGGTAGGGAAGTGCAAAGTAAGCATTTTATTAAGAGCATACTAATAACTGAGCACAGCAAATTCTCAGGATTGGATTATCAGCTCAGCTTGGTCTTTGGATGGTACTTATCCTGCTTAGAGTCAGATAGTTTTAAGATGCAGGGGCTTTTCTTCACCTGTTATCTTGGAAGGCACTTCGCAAGTGAGGGGAAAAAGAATTTTCCCATAGCTGTTTCCCATAAATAATAGAAAATCAATGCGATTATCTCTGATATATCTGTTGCAGTCAACTTTAAAAATATTAATTTATTATTATTTATTTTGTAGCATTTTTGCCTAATGAAACAAAAATAAATAAATAAAACCACCTTGCTCTCAACTTGCTTTTCCATAATCATTTTTCATTGATATTTATGTTGCATTTTTCTTGCTCTCTTTCTCTGGCTCTCGGGTTGATTTATTGTATGGTTCCTTTGGCAATGCCTTTTCCCAATAAGCATATGGCATGCAGTCTATCTTCCTACCAGTGTCTGCCCCTGCATGACAGCCTGTATGTAAGGAAGGGTTGTATGGAAGTTTGTAGGATACAGAATTTTGTTCAAGACTAATTGTTTCTTTTCTGTGAGGTGTACTCATCGACTACAGTTTTTCTTGGGTCTCTTGGGTAATTATTTTGTCTATATTTATTGCATCTTAACAATACAATTTTTATTATACTCTGATGGCATAAAATTACAAGGTCTTCAGAGTGATTTATATTTTTAAATCTCACCCCTTATTCATTTGTAATATTGCTATAAATTTATAGTATTGCTGTGAATAAAATTCCTAATAGCGTTTTCCCATTAATTTTCAATCCATGTATAAATAAGTACAATTGAGGAAACTATTGTAAGAGCATAGTGAAGCATAGAACATTTGCAGTATCCTATTTGTTTGAATCAAGGGAGGGCTTTCTTACTATAAAAAACAAATAAAGATAAAAATAAATAAGGCACCGAAAATGAGAAATGGATGTCTTGAAAATGAAACATAGTTTTCAGGAAATACAAAAAAGTTAGCAAGCTTTCCATTAAATCAGGGGTGTCAAACTCAATTTCATTGAGGGCCAAATCAGGGTTGTGTTTGACCTGGGGGGGGGGCAGGTCATTATCAAAGTGATACATTTGTTGTCTAGCTCATAAATTCATTTGTCATTTCAGGGGTTGTGATAACACAGAATCTGAGAACCCCCTTGTACAATATGAAAATTTCAGAGTTATACATAATACATACCACTTATGATGCAGTACTTTGGAATATATATGCACACACACTATTATAGCATATATTAGATTGTAAAAATATAAAGTCCACATTTAATGTTGAAACTACAAACATAAAATTCCTGGTTGTTGCAGCCTTTTTGTCATCGGGGGCGAATGATTTATCAAATAGATTGTCAGCTGTTTTGCTATGTAATTTAACCTAGTGCCATTTCTTGGCAAAGAATAAATTTGACTTTTCACAGTTTTAAAGGAATGGACTTAGAAAGTAGATATATACATTTATATTATGAGCTCTTTTATTATAAGCAAGTAAGTGATACATAAAAAGGAAACATTGACTGATATCTCTGTTTTTAAATTCTTCTTGCTTAGATCGGGTGAAAAAAGATTAAAACCTAAGTATCCCAACTAAACTGATTTCCCATGCTGATTACAACAATACTTCAGGGAAGAATTGGTGATACGAGAGCAGCTTTCCCAGCATAGAGGCCAAAAGATTGTCAGTCCAGTAATAATCTTCAGTTGACAAGGTTTAAGTAAAAGAAACTTGACCCATGCAGGTCAACTTGAGTCAAAGCTGGAATAACATGGTATTTTTCTGTTCTACTAGAATTAAAGTGATACTAATATACAGCTTCTCTAAATCCACAAAAAAATATGAGGCATATCATTGTACACAACTGTGATAGTTCACCCAAAAGAAATGAAAAAGAGTATATAATTTATTCAAAATAACCTTTGTGGTGCCTTAGCAGAATCCATTGAACAAATTAAAAGCAGTCAATCATGGCTTTTTTTCATGTTTTCAGGAGGTTGTGCTTTATTCTTAAATCCATGGATTAATACCAAATGAGCAAAACAAACATTCAAAATTACCGTTTTGAAAATAAATGAACTAAGATATGTGCATTTTGAATTGTTTAGTTGAAATGATAAAATATCCTAATTTACAGTTTTAATTTAGCTTTGTGTAAAGATAAATTTAATAGCTTCTACCTTTCATTATTATTATATACAGTAATAAAAAACTGGATACAAGTTACATATTTTTCAAGCTTGGAAGAGGTATATCATCTGGACACTATAAAGAATCCAGAATTGCTAGATGCTTGAAGAAGAAAAACTTGAGAATAACATGAAATACAGTATTTCTTCTGAAGTCTAATATTCATATATTACTTAAGATTGTTACTCATTAAATATTCTAGGTTCCCCTGAAGCTTCATGAGCAACATACGAAAGCTCAGTTTCACCTAATCTCTGTCCTCGTATTAAATTTGGCTTCCTCTTTGAGATAATCTTTTCAAATAAATACTAGACTTGACTGAGGAGCAGCCAAAAGAAACTTGGTATTGTCAGGATTTTAACTTTCCCACTAAGATGTCTAAGATAAGAACATTTCCTCAACAGTAAAATCTTAACTTTTCACTGATCCACACAGTGTACTGAGAATTCTTTCAGTGTTACTATTGGGTGGTGAGCCCTGAAATAGTTTTTATTTATTTAAAATAGAATAGAATAACCGAGTTGGAAGGGACCTTGGAGGTCTTCTAGTCCAACCCCCTGCTTAGACAGGAAACCCTACACCACTTCAGACAAATAGTTATCTAATCTGTCCTTAAAAACTTCCAGGGTTGGAGCATTTAAAACTTCTGGAGGCAAGTTGTTCCACTGATTAATTGTCCTAGGTAATTTTTTTTTGTTAAATTATACACTGCCTATCTCGCTGAAGGTGACTCTTGAATTACATGTTATGTATGAAAATATGCAATCTAATTAGAAAGCTCTTTCGTTAATTGAGAAACTTTCTGAAATATTGAGATTTGACTGAAAATGTCTTACCTTGCTTTCTGGCTCTGTTTTCTGATGCTATGCTGCTTTTCCGTCACTCTTCTTGATGTGTCAAGTTTGGAGTGTGTATCTCATTAAATCTTTCTCTGACTTTCTCTTTCTCATTCCCTACCCTGGACTTGCTGCTTGCTTCAGCCTCACTTCAAGGTCAGTATGTTCATTTAAAGATTTTATTAGACTGGCATGTCTGAAATTTGTGATGAAGCACTGCAGCTCTTTTTTCTTTTTTTAAAAAACCTTAAACTGATGGTTTTCTGCATAACAGAGAAAAAAATGTGCTTTATTCATGTATTGGCAGTGTACCTATTACTGTGTTAAGGAGGAGAGGGTGGAACAAGATAATACATTAAGGATTAGCTTCTTCCCTCATCATCTCGCTGACATAGTTTTTATCTCACTCATATTTATTTTTCTTCCTTTCTGATCATGGAGAAGAGAGGCCAATAACAAAACCATTTGCCAGTCATTGCAGCTTTATTATTCAGTTGGATTGCTTATTATCAATTGTTTATTATTAGCTTTTGGTTCTGTAACTTGTACAATTTCATTCCTCGTTTCAACAGCTGCCATGCTGCAAACATTGTAACAAACCCACCCTCATCTCCGAGGCTTATAGTTTGCTATGGATTGTGGTATCAGGTCTTTGAAAAAATTATTTGGTTTACTTTAAAAAAGAGTTGTGATTTTTATTTGCTCAAATATTTGGTGTGATCTTCTATCTGAAAGGAATGTTGGTTAATAGCTCTATAAGTGTAATACCACAGTTTAATAAATATTTTCTGAGTCTCCATCTTAGAAAAAGCATGTGGATACAAGAAGAGAAATGCTTTTATGCAGTTAATCATAACTACTCAATCAGTTGGAAAGCACATGTGGGTAATGATGGATGTTTGCAAAATGACCCTCAAGAATAGAGACTACTGAATATGATGCCACTCACATGTTTCCTCTTTGCAGGTTTCAAGAATGATTGAAAGCGTATTATTAAAATTGTAAAAATATTTGTATAAGCAGGCTTACAATAAAAGCCTGTGTTGAGCTATCGATCAGCCTCCCTCTTGGTATTAACTCCACTTACTCATATATGGGAGAGGATAAAGTTGGGAAGCAAAACTAACAGTAAAACTCCCTGTTTTCATCACATATAGTGGGAGAAAATTTAAAAATACTGTTGTGGTAATTTCAAGAGCCTGTGTGTGCCATAGAAGTTCCAAACATTTAGCATGTAGCTTTATTAATGCCATATGGAAGATTATGGTAAAATAAGGCTGGCAAATCCCAGTCTTCTGCTATGTAGATTTCTTTTAAGTCAGATCTAAAATACTTTAAAGTAAAAGGCAGCAAAGGAGAATTTTTTTTAATCCAAACAAAACAGCACCTTAATTTTCCTAATTTCTGACTGGATAAGAAGCTAGCAGGAAAGAGACCTAATCACATTTCACTAGCTAAATGTGAACAATACTGAACATATATTTGTTTAAAGGCATGTGCCAGAGGTTTCCACTGAAATATAGTTCCTAGGGAATTGTTTGGTATGTAGTGCATATTGTAAAGGTTCTGCATTTAAAAAAAAACATGATAGTCTTATCTCTGGAAGGAAGAGTTCAGCTGATTATTTATATGTAATTATTTTGCAAAGATAAAATAAATAACTTTTAAAAGTAAATTTCATTTAGAATAAAAAGCCTTTTTGCCTTCCTGTGATACTACTGTGAAAAAAAATGAATCATGGAATCAGAAATGGTCTGATATTCATACATTTATTTACTATGCAGATAATCCTTGACTTACAACTTATGTCTTGCTAAATGGTTCTATAGATGATTCTCTATTTATAAATAGGATAATTAAGTGCCAAAGTATTGGGACATGGGAGATTTCTTTTTTCTATTAAATATACTATTTTTCCTGGTATTGAAAGAAGTAGATTCTCATTGGAAAGAACTGCATTAGCTGTATTCTACTTCTCGTACTGCTTGATGCTTCTTACTAATACTTTTCATTTTATCTTTAATCTTAAACAATTGATTACAATTATACTTTGCCTTCGGTAGCACTTTATTAAAACCATTATTATTTCGTGTTCCAAGTGTGTTTCATTCTTGGATTTCTAAAATCAGAATTAGCTTTCATAGCTTTGCTACTATATAAATCTTAATAAATAAATGAAATATTTATAATATTTTTAAAGTAACCACATTCTTAAAATAACTGTCCAAGGAAAAACCTCAGTGTAAGAAAAAAAAAGTAAGGGTAAACAGTCATTCAATTTACTTTGGTAAACAGACAAAATTAAGAGTTTTATATCCAGAAGTTTAGATTTTAAACCTTGTAAATCAGGATCTCATTTTACATGTCCCATCATGCAGAATTATAGATAGTTTTACAATCTTTTTGTTTTCCAGTGCTGTAATATTAATATAGTTCAGTGACTTCCTTCACATACGAAATTTTAAGAATGATAGAAGTGGAAATGCTTCTAGATGTCTGTACCTTTGAATTTTATTACAATCCTCTTTAAGGATTAGGTGCAAAATTGTAACCTATCCATGTCTGACCATATTCAATTCTACTTCCTTTTTCTTTCCTGTATAGTTATCTGTATATGAAATTTGTTTTTAAGATTTGAGTTTCCTGGTTTCTGGAAATAAAATCCACCCAACCCAATCTTCTCTAAAAACCCATTTGGGACTTCTTCCTGGCACACATACAACAGGCTAGTTATAGTTTTGTGACTTTTAAAGGAACAAACATTGTTTTTATTGGCATTAGATACCAGGTCTTATAAATGCAATGGGGGGGGGGGGGGAAGAACAGCAACATAAGAAAATGACAAGGACTTGTGGCAAAAGCTGAGAAAGAGAACTCCTGTTCGACTTGCCAAGTTTTCATCTTAATAGTGCCACATTAATATTTGTCCAAAGCATGGTAGCTTTGTAACATTTAAATTTTAGTCTTGGGGATAGCTGAAAAGAAATGGGAGATGGATTTTAATATGTCAACCATATTACAAAGTAGATATTGTCATAGGTTCATTTTTTTTTTGATACGGGGACACAAGCAGGAAGTTGAGCAGAATTCTGTTTCACTCTTGCAGGGATGTCTTTATTGCTTTGATCTTAACAAAAACGAAGGCTTTTTATCTGTCCTATTGTTCTGACCTAGGCTTCCCAAGAGAATGAAGCAAACTCCTTGTCCCAACAAAAAAAAACCATTTTATTAAGTTACTGTGAATTCTCCTCATTCACATCTAGCAAAGTCTTTTGAGGGAGGATTTACAGTCACAGACCTTATCTGGCTTGGAGAGATGACAGGCCGATATCTGCAAAACTTGGCACGAACCAATTAAGCGCACTAATTGTCTCCTGCAAACTCCACTCCCCCTTCGCTCCTCTTTTATTTCCCCTGGGAGGGGCCATTCATCGTCCACCTTACTCCCAAGTCCTTACTCCCAAATCGACCCCTGTTCTTTTAGATGTTCCCTTCGTCTGGCAACTCTGCACATGTGCACACTGGGAACAGACTCCAGCTATTCATCTGCCTCACTGATGTCTGACTCT
The DNA here is from genome assembly GCF_009769535.1 of Thamnophis elegans. Classification (NCBI taxonomy): domain Eukaryota; kingdom Metazoa; phylum Chordata; class Lepidosauria; order Squamata; family Natricidae; genus Thamnophis; species Thamnophis elegans. The sequence continues at coordinate 16,382,606 of NC_045547.1, read as the reverse complement.
GAAGGCAGCTGATAACTGGCATACGACTCTGGCCCCCTCTCTGCCTCCAACACAGAGCCTCATCTGAGCCTTCCCCAGACTCCAGGACTGGCCCATCTTCCTCCCCAACCTCCTCACTGTCCGAAACTGCTGTCAGGTCACAACACCTACTCCTGTGCCTATTTAATTCTTGCTTATCATCTGGCTTTTTTAAAAATCTTATTCACAATTACTTGAGGTATATTTTGTTCCCATTCTGAACTTTAAATATGAAAACACAGGTATATATGAAGTAAGCAGCTACGTATTCTCTGCAAAAGCAGTGGTTGCCTCTGTAGATCAAACCTGTGCAATTAGTAGAGGAGAAGGAGACTCATTGATAAATTAAAAATCTTTGCAGGCCACCAAGCAAGGAATACCTGGAAAACCGATGGACTGTTTGGCAGGTAGCAAAGTGATGGCAGTGCTGGAGGAGTTGTTGGCAGTGAGGCTTGGAGCTACTCAGCCGCATGTCTTTTGATGGAAACTGAATGGACCTTTTAAAAATGCTGGCCAGCTTTACGGGCTTCTTGATGGTGCTGCTTGTTGTGTAGGCCTGCTTTAGATGTTGGTGGGCTCCTATCAGTCATTTTCCCCATCTTTTCCCCCTGCATCTTCTCCCAACAGAGGATACATGCTAATCTGCTTATTACCCTTGCAAGGTAGCCCAGACAGAAAAGCACAACCAGGAAACACTAGCTCTATTTTTAGGCTGCATCTTGTAAGACTGAAAGTAATTTCTCCCTTCCTTTTTTCTCCAGAAAAATAGGGAGTCTCCCTTCTGAAACTAGTCCCATGTCCCTTTCTGGGGGCTGAGACATCCCTTACATGCTAGTTGTCTAGTCTGTGGCTCTCTCTCTCTCTCTCTCTTTCTCAAAACTTTCCCAGGCTTTGTTTTTCTATTTTTGCTTTACTCCATAATGGGCTGGTTTTCTTTTTTCTTAAAAGAAAAAAAAAAGCTGCTCATAGTTGCCTCTTCTTTTCTTTCTGTCAGTCTTATAAAGTTCCAGCTTCTCCTAATGTTCCTTGCCATCTTCTTTTTACTGAGCTTAAGGCTTCTCTGTTCTTTTCCCCAAAAAACCCAAGATGTACTCTCCAAGAACAAAGATATGCCAACATCTTTTGCTTCTGTGAGAAGTCCCTTTATGACTTTGGTGTGTGTGTCTTAAGAGAACAGTGTTTCATGGCGCTTTAGGAAAATGTTTTTAGGTTAATGAAACAAAATGAAGAAGGAAAGAACTTGTTCCTTCTAGAACCATTTAGAGAGGGGGCAAATATCAGAAGGGGTGAATGGGTTCCTTCACTACAATGCATTCCTGTTAAAAACAATTCAGGAGAGGATGTTCATATCTTCCTCACTTTTCTATCTAACCTTCCTCCCTTGATACTTCTCCCTTTAAAATCTGGTGCCTTGTTTTTATTTCTTCTTCCTTGGAACTATCTATATGTTCATCTCTCAGATTGTTAATCGTTTTTCCGTGATTGCTAGTACAGTGTCCTTCTCCTTCCTTGATAGAAATTCTGCTGTTGAATTTTGCTTTCCTGCTTTGTGTATAAATGACACTTTATAAAGTTACAGAGCTAAACACTATCTGAAGACATTGATTGGTTATCTTTCATCCAAGATTTGTAGTCATCTCAGTAAACCCCCATTCCTCACAAACATATATTTCAGGGGCTCGTTCTCCAATTTAGAGCATTTGCCTCTTTCATACTTTTACTATATGAGTACTCTCTTTGCAGCCACTTTGAGAATTATGGTGCTGGAAGATTTACATCATTTTACTTTTGTAATAATGTGACCTTTATATTTGACAGTTCTACATGCAGAATGAAAGGATAGAAAGTCGGGGCTTCTTAAAATTGGATATATACTGTATATGTCTTTTGTGAATTTGGGTGTTCCTGAAAATACATTGAATAGTAGGAAATATTAATAAATTACACTATAAATCAATCAAGACAAATTATCATGCTTAGCCTATCATATTTTGAACATGTCCAGCTATCTTGAAAGGTCCACAGTGCTGGGAAGAGCGGAAGGAAAGAAAAGAGGATAATTAGTAACAATGCAAATAGGTCAATCTATCTTCCTACTGATCATCATCATCTTTTTCCTTCCATTTTTGTAATCAAGTTCAGCAGCAATGAATGGATCGCTTAGTTACCTAGAAGGTGAAGCTGGAGACTAATCATCTCAGAGAAAATGTATCTGTGTGGCCATTGAGAGTTGATGCTGACTTGACGGCACTTAATCAATCATTCAGTCAATCAATCAATCAATCAATCAATCAAGCCTCTTGAAAATCTTCACATGTTTCCTGATATGTCTGTCCATCTTTCCCCTATTAGGTTCAAATTTCCTAGTTAAATCTCTAGAAATTTGTGCTACGGTTGCATAGTGAGATATGAAATAATCACAATGCTGTACCTTCCATAAGAAACATGACACATTTCTCCAGAAGATATATTTCCTACTTTCCTCTTTTTTGCTTTTAGTTCTTGGTTCCCTCCTGCAACCAGCCACAGATATTTGAGCTGATGGGACCAAGGGAATAAAATAATAAACAACGAAAAGAGAGGAAATCCCCAACAGTTACCTTACTGAAATGAGTAGCAAGAGGCTATGAAGATTGTAAAAATAAGTAAATTTTTCAATCAACTGCTGAAATATTTTAGTTTCCTGATTTTAATTTTTTTTAATTTCTTACTAGCATATGATTAAGATATTGAGATAAAATCATGGGGATAAATTGATTTTCTGGCCACTTTAGAGTTTCAGCACTGATAAAATATGTGATCTAAATATGACATGACACTTCTAGTTTCCTTCCATAGATGGCATACTTGCAAAGAGAAGAGCCTTCCATATCTTATATGTCAAGAAACCTCTTTGGTTAATTGTCAAGAGAACAGATAGGATGCAGGCAAGACCGTAATCTTCTCTGGGTCATCTGCCAAAGCAAGAAAGGTCAAAACAATATCTAATCAAAGAATATCCAAATGTCTAATAATGTACATAGCTGAATAGTCATTATTTGGCCAACGGCTTTTAAAGCCTCACTTATCTTAAAACAGCAATTCCTAAATGTTGTTATATTACAGACTAGTATTCTGGTTTTCATATCCTTTGCCATGTAAGGGGCATTCAGAAAACTTCTCCATAGTAGGAGTTTCATGATATAACTACAGTATGTACATGTGCATGCACACACACAAAGACACACACACACATAATCAGATAGACACAAACCTGTATACTTAAGATAGAATTTTCAAAGGGCCCCTCCCCATTGCTTCTCTTCATATAAAAATGTTCCATGAATAAGTAGTCTTAATTGATGAAAGATCTTAAGGACCATTGGCATAAATAAAGTAGCAATCTTATTATCCACAGAGTGAGAACTCTTGTCTTCACCCTGTTCATTGATTCTTCTGGTCAGAAAACAACCAGGAATTCCATAACCATATGTTTGATTGTACTGCCGAAAAGCGAATCATTTCCACATTGATTTTTTTTTAAATTGCTTTTTTTGCTTTCCTTGGTGGTCTTGCGGATTTTCTAAAAATTACTGTGATCTACCATCTTCTTGGCTTTCAATCCAGGTTAGGAAGACCTTATTATAAAGGCATTACTGCTAATGGTTATTTTATAATGCATTTTTCATGTCATTCTGAAGTATTTTTTTAAGTGCTTACTTTTTTTTTCATGTTATGTTTATTTAATACAGCTGGATTTCGTTGTCTTTCACTCTTAAAAGAGCAGAAAGTAGTCGTGTCCTGATCTGTAGGAGTTCCATCTTCCTGACCAGAAGATCCTTCTGATAGTCCGCAAATTTTAATTACTTGTTGCTCCATTTGCTGCTGCATTTGTGTGATTGAGACATTGTAGGGGTACAGTCAGGATACTGTGCATCCTGCTTCACATAGTCACTCTTACTGAGCTAGCTGAGATGGTTTGCCTTTAAACTACATCACACTTATTACCTTGGGGAAATTAAGTGACCCGTCTGATGTTGCCCAATCAAGAACACCCATGAACCTGTCCCAGCCCCGCAAATACAGCATGATAGAAGTGGTTCCACCACAAAACAGCATTCGACTAAAGCGTGCTCGACGAAACAGCGTAGCTGACATCATCACAGAGTGACAACAGCGCGGAGACAGAAGCACACTGTAAACACTAAACCTAAAATTAACCCCTAAACCTAACCCCCCTAAACCTAATCCTAAACCTAACCCTTAACCTAACCCTAACCCTTAACCTAACCCTAAACCTAATCCTAACCCTAAACCTAACCCTAAACCTAAACCTAACCCTTACCTTAACTATTTAAAGCGCCCTTCTTTCTCTGCGCACGCTGTTGTCGCCCTGTTGATGACGTCAGTGATGCGGTTTAATCGGGCGCGCTTTAGTCGAGCGCGGTTTTGTCGTGCCACGGATAGAAGTTACTTATGTTATTCTGTTCGGCTGTGTAAATAATATAAAAGGGGGGGAGCTATCTATAAATCCATTGTCTTGGAAGGACCAGGTTTGGAATGTCAGCTGTTCAGAACCTCTGCAAGGGAACACACTAATTAAAATGATCCAAGTAAGTACTTGATCAATCTGGACTTTAGAATGTGCTTAAGGAATTCCTCCTTATCTGTTGGTGACATTTTCAAAGTCCTGGCAAAGGATAAGACCACAAGTGGAGGAATTCTTGCAGCAAATTGATTCAATCAATGATCTGGGCTTTTCTTCTGGACATACAATATCCTGTGCTATAGCTGTAGATCAGGGGTCAGCAACTTCAAAGAGCCATAAAGGTCCTAACCGGAAGCCCCCCATTCAATTCGGGAGGCAACCGCAAGTCTGGTTCCCCCATCTTAGTCTCCTAAGCATGGTGTCCTTTTTCTTCTGCTGATCAGAAGTTGGTTTCCCCCACCATAGAGTCTCCTAGTGTGGCATCCTTTTCCTTCTACCTGTCCTAACCGAAAGCTCCACTGACAGCCACAGCAGAGGGATGAAAGAGCCACATGCAGCTCCAGAGCCGCGGGTTGCTGATCCCTGCTGTAGATGAACAAAAGAGGTCCTTTATCCATGCCTTCATTGGATCTGCAAAAAATAGACTGATGCACCTCTACCACACTGTATAGTATCTTCTCCATTAAGGTTGTGCAGATGGCAGTAGGGACTAATGGAGACTTATTATGATTAATTTTATTTGCTCTTTTCAAGGTTAATCAGGTTTTCCTCAATTGGGAATCCTATAACCTCAATTGAAACAAAGTACAAGAAGGTAACTTCTCTAACTTCTTGTTTGGGTGTGCCCAAAAAGATCTTTCAATCATGTAAATCCTCATCTGAAATCCGAGAATCATATATTTGGGGTCCAGGTTTAATATTTATTTTTCCTTTGCTGTAAGAACACAAAAGTACAATACAATGTTGGCACTTGATTCCGCAAATACATGTTTAGATTTAAGTTATTTCCCTGTCTAGGATTAGAGGGTTTTTTTCTTTCTCTTTCCCTGTCTCTCTCGCTCTCCTTTTAGTGCAGCTGCTAATGGATTGTGAAGATTAAAGGGTTCTGTAATTTGTGGTATAGGAGCTTTGTTCGTGAAGAACTTCTATTCATTTCTCTTTCCCCTTTTAACCTATTGTTCTGTAAGGATACACAACACAGAAAATAAATTGCTGTTTCCTGACAGGTCATTAGAAGTTCTACCTCCCAAGTGCATAGATTTTTTTTTTAAAAAAAAAACTTGTCTTTGATCAATATTTAAGCTCTCCTTTTTCTATTGTGAAGGGATGCACAGCTCCCATAGTTCAACTTAAAGCCCTCTGAAGTGATGGCCATATTTTTTTAAAAGAATGTAAAGCATCTGAGTTGTTAGTAAATCAACACAAGTATTCACTTTAAAAATAAAATGCCTTACATAACAACTGTTGACCTTAGCAGTCATCCTATAATTGAATACTACTAGAATTCAATGTAATTGGATTCTGCAGAATCATTTAGTTTTTCATCAGAGGTTTAGTGTAACACAAGTGGGTTTTCAGGAAAGAAGGGAGGAAGAGGGGCCGGGGAGAAGAAATATATATGCACTGCAGCATATGCACTGCTCGTGTTACTGGTATGTCTCCAATTACTCTCGTTCTTGTTCAACAGTAGCACCATGCTTGGATCTCCAAATTATTTTCTTTTATTGAGGGGACTTTTTTAATCCATTTCCGTATTAACTTCATGGAAAGAGTTTTCTTTTTCATTTCACCTATTTATTATGCACAGTAAGGAACCTTCAAAATTCTTGAGGCACCACCTCATGCAAGGGCCGATATTCTGAGGTGATTTCTGTCCTCCTGGTAGGAAAGATGCCTATTCTTTGGAGATTAACATACTATATATAATGCCATCTGCACTGCCAGATGTTCACTAAGCAAGACAGATTAATTAGACTATCCACCTAAGAACAGTTATCTGGGAGAAGACAACTTAGCAGCTTCTCAGTTCCTCCTTGTCAGTCTGGTGTCCCCACTAGTTCATTGATTTTCCTCTTGAGAACACAAAAGTCACCCTATTTCCTTAGTGAGTCTGCATTTTTAAAATTCTGTTTTCACTTCGTCATTATGGAGTACTGAATGTAGATTAATTGGGGGGGGGAATTGAATTTCAACAACTGTAGAATCATAACAAAATAGACAAAAGTGAAGAGGGTCTGAATACTTTCTAAATGCGCTACAGGCCAGCAGACAGTTCAAGGCAAAATGGTATAAGCCTGAAAAGAATACACGTTGTTTCCAATAATGAACTGTTCTCAAGCAGAAAATTTTAAAGTAAAAGCTGTAATTTCCCACCGTTCCTCAGTTGATGTTCACCAAACTTTATCCGGTTGCAAGATTTCCCATGCCTGTTAAGCCTGATTTGGCTGCAAAGCTATCCAGTGTCGAAGCGTGGTCTTTAAATGTGGACAGTGTTCAGGAAGAACACATTTCAGTAATCACTTTTGTGCTGCCAGCCCCATTAGGAATGCTAAGCCAGCAACCAGCTGTAGCACTCCTGCTCTGGGCCCTTCCAGACCAGGAGCTTCCTCCACCCAATTCTTGAGAACATTGCATCTGAAAATAGAGCATAAACAGACAGGCATAATAAGAATGTTTGGCCATACCAAGAAATGGAGGGAACCAATGGGAATTGTTAGGATTTACCATGATCAGGATTATACTCAGAAGAGTGTAAAGTCTCCTGGTATTTCAAAAGCAGTCTAGAGAGGTTTCTGGTCCGTTAAGGCCTCTGACTGTCCAATCTGTTTGTAGAACCTTTCTGAAACTTGACTGGATTGTTTCTGGTTCTCTCGCTTACTCGCTCCTTTAGATGCTGCCGTCTAAGTAAGGTTGTTTTTGTTTGAATAAAACTTGGACTGAATTCACAGCTTAAAGATAAACCATCTCCTCCTCTTCTTCTTCTTCTTCTTCCTCCTCCTCCTCCTCTTCCTTCTTCTTCTTCCATATCCATCATTGGACGTTGGCAATCATGTTGGCAATCCTATTTTTATCAACAGCCACATGAAAAAGTGCTGCTGAGTTTTGTCTAAACCAAGCCCTTAGGTTTTGAAGCCATGATGTTCTTCTTCTGCCTGGACCTCATTTTCCTTTCAATCTTTCCCTGGAGGATTAAGTGAAGGATGCCGTATTTTTCTGCTTGTCGCATCACCTGTCCAAAATACTCTTAATGTTTGCTTTTTAATGGCTTTGATGATTTCCCTTGGCTTTCCCAGATGGCTTATCACCTCATTTGTGATTTTGTCAGCCCATCTTATACGTAACAGCCATCTGTAAATCCACATTTCAAATGCTTCTAGTTTCTTCCAGTGATTTTCTGTCAGAGACCAACTCTCCACTCCGTAGAGCAGGATAGAAAAGATGTAACATCTGACAAGCCTGATTTTCAGTCTTAGGCTTATGTCGCGACTGCAGAAGACCTTTTTCATTTTGAAGAATGCTGTTCGAGCTTTCTCTATCCTTGTCTTTACTTCACTGATCATGTCTCAGCTTTCATGTAAATTAAAACCGAGGTACATGATCCTTTCAACTTTTTCTAGTGATATTCCTTCCGAATTTATCAGTGATAAATTAATGGGTTGTTTGCTGACGACCATGATCTTGGTTTTTGAGGTGTTAAGCTTCAAGCCATATTTTTCAGATATTAGCAGATAAAGATAAACCTTATAAAATTTTAATATGACTGTAGCCCAGATAAGAGCTGCTTGTGAGGCCAGCACATCCAGGCATCATAGGCTGCCTTATTTATAAGTTCTCCTCTTTTACAAGTGAGTGCTTCAGTGCCTCTCTACGTTCTCATATTTAACTCATCAAAATGGTGAATAGCTACCACACTACCATAGCAGTGTAGATCAGATTCCTGGACAGAAAGTTCTGGTAGTGGAGACTAATTCCAGTTCAGGTGCTGAACCAGATGGAGAAAGCTTGATGGCATTGCCTAACCCTCATTTAAAGAATGTCCCTCAGACTAGGTCACAAGCATTTGCTGTCTTGGAAAACTGCCTTTTTAATTTTGGTGGCCAGTTGAGCTAGCATATTATTCAATGTACAGTCTATGTCATGCATGAAGGCAAGCTAATTTTGCCTCCTGAGATCTCATTTCTACCACAGACTGTCTCTCTTTCATCTGAGCCAGGACATTCCACCCACATACAGACACACATCCTATAGCTTGGAGCAATATTTGCACTCTCTTGATGCCTTTAGAGCAGTGGCCTTTTGCTGAATAATTACCAGTTGTGGGAGAGATCAGTTCCTGTTTTGGGGACAAGAGTTATCATTGTAGCAGTTCTTAAAAGAATTGTAACCACCATAAGGATTTGCTGTGATCTAGAAAATTAGCAGTGTCCAACTCACATTAAGAGAGATGTTTAGACACAGCTGTGACAACCCTCTGGATTTCCTTCAGTAAAATCTTTGCCAAAATTGTTAAGCATGTACTTGGTCACAATATCCAAGCACTATGGATGAGAGATGTGGCATTTGGGAGAAGGATCTTTTCTTCTCATACTTTGTGGTCCCTCACCCATCTCCTAGACCAGTGATGGCTAACCTTTTTTTGGCTCCCGTGCCAAAAGCGGGGGGAGCGCAGGGGGGTCGTGCATAGGCTTGCCACACCCATAATGCCAAGCGCGCATCCCCCCGCATGCACATGCGACCAGTGCCCCCACTTTTGGCACTTTTTTTTGCCCTCCCCAGGCTCCAGAGGCTTTCTAGGAGCCTGGGGAGGGCGAAAACAGCCCCCCCCACTTCCCCCCAGGAAGCCTCTTGAAGGCTCCAGAAAATGAAAAACGGCCCTACAACGAAACCAGAGGTGACTTCCAGTTTGGCCATAGGGCCATTTTTTGCCCTCTGGAGCCTTCAGGGAAGCCTTCTGAAGGCTCCGGAGGGTAAAAACGGCCCTATGAGCAAACCGCATGTCTGTTCCTGAACTTCCGGTTTGCCCGTAAGGGCCAGTTTTTCGCCCTCCAGAGGCCTCAAGGAAGCCTCCGCAGGGCAAAAAACAGCATCAAAAGAAGGCCGAAGTCGGCTGGACAGCGTGCACATGCACTCTGGAGCTGACAGCAATGCGTCGCTGACAAATGGCTCCGCATTCCACCTGTGGCACGTGTGCTATATGTTTGCCATCACAGTCCTAGACAGTTCACTATTTAACCATTCATGAGAATCAACTGGTGAAAGAGTTTGATGGCAGCTAGGAAGATTAGTGAAAAGTGTGCCTAAAGCATGTGGAAGACTCATCAAAATTCCTAAGCTTAGGAATGTTCCAAATGGAGATCTGCACAGCTAGAGAGTCCATTTGTGGGAACTCATAAGTGGCTACTCAAAAGAACCATAATATTAATAAGTAAGCAATTTTTCTACACAATTTTACCTTGCTTGGAGTGTTGCTAAGATACAGCTTTCTTCAATGAATAGCTTTCCTAATTAGCATCAGTTTTGAAGTATATTTTAGAGGTTCTGTACAAATGAACCATGGACTCCTTTTTTTCCTTCAAAAAAATTGATAACTAAGTAGGATTTTCTTTTTATTAAATCACCAGTGGTTTTCAAGTAAACTATTAATGTAGTTTTGTAGTAATTCTCAGTGTTTATCATAAACACTTTTTGCATGTTAAACATAATTTCTGGCTTGGAATCTTGAATAGGAATTAATTGTATAATGTGTTCTGTGTGCATGCAGGAGTAATCTGTTTGCGTTCATTGGAATTGCAATCTGGACGGTTGCTGTTTGGTCAAAATCTATAAAAGATGAATTTCCACCCTTCATAGAATTGCAAACAATTGCAAAGTTTGCATTTCAGGGAACAGAATTTGTATGTTCAAATGGGAATTTGAAAAAATCAAATGGTTCTCAGTTATAGGACAATTCCCACATATGTGGTTTATAATCAAACAGAGTCGTAGAAATTATTACACTTAGTTACTTCTAGAAATGAGATTGCAGAAGAAACTGTTACCTAAGTTATTTCTAAAACTGGAAAATCGGGTATTTAACTTATCTGTATTGAGTGTGAAAATTCTCTTACAGTACTTGCTATTTTCAATGTATGTGGGTTGCACAAGTGTTTGACTATTTGATTTCCTGTTTATAGGCAAATTAAAGATCAGAATAAGAAGGTAGCAAATTTAAAGCATAAAGAACAGGTGGAGAAGAAAAAGAGTGCCCAAATGTTGGAAGAAGCAAGGAGGCGGGAAGACAATCTTAATGACAGTTCCCAGCAGTTACAGGTAACATCATATCATATATATGTAATGCATGATCATCTGAATTAAACTGCTTTGCTTTGCTTTGCTTTAAAACTTACTCTGAATGAAGGATTGTTTTATACTTAAAGACATAACTTTGCTCTCATAATATTCTAAGCTTCTGAAAATAATAAATCATTTGGCTTTAGCATTTGAATCTCAATCTGTCTCTCTGTTTGTCACTCTGTCTCTGTCTCTGTCTCTCTCTCTCTCTCTCTCTCTCTCTCTCTCTCTCACACACACACACACACACACACACAGAGAGAGAGAGAGAGAGAGATTATACTGTACAGTAGTCAGTTTTTAGTTCAGCCAATAAACAGCATAGAACAAAAGAGTTAAAAATGCAAAGCATTTCAGGCGACTTCTTTGGTAAAAGAGTAAAATGTTGTGACAAAAATTAATTTAAGTAAAACTGTGAGTCTAAAATAGAAGTAGAAATAGTAGTAACACTAAAATATTAAATCTAAAGCTACTGCTTCTGATCAAAAGAAAAGCATAAATCTTCTTGGCACAATGAAGTCTTTTTTTTAACTCAGCTAATATTAGAGTCCTTCTAAGTTTGGAAATGGAGAAAAAAATTAAAAATCTGGCAAAACAATAGAAATTGCCTGCTGAGATATTCAGAGATACAAAAACTTCAGTAAATATTATCAGACGTACAGAAGTATCTTTCTAAGCATCCTGACACTCCTTCGTTTTACACTTATTCAGTGTATATTTCCTCCCATTCATCACAGAATATTTACAGGTGCTATATTGTGGTAAGCATATACAAAGATGAGTCTATGTATAATAGATGTTGTGTTCCTATGAAATCTAAGTGTGTATCTAACAGTTCCATGGCAAAAATGTAGATCTAATTGCAACTCTAGCAATAATAGTTAAGACTAGCTCAAAATTGGTTGTCCTATATCTAGGCTTACTTCTGACTGGCTCACACCAAATTCAGTAAGATTTTAGGCAAAAAATCCAAACCTTTCACTAGAAACCTAATTTAAAGGATTAATGTATAACCTAAACATATGACTGATTCTTAAGTGATGGTTTATTGGTAGCTAGTTGTTTTGTGATAGCAACAGTTGTCACTTTCATTAATTTTTGAATAGCAGTGTAGGTGTTTTTGTGTGTATATTTCTGAATGTGTAATATACAGAATTTATTTAAACATCAAATTAAATTTTCATCAGATTATATTATAATATTAAGGCCCACCAATTTTATGTGAGACAAAATTGTCAATGTTCTATATATTTCACATTTTTGAAAGTGGGAATTAACCGGATTAATTTTACTTACAAAAATAATTGCTCCTTATCATCAATGTAGAGTACATGGAAATCTGTTACATACAGTAGCTCTGTTCTTTTTATTCCTCATTTTTTTACATAATTATTCAGATGTACTGGGACAAACAATTCTTTGCAGAATTGAAGTTAACAACTAAAGGCACTGAATGTGATTCTGATATAAGGTAGACAACTTAATGAGTATTTTTCCTGTCTATGTAGTCAGAACAAGCAGCATACTATAATTTTCTAGGATTGTCTTTTTACAGACTGACTGAGTATAATTCTAAGGCTTTTAGCAGCGTTATAAGAATGTAGTCAACAAAGCTGCAGAAGGCATAAAAGAACTAGTATTCTTGATGCCATACAAGTTGCTCCATGAAGGTCATTCAATTGATCATCTTTGTTGATAGAATATTCTGATACCAACACTTTTCATCCATTAGATCCATGTTGCATTCTGCTCTTGTCTTTCCTAATACACATCCATTAGTAGTAACTAGGAAATGAACAAATCTTTCTACTTCAATTTTACTTTTTCACTGTATTCTACTTTTCTCCTAGTTTCCCATTTTAAAAAAGAACCAAATAATTATATATAGGAATGCATTTCTTCTAATGTTTTGGAATTTTTTTTATATATTCAATTTTGTGTTAATATGTCTATTTTTGCCAGCTAGTTTCTCAAAAGTAATAGCATTTTTATTATTTGCTGTTAAAAGAATTTAAAAACTGATACCAGGCTTTAGTTTGCAAAATGAATTCAGATTTGACATCCCATCATTTTCCATTTCCTTTTAATTAAAATCAAGGCTTTATGCTCCACTCTTTTCCATGCAGTGTTTTCCTTCCTATCTTTCCTATCTTAATATTGTGTTTTGAAAATGTATATTTCACACAACTAACAATATCACTCTTATGGACATATTGTAGGTATCTTTCATTCAGAAAAGCCTAGCAGACCCTGATATGATTGTGGTAATTACAATGCTGTGTAGGATTCTACAGTTAGGAAATTATCTTGCCATATAATTGGCAGAATCCGAAGCACTTGGTAGATGATCATTTTATCATAACAGCAAATCAATCAAATCTTTATTACAATCATTTACATCAGCATAAAGAAGGTATAACAGCTAAGAAAGGCAACTGTTTCTTGTTTACAAGTTCAGAAACAGAAAATGATCCAACATTTGCTATAACGCATTTCAATTTTTCAGATTTGATTAATCATCTCTAGTTGGTTATATTTTTAGGCATTAAATGAATATTTAATGTAACATTTTTATCTGTAAACACATATTTTATTGTGAGAAGATTATGTTCCTAGTCATATAGTACAGGATTTTTCAACTGTTCAACTTATTTTATTCCTTTGTCTTCAGTTTTTCACCTGATTTTTTCAAGTGGATCAATTATCTTTATAGGAAAGGGGTTTGAGAGATCTCAATATTGGGGAGTGTTTTTAAGACAGTTTTTCTTAAGTCATTTACAACATCTCATGCTTCTTCTGGTTTCTTACTTTTGAACTGTCAGGTTGAGGGTATCTGTGAAAAAAGGGTAATGCTTGCTGTATATCTACATCTTCTGCCTACTAACCTGAATTGCATGTGAAGATGTGCTTTTGCACAAAAAACTACCCACCAGTCTCTAGCTGTCTTAACACTAATTGCACTGCTATTGCTCATCTCAGTTTGCTAACTTGTGTCTTGGCTACGGATTTACTCCAGCGCTTCCTTCACTTTACATCTGTGATTTTCTTCTGTATGAAAACATAACTTTGGGGAATTCCATTGCTGAAAATTCCCTCGTGGGTGACCTAGCACTTGGCCTATTTGCTCTAGAAGCTACTTCATCTGGTGTCCTGTCATTTTCCAGGATAGTTTGCATAAGAAGGATGATCGAATTGAGGAGCTAGAAGAAGCACTGAGAGAGAGTGTACAAATAACTGCAGAACGGGAAATGGTATTAGCTCAAGAAGAATCAGCCAGGACACAAGCTGAAAAACAGGTTTGCATGCTTATGGTCAATGGTATTGATATTTCAGGTTAACATGGATAACACAAGTAAAGGAAATACATTAAATAATGTGACGTATAATTACATTTTTTTCCCCATATATAAATCTTAGGCCTGAAAATAAGCCTTCTCAGTAATGCTATCACATTTCACTACACAAGAAGCAGACACAATCAACGTTGTTATAAGAATGTGTTAATAGGTTCTTCTTGAGCACTGTTAGACTGCGACTTTTATAGATGGCTAACAGCATGGTCTTTGTTTAGGGATGTTATTGTCCAAAATGTTTAAAAGCTTCCAGATTGGCTACTCCTGAACTAAACCACATAAATAATGTTTAAGACTGTATGGTAGAGAGAAGGAACCCAATAAATAAAGTGAAAAATATGACAGGTACAGCTAGCATGACAAATGAAGCAGGGGGAGGGGGAGGAAGGAAGGAAGATGCAGAGGGTCAGACAATTGTTTCAAAAAGTTAAAGTCCGAACCTTTTCTCTTTGCTGCAGTAAAGGCTGAAACCACAGTATACCCAAGAACATACAGGTGGAACTCCAAAAATTAGAATATTGTGCAAAAGTTAATTTATTTCAGTAATGCAACTTAAAAAGTGAAACTAATATATGAGATAGACTCATTACATGCAAAGCAAGATAGTTCAAGCCGTGATTTGTCATAATTGTGATGATTATGGCTTACAACTCATGAAAACCCCAAATCCACAATCTCAGAAAATTAGAATATTGTGAAAAGGTGCAATATTCTAGGCTCAAAATGTCCCACTCTAATCAGCTAATTAAGCCATAACACCTGCAAAGGGTTCCTGAGCCTTTAAATGGTCTCTCAGTCTGGTTCAGTAGGAATCACAATCATGGGAAAGACTGCTGACCTGACAGTTGTGCAGAAAACCATTATTGACACCCTCCCTAAGGAGGGAAAGCCTCAAAAGGTAATTGCAAAAGAAGTTGGATGTTCCCAAAGTGCTGTATTAAAGCACATTAATAGAAAGTTATGTGGAAGGGGAAAGTGTGGAAGAAAAAGGTGCACAAGCAGCAGGGACGACTGCAGCCTGGAGAGGATTGTCAGGAAAAGGCCATTCAAAAGTGTTGGGGACACTTTTGAATGGCCTGAGGAGGAGCTAGGAGCCACTCCGCAAGGAGTGGACTGAGGCTGGAATCAGTGCATCAAGAGCCACCACACACAGACGGATCCTGGACACGGGCTTCAAATGTCGTATTCCTCTTGTCAAGCCGCTCCTGAACAACAAACAACGTCAGAAGCATCTTATCTGGGCTAAAGGAAAAACAGACCTGGTCTGTTGCTCAGTGGTCCAAAGTCCCCTTTTCTGATGAGAGCAACTTTTGCATCTCATTTGGAAACCAAGGACTCAGAGTATGGCGGAAGAATGGAGTGGCACATACTGCAAGATGCTTCAAGTCCAGTGTGAAGTTTCCACAGTCTGTGTTGATATGGGGAGCCATGTCATCTGCTGGTGTTGGTCCACTGTGCTTCATTAAGTCTAGGGTCAACACAGCCATCTACCAGGAGATTTTGGAGCACTTCATGCTTTCTTCCACAGACAAGCTTTATGGGGATGCTGACTTCATTTTCCAGCAGGACTTGGCACCTGCCCACACTGACAAAAGGACCAAAACGTGGTTCAATGACCGTGGGATTACTGTGCCAGCAAACTCGCCTGACCTGAACCCCATAGAGAATCTATGGGGCATTGCCAAGAGAAAGATGAGAGACATGAGACCTACCAATGCAGAAGAGCTGAAGGCCGCTATTGAAGCATCCTGGTCTTCCATAACACCTAAGCAGTGCCACACGCTGATAGCTTCCATGCCACGCCACATTGAGGCAGTAATTGCTACAAAAGGGGCCCAAACCAAGTACTGAGTAACATATGCATGCTTATACTTTTCAGAGCTCCGATATTGTTCTATGTACAATCTTTGTTTTCTTGATTGAATGTAATATTCTAATTTTCTGAGATGGTGGATTTGGGGTTTTCATGAGCTGTAAGCCATAATCATCACAATTATGACAAATCACGGCTTGAACTATCTTGCTTTGCATGTAATGAGTCTATCTCATATATTAGTTTCACCTTTTAAATTGCGTTACTGAAATAAATGAACTTCTGCACAACATTCTAATTTTTCGAGTTTCACTTGTAGTAGATCTTAAGAATGGTTATGAGGTCAGATCCCCTTCATAAATACGTTGTTTGAATATACTTTTTTTCAAAAACTGTAGCTATCAGCTATCAAAATAAATCTCACAAAGGGCATTTTTCCACATATAAATAGAATATTGTATTCAAAGAAGAAATGAGGTTTTTTTGCTTTAGTCTTGACCCCCCACCCCCGAAATGAAACTGTAATCCAAAGAGGATGAGGTCAGCAACTTTCCTTGCTAGCAGCTGTGTTTTGGGCCAGCTGCAGTTTTCAGGTCATCTTTGAAAGTAGCGCCCGTGTGGTATCTCTTTGTGTTGCTGAAGGTTTTGCTTGCTATGACATTCACCTACTGCTCCAGCAGGAGTCATAGGTCCAAGAAGTACCCCTGATCACCCACTGGCTCTTTCTGGGGAAGTTCAACCCCATGAAGAACTAGCGATTGAAGTTCCATGGAATTAGAGAATTTCTGTACTAATGAAAGCCGTTTTATTTCGCCAGTTTCCAAGTACTGGTCTGGACTTCCTGCTCATTGCCTCTTTGGCCTGGAGACATGGTATAAAGTTAGGAATCATTGGCATATTGATGCTCCTGAAGCATACTAATGTTAACGAAGCCAAAGGGACAGATGATTTCTTCCAGTAATTTCACGTAGTTGTTAAATAAGGTAGAAGAGAATGAATACCCTGAAATAAGGAGTAGATGTGACCTTTCCTTCCCCGAAAAGATGTTTTTCAAGAAGGAATGAATCTTCTGCAAAACAGTATTTCCAGTCCCCAGCCCATACAGACATTTCAGAACAATACTATGGGCATTTGGATTGAATGTGCAACATGAAATAGGCATGCATTGTTGCTGTATCCCAATGTTCTTAGAGATATAGTCAGGTCTGTGTGTTTTTATGTGTGTACTGACACATATATCAGTGTATGTATACAACACATACGAATGCAGTTAGGTTTTTTCCCACCAAGGTCATCTATTCCTACTTACAATAGTTAGTTAGTGTGTGTGTGTGTGTGTGTGTGTGTAAACAAGTCATTCTGAAGGCCTCTAATAGCTTAGAAATAATGAGCAATTTCCATAAATGATTAGAAAGTGAAGTTGTGAAGTTAGTGTCCTTCTAAAACTAACCCCACCCTTTCTTGATGCTCAACCCTACAGAAACCTTTGTCCCACAAAGTCCTCAGTTCTTCAGAGCACATGTGAGTGATTTCCCATCATCATCTTATCTAGAGAGGTCCCAAGGAACTGATCTTCTCACTGGTTCCTTGGTCTCTGCTGCAGTCATTGGCCCTGCTTTTATGGAGCCATCTTTAGTTTGCCATACATCTTCCAGAAGCCCCTGAAAAACATTTTCTTTAAACGTGATTATTTGTTATCAGTACCTTATTTGTTTTTGTTTTTTTGTTTTTTTAAAACATGAGAATTTTTGCTATAGAGGATTAGAAAAGAGACATGAAATAATATTTCTGAATAGAATAGAATTCTTTATTGGCCAAGTGTGATTGGAATTTGTCTCTGGTGCAGATGCCCTCTGTGTACATAAAAGAAAAATAAAATAAAATAATTCATCAAGAATCATATGGTACAACACTTAAGGATAGTCATAGGTTACTAATAAGCAATCAAATCATACTAAAAAACAAATAAAACAATATAAATTATAAAGATGCAAGCAACATGGTTATAGTCATAAGTGGGAAGAGATAGGTACTAAGAAGGATGAGAAGAATAACAGTAGTACAGTGTTAGTGAACTTTTTGACAGTGTTGTGGGAATTAATTGTTAAATTCAGTGATGGCATTCGGAGGAAAACTGTCCTTGTGTCTAGTTGTTCTTGTGTGCGGTGCCCTATAGCATTGTTTTGAGGGTAGAAGTTGGAACAATTTATGTCCAGGATGTGAGGGCTCTGTAGATATTTTCACAGCCCTCTTTTTGACTTGTGCAGTATACAGGTCCTTAATGGAAAGCAGGTTGATTCAATGGAAGAATGTTGATGTGCATTTAGGACTCTTTTTCTATAAATATAGCCATAAAACGTGAGAGCTCATCTTCTTTGCTTTTCTGGAAAAATGGAGACCTTGTCCACAAAAGACTTTAGCAAATTTATAACTCTTCAGTTTTCTCTTCTTCATGCTATGCTTCTTTAAAAAAGCTCTTGACAGCACATTCAAATTGATATGGTTGACAACACATCAGGAATAACTTAAACAACTGCAACATTTTTCATGAGTTTTGCATCAAAAGTCTAGTTTTTATATTAAAGATTCTTCTAACAACTTTACTTTGAATAAGTCACAATGTAAAATTAGCTGTTTAAAAAATTGCCTTCAAACCTATATTCACTATTTCATTCTTCAGTGTTTAAATCAGTGTTGACCTTTCATCACAGTTCTATTTAAATTTTGTTCATAGATATTTTTTTTTAATTATCTTCTGATACAACTCTGTCCCAAAGTTTATCTAACCAAAGTGCTCCCATAGGTTAATCTATTACATATGTTTCCTCTGTCCACCGTGTACTATAGCACTGAGTAAATTCAAATGGTGTTATCAAATTATCATTGATATGTAAATTAATCATCTGATGCAAAAGGGGAGTCTACTGGCTCAGACATGGGTGAATTCTCTGGAGGAGAAGACAGTAAAGAACAGGAAGTGAACAGAGACGTCTAGAGCATTCTTCATATATATATTTTTGAGATATGTTCCAACAAATTAGGCAGACAGTGAGATTGGAATTAGTTTTTGAGATGTGTTCTGCTGTTTTTGGGGGGTGTTTTTGGTCTTTAAGGCTGTTGGTTTTTTTACTGATATTAAATTGATTTAGATCTCTAAATCAAATTTTAGAAGGACTAGTGCAAATTAAGAATAGAAAACCTTTTAAAGCTGTACAATAGCCTTTCGGCTTACCAACAAACCCATAAATCCAGCTATCACCTTCATTTCAAGTTTCTGACTTTCATAGAGGAATTATTTTTATTTAAGTAAATGTTTCAATGCTATAAGTTAAATCAAGCAGCTGCTTCAGTTAAACAGACAGTTTTATTTAAGTAGAGGCCCACATGCAGGGAGAGATAGAGACCTTCTTATTGGTTGTAGTAGTATTTAGTGCCAGTTTATTGTCTTTTTCAGTTTTTTTAATCCCTTCTTTTTTCCATTGCTTAACAAGCTGCAACTTCTATTTCTTCTCTTCAGGTCTGGAAAGGTAGATAGATTTGAAGAATGGTTTTTGGTTGTTTTTTTCTGTGATGGAAATATTTTAGGGTATTTTTTCCCCCTGATTCATGCTATAGCTTTGCCACCATATTATGCTATTTGAACAATCACATTGAGTCAGGGATGAGATTCAGCCGGTTTGGACTGGTTCAGGTGAACCAGATGCTAATTTTGCATCTGGTTTGTCGAACCGGTAGTTGGAAGGACTCTCTGGCCCTGTCCTGCCCCTCCCAGGAGTCTCCACACACCCCGTTCAAGTCTCCGGAGGGCCTCCGGAGCCAAGGGGAGAACATTTTTGCCCTCCCAGAGGCTCAAGGAAAGCCTCCGGAGCCCGGGAAGGGTGAAAATGCCCACCCCCGGTGGTATAGGAGGCTGAGTAAGCCACATCCCCCACGGCTATGCCCACCCAACAACTAGGCAGAGAACCGATTACTATAATTTTTCAAACCCACCCCTGCATTGAAAATTCTGCACACGGAGAATAAAATTCTCTCTTGTTGAGCTCTTTGAGGTAGTTCAGAAAAGAAACCAAAACCACGAGTACTACTAATACTACATTTATTGTAAGATTACATTAATATAATCTTGGAAAGCTCTTTTTTCCCCATCGCCTGTCTTTCCTTTCCAGAGAACTAAGGAAGGTCCCTTCTGAGATGCCTTCTTCACCACCATTCCTTCTGCAAGCTGAGCTATGTCTTGTCAGACTTGGCTGCGGCTCTTCTTCCTGTCTCCCAAGCCCATTATAGCATGTCTCTTCTTAAATAAAACTCTTAAGAAGTTAGGAAATGTATCTGGTTGAGGTTGCAATAAATATCACATTGAGTCTGTAGGCCCCAAAGATTAGTTTCAGTAGCCAAGTCAAACAATCTGTTTCCAAACAATGAAACATACATTGAAAAAGAGCATCATCTTCCACTCTCAAAAATATTTTCATAATAAAAAGCTTTTTTCAACTTTTCCAGATATTTATACATTTAGCATTTTTTTCCCATAAGAGTCTTTGTCTATCTAAAAAAATTGTTGGATATTTGTGGATTTGCATCGTTAGTTCTGTCCATATGACTTCTACTGCATTACCTGGAAGCAGGTAATGATTGACCTTAAAACACATAACTGATATTACAACGTAAACGTGTAACAGTATATTTTATGTATTTTATTTTATCCAAAGGAATATAATTTGATAATACAGTATTTCAGAATATTCTCAATTTCTGTGTCTTTAGTGGTCCATTTTTATTAAAAAGAGTTTCAACACTTGAATCTTAAATCCAGAAGACTGGATTTTTGAATATATCCAGATACACTTATTACTCCGAAGGAATTGCATTAGATGTTACATAATATTAAGCATATGGAAGAGAGCGTTTGGGAGTTTTTTTGTCAGTTATGCTAAAAGTATCTCATTTCTATATTGCTTCCATGAAGTGTTGGTAACTTGATGTCCTATAGATTAATGTATTTTGCAGGGTTTGTTGAATACTCAATATATGTGGTTTTCCTTTTTAAACCAACGTATAAACATCTTCTACTTCTGCTGTTAACAAATGCTTTATCGTCCAAGAGATAATATTTCAGCATGCTCTGCTTCTTATTGTTGAATAATTGCCATAATCTGAAACTGAGGTTTGTCTACTACCGGGATATGTTAAAGTTTGAGAGATGGCCAGAAGAGAAAACAAATACTTAGCATTGGGCTCTGAGGTTTGCAAATCTTAGTCACTCATAGAACTGTTAGCAATTTTATGGGAAAATATTTTCACCAATCATTTTAAAGAAGAGAGATCTGACTTGGATAAATTTTATTTTCACTTCTATTATGGTTATAATTATAGTTCCATTCTGAACGGCTCAAGGTTAACTTAGTCTTTCATCCTTCCAAGTTGGGTAAAACAAGGACCCAGATTGTTGGGGGCAATATGCTGGCACTATAAGCCTCTTAGATTATGAATAGGTATGTAAGTCTATTGCTGTATTTTGAGAGGGAGTTCTATTGAATATACTTGGTACTCATATTTTCTTTCCCTTTCCCTGTGACTGCCCCTCAAATCTATTTAAAAAAGAAATCCATCTAGGGCACATTTGGAGGACTACAGGAAGCCAGAGGAGGCAGGATTTAAGTCAACCATGTTACAGTTATATGTTCTATAGTTTGAGTGTTTTACTGGTATTGTAAGACACCCATAGTTGTGTTTTAAAATGGGTGCCATACAAATCTTTTTAACATTGAATAAATAAGAAAGTAAGTAAGTAAATAAATAAATAAATAAATAAATAAATAAATTATTAGCATGTATTCCACTAATGACATGATATTGTTACACCTAGCAATATAATTTGGCAATTCAATTATAAATTTCTGGCCTGCAGATCCAATTTAACTTGCCTTTTCTACCCACTTGTGAGGTTTTTCATGAATGATCCTCCTTTTATTCATTTTCCAGGAAAGTGAGGGCATAGACAAACAAGACAGCTTGAGAGCCGTTGCTTGAGTGTGCTGCAATAATGGTTCTCATTTCATTCCATCTTTGTCTTTCCCAATAGGACAGGGGTGTCAAACTCAAGGCCTGGGGGCCGTATCTTGCCCACAGGTTGCTTAGATATGCCCTGTGGGGCTGCCCTGGAACCAGCAAAGGATCAGCCTGCAGTGCCTTTGTCAGCAAAAACTCAGTTTCTGGAGCTCCATTTTCACTGGCAGAGGGTTGCAGGAGCTTGTCGCAGCCAAAAATGGAGCTCGTGGCGGCGGTGGGCAGCACTCCTGAGCTCCATTTTTGCTGGCAGAGATTGGAGGAAGCTGTCACAACTGAAAACTGAGCCCAGGAGCCTATTTTTGCTTGCAGGCGCCCCCAACACGAGTGTTGAGCTGGCCACGCCCACCCTGGTCCCCCGAGGTCAGATATAGCCCTGATGTGGCCCTCAATGAAATCGAGTTTGACAACCCTGCAATAGGAGATGGTATTTCACCAGAACTGTTGTGTCACGTTGCTGTCTGCAATGTGATATTAACGAGGAAGAATTTGAGGGGTATCTCTGGTTCTATCCTATTGAAATCATCCAGGCTCTAGGAAGAGGCTTGATAAATAAATTTGCCTCTGAGTAAAACTTCTTCCATAACTACCTTTCTTTTATTGGTTTTAGGTTTAGTTAAATAAGGAAGGGGTTGTCTTCTTGTCCTGTTTCTGATTTCTTCAGACTAACATGTGCTGGTATCTTTCTCCTTTAGCAATCTACTCTTCCTTGCAATTTATTTTGAACTTTATCAGATATTCTTTCTTGATGGTCCAGCGAAGTGCAAGATGGTTCAAGAGCTAATAGATCAATAAGATGTCCACTGCCTTTAATCAAACCATGGAGATAAGCAAAATGGAATAGAGTTCCAGCATAAACACAAAACTTTTCAATTAGTTACAGAACAACCTTCACTTCATATTAACTAAATATTTGCTCTGAGTGAGAAAGATCTATTCAAATATTCTGAATGTGCATAAGAGAATTATTTTAATGTATTTGAGAATGTGTTAGTACAGTTTTGTTGAAATGCTGAAATTAGGAACAGTGGCTTTGTAATTAAAAAATTGTAATGTAACTTTTCTCTACATTTTAATGAAGATAGGGCATAAAAGATTTATTATCAGTGATTATAAATTAAAACCCAATAGTGAATAGACATATGTGTAATAAAGAAGTGCTGCCTGTAATTTATAATAGTATCAATATATGTTATTTTAAGCTAACTGTGTTATTTCAACAGGGATAAGTTGACCATTTGCAATATTTTTGTTCCATCACGCTATAACTCTGGTGAATGGCAAATATTGTTTCATAATCACATACTTTCTCTCTTCTTCCTCTTTATCATTCTTAAATTCCTTAGGTAGAAGAGTTGATGATGGCTATGGAGAAAGTAAAACAAGAACTGGAATCTATGAAAGCAAAGCTGTCCTCTACTCAGCAGTCTCTGGCTGAGAAGGAAACCCATTTAACCAACTTGCGGGCTGAACGGAGGAAGCATTTGGAGGAGGTGCTAGAGATGAAGTATGTCTTTGTTTCTCTTAATATTTCATTCTGATATCTCCTTTAAGGATCATTGGTTAACTCCTGTTCACGTTATTCATTTTAAAAATTTACTTAAATAGCTGTTGTCTTCAATTGTAATGACCTTTTTATAAGTGGAGTTATGTATAAAAATAGAGGATATCCTGATAGAAATATATTTTTTTCATCCCTGTGCCACATGCATTCTTATACATAGATAGTGTTTTTTGAATTAGTCCTTATCTGAAATTTGAAATTACAATAGGTTATTGGGGTGGATGTGTATACATACTATTTTTAGGAGAAAAATATAGTAATTGAAAAAAGAATGAAAAGAATAAAAAGGAAAAGGAAAAGTAGAAATACAATGTAAGAGAAAATGAATGTTTAAAGAAGTGACTTCCAACTTTCATAAACAGATTTAACAACTCTTTACTGCCTCTCAGTTTACAAAGATTTATTTCTTCATCCCATATCCCAACTGTCATTTATAAGCAAATGCATAAAACATCTTTTTAATTCTTGGGTCAGCAGAAGGTCCATTAAGGTTTTCCAGAAGTAAGATATCTTCTTTTAACTTTAACAAAATAAACCAACTTTATATTATTTTCTTTGACTTCTAATAGTCTTAATCTCTAGCTTGTACAAAAATCATTGTCCAGATTCCTATTTACCAATGGCATCTCTCTTGTCTGGATTTAATTTTTGCATATTCACTTTCATACAGACTATTTTTAAACTGAATGCATTAGTCAAGAATGCTGTTTACGTCCTTGGAATTAGATGGTAAGGAACAGTAGGACGGAGACTTGTATATCGCTCTAAAATGCTTTACAGCACTCTCTTGAGTGATCTACAATATCAGCATATTGCTTCTAATAGTCTGGGTCCACATTTTACAATCTCGGAAGAATGGAAGGCTGAATCAATCTTAAGGCAGTCAGGATACTGATAACACACTTTCAAAACCTTAAGTCAAACTCCATTAGTTTTACATAGATATTAAATATGGGGAGAAGATAGAATGGGATATGAATGGGATTTCTTTAAAAATCTCAGTAACAATTGCATTTTCCCCCATCTCAATGTATCTTTTTTAACTTCATACCATACCTTGACTTAGTTATTTTGAAACACTGTACAATTCAAATTAGTCAAATAACACCCAAATATTTAACTTTTTTTTACTTTAAAACCATTTTTTTTGTTTTCATCAGATTGTCTTGATCTTGTGTGGTCATTTTTACCAACATCTTTGCTTTTCATTTATTAATCTTAAAACTTGTTAGTGCACAAAATCTTTCAATTTTTTTTTATCATAGGCTTGATCTCTTTCAGAGGGTCTTGTAAAATCAACTCTAAATCATCAACAAAGACTCTGAATTTCAAAGCCTAATTTTTAATTTTTAGATCCACTATCTTCTCATCTTGCCTAATATCTATTCAAAATTTCAAGAACCAAAATAAACAAAAAAGGGGACAGAAGACAACCTTGTCTTGTCCCCTTCTGGATAAAACAGGGTTTAGTCAAATCACCATTAAACCCCATTTGATATATACACTAGTTGATTCCTTGAATAAAATTCTCATTAAAGTCCATATTTTCCAATGCTTTGAAGAGAAATTGCCAGTTCAAATTGTTCCTAATTTTCTCAGCATCTGAGTTTAGAGCAGTTTGTTTTAATATTCCATGTACTTTATACTCCTCTTTTAATACACTGTTTGTTCCATGTGGTCGACAAAAAACAATTTCTGAAAAACGTGACTAGTGGTTATGTTATAGAGGTATTTTTTTAACATGAGTGTATCTCATTATGTTTTGAATTCCAACATCCCTGAGAATAATCCTTTAGGGAAAAAAATGTGCTATGCTATCTAAATGAGCCATGACAGTTTTGGAAGGAAGACCAACTGCTGAAAATAGGACCAGGTGGTGATTTTAAGGGGCTTGTTCCAGTCAACAATTGCTCAAGATGTTAATGATGTTGAAAAAGGAGATTCTTTCTGTTGTTCATTTCTTAAGATTTTGCTACTACTGTACTCATGTTTCTATCCCGTCTTGAGAGTCAACTCTTCATACCACTGCCACTCTTCCTGAGTTTGTTTACAGAGGGGGTGTTATGAACAGTTAGATGGTGCGGTAAAAATTTGGTTCTCATTCTAAGGCAACCCCAGAAAAATCTAGTACATCAATTCCAGTTGCAGGTTGTGGAGAATAAAACCTGTCTTATATTGTTTTAATTGAGTTAAAAGCTAAATGTTTATAGTGGGATGGAGGACCCCCACTCAGGAAGCTCTTTAATCAGAACAGATGTCTGAATTCCAGTCAGCTATACACAACTTTGGAGTCATTTTTCCTCTCGTATTATTAGATTATAAAATGCCTATAGAAATGTTGTTGGGGGGAGAAAAAAAATCTCATGTCCTTTTGGAATGCTACATATGGTGCTGTTGCTGGAAGGCTCAGAGATACATTCTGGATGAGCAGAAGCTTTATTCTTTGTTTAATTTTTGCAAGAAAAAAGAGAGAGTTTTGCATAGGTGTTACTTGTCTGGAACACAGAAACTAATAAATGGCATCAACTAACTGAATAATAAGATAGTGCCAAGGACCAGATTTGAAGACTGTAAAACTGGGATTCAGAGCATCGGTGGGTGTGCCCCATAGCCCTTCTCAGGGTCATTTGAAAGCAGCTGCGTCTTCTCCTGGCCTCCCACAACTGCCTTCCCTTTGAATTCAAATTGCTATGCAGCCCTGTATGTCTGCTAGATATTTTTGTTTGTTTCTAAATATGTCTTCTCTAGCAGCTTGATCATAATGTGAAATTCTTACTCAGCTTCATAGGTGGCAAGGAGAGGGTTGAAGGAGTACTGAAAAAGAGAAATTTAATTGTTGCCTAATCCTACTTTTTATGCATCCAAGTGTTAATTATATTACTTGGAGTATACTTTGAGTATATTATATTACTTGGAATAACCTCAGTAAAACTTGAAGCATTGGAGGAGGGATCACACAATTTTGTAGCTCCTGCTCAAACATGTAAATTTAGAATTTGGTCCTCCTGAGCAAATTAATGTTGTGCTATTTTTTTTTCCATTCCCTTCACCTACTTTCTAGCTGAAGGAGGCCTGAACAAGAGTTCAGCTATCACAAGAAGTTTCTCAGATGGAGCCATATTTTCCAAGAGGCAAAGCAGATATCTTTTAATTAATATTTTACTGAGGTTATTAGATCATTAGAAAAAGGAACAGACCCTGAGCAAAAGGCAGATGAAGCAATAATAAATGAATATTATTATTTTATGGGATACAACTTTCTGAAGGCTTAATTATTTTGATGCTAGGTTTAGAAGGGAATCAAAATTGTCCAAGAAAAATTTGATAGTAACCTACATAGGTCACTCTATCACTGGATAGAGTGACAGTGAATCAAACTTACACTACTATTTATATACTGTAAATTGGTAAGGGGTGCGAGTGCCCTGACAATAACATGGCGACGCCCCTTTGACAACACTTCATTTTCAGTAACACAGTAAAGTGTCTCTCAATATTGAGTTAGACTTCTCAGTTTTTAGAATCAACTGAAGATTTATTTTTTTAACCTAGATTTTGAATGTTTGTTGGCGTGACAGTAACAGCTATGGATGAATTACTGTTCTTGCTTTCTTGCATAATGTTTAACCATCATATGCTTTCATTGTTTTAATTTATTTCTACTCCAGCTTTGAAATTATTATAATGAAAATTTGAGTTATGCACTTCCTAAATAAGTAAAAAATGGTTCATTTAAAGAAACTGTCTGGCTAATGCTAGCAAAAAAAGTATAAAACGCAAATGACGCATGTTCAGAGCCAAGGCATTTGGCGTTTGAACTCTTCAGTAACGTTCCATAGAATGTGGATTAATTTCTTCTGTCTGATCCAAAGACCGTAGGTCAGAAGAACATTCCACTGTAGGCCAGCTTTCCATTCAGGTTGTGTGTGAACTTTAAGTGCCAGGATCAAAGTTTGCCACTGCTGGTTGCTGTAATCTGGCTTACCAGCTGCTCCAGCATTTCAGTGTAGCTAATGAACTACAACCGGTTGTGCTGTGGTTTATTGTATCTATCATCCAAAACATGGAATTCTGCGGAGTTTTTTATGTGTGTTTGGAACAGCAAGCCTGGGAGCTGTGCCTGGGTGCAGGAGGGAATAGCGTTTGTGGTTGTAGCCACATAAACCACCAAACTGCATTCCTACAGTTTCTGGAGCGTAAACACAATATTGCTGCCAATTTCAGGTGATACTAATAAAGGAGGACATTTGTAATTCAAGGTTGAAATGCGGGATCCTTGGTGCCCTCTGAGCTTGCTTGTTTTCTTGTATATTACCCAAAGTAGGTAATATCATCAGTGTTACTAAGGAGTGCAGTTTGCTGTCAGTTTATATTATAGTGCCTTGCCTGTCAGTGTTAGTGGGAGTGATCTTAGAGACTTTTTTTATTGGGCTGTTTGCTTCTTTGGTAGTTTTTTGATTGAAGTATTGTTTACTTGATTGCTAGTCTAATGTCAACCTTGGATATCTATGCTGATCTGGGTTGCTGATTGCTGGTGGCAAGGTGCTTCGGTCTTTCTGTTCCTTTTTGGGGTGGCTGGATGATAGTGTCTTTTGCATAGTCTATAGATGTTGTTACGTTGCAGTGGCTCAGTGGCTAAGACGCTAAGCTTGTCGATCAGAAAGGTTGGCAGTTTGAATCCCTAGCACTGCGTAACCGAGTGAGCTCCTGTTACTTGTCCCAGCTTCTGCCAACCTAGCAGTTCGAAAGCATGTAAAAATGGAAGTGGAAAAATAGGGACCACCTTTGATGGGAAGGTAGCAGCGTTCCATGTGCCTTCAGCGTTTAGTCATGCCAGCCACATGACCACGGAGATGTCTTCAGGCAGCGCTGGCTCTTTGGCTTTGAAATGGAGATAAGCACCGCCCCCTAGAGTTGGAAAGACTAGCACATCTGTGCGAGGAGAACCTTTATCTTATAGATGTTGTTAATGTCCATGTGTCTCTCTTGATATTTGATTTGTCAGAGTGCCAGGCTTCTAGAAATTCCCTAGCATTTTTGAACTCCACTTGGTCTAGGATGGTCACATTTTCCCAATTGAAACTATTTAAATCAGTCTATATGTTGTGAAATTAAATTTCAGGTGAAGTAGCAGAGTGGGCATACAGCACAGCATAACTCATGATTTATGATTTTAATTTGAAATATCAATGGATATGTGCTGCCAATCCCCTATTAATGAACCTCTGCCTTTGATCTCAGTAGAAACCAATTTATTTTCATAAATATTACACAAACATGCATTTTTAGGTCATTCACAATATGTTCTTCTAATAGTGCTTCCAATACAGCTTTCAATTTTTGTTTTTGTTTTACTTGAGAACCTTTGATTGTTTCTGGCATCTTAAGCTACTTCACGATTTTTTAAAAGAAGTGAGATGCAGATGTTGTAAATACATACATAAAAATTGCCAGAATTGTTTCCAACTCTTTTACAGAATCTTATCATAAAACGCTGCAAATGCAGAAGATTATGTTACTTATTCCAGA
The DNA here is from genome assembly GCF_009769535.1 of Thamnophis elegans. Classification (NCBI taxonomy): domain Eukaryota; kingdom Metazoa; phylum Chordata; class Lepidosauria; order Squamata; family Natricidae; genus Thamnophis; species Thamnophis elegans. The sequence goes on along the minus strand of NC_045547.1, from coordinate 16,353,465 downwards.
TGTTGTTGTTTTTTATAGACACTTTCACAAGAGATCTAAATGCAGTATTATTTTTGTTTCTTTTATGAAGTCTGAAAATTTATGCACAGGCCTTCAGGTATCCTTGAGAGAAGCTACTGTTGGAAGAAATGTCCATCTGGGTTCAGTTCCAAGTGGACACTGGATTCATGGAAGTTGCTTGGAAAGATGGTTTTTAATGGTGGACAGGACCACATGGTTTGAGGTCCTGGGGGAAAAAGGGGGATCACATGCCTTGAAGATCTTGAAGGAAAAAAAGGAAAGAGATGCTGAGAGAGCCTGAATTTTATACCCTCTTTTGGGCCCCGCCTTGGAGCTTCCTGTTCCTTTGTAAGAAATTTATTCTGATTGGTGGTCAGACTCCCAGGGAGTGGGGGCCTTAGCTAACTTTGTAAGCTGTCTATCTCCCAGGCTTGGTTGAGCATTGCTGGGTGATGTAATCTTCTCGGGTGCCATGTGGTGAGATGAGTAGAAGGCTAATCCTATCATGCCCTCAGGGTCATGTCTTAACTGCATCACCCTGGAGCTGGGGGGGGGGGGCAGGGAGCTGCAAGAAACCGCTTAGTTATTAAAAACATGTTTATCCTTTTCTCATCCAGGGAAATATAATATTCTGCCTTTTTAATATTTCCTAAAATATTTCATTTTTCTAGAAGATGGGTGGGTGCTAACTTCCTACACTAACAAATGCCAAGGCTTCCTCTGGCTATTACAATGCATGAACAAAATCAGTATTATAAAAATGACTCTGTATTTCATTACATGCTTTTGAAAATCACTTATAGCAAAGAGCTAGTCTTTTCTCTTCCCTGTTTTGTTTTCCTCTGTGCAACAACTGGATGATTACTATGAAGCTTTCCTTACATCACATTTCTTCAATTGCTGACAGTTTCCTTCAGAGGCCTTTCAAAAGAGATTTTGTACAATATGCAGCAGCTAAAAGATAGGCTAGCTGTACTTTACTGCATGCTTCCTTACCTTTTTGCAAATGTTCTCATGTTTACTTGTGGTCCAATTTAATCAAAAGGAAAAATTGCAAATTACCTTGGACTTTTGGCTGCATTTTTTTGAGGAAGTACAACATAAGCATGTAAATTTAAGCTCACATCAAACTCGTGCACATTTATGTAAGGACACCACAGCAGTTCCATATATTCCACGTTCAGATGTCTTCACTCACAACTAAAATGGTCATAATACTTTAGGACTTCCATAGGTAAAGGTAAATGTTCCCCTCGCACATATGTGCTAGTCGTTCCCAACTCTAGGGAACGGTGCTCATCTCCATTTCAAAGCCGAAGAACCAGCGCTGTCCAAAGACGTCTTCATCTGTGGTCATGTGGCTGGTATGACTAAACGCCGAAGGGACACGGAACGCTGTTATCTTCCCACCAAAGATGGTTCCTTTTTTTCCACTTGCATTTTTACATGCTTTCGAACTGCTAGGTTGGTGGAAGCTGGTACAAGTAACGGGAGCTCACTCTGTTATGCGGCACTAGGGATTTGAACCATCGAACTGCCGACCTTTCTGATTGAGAAACTCAGTGTCTTAGCCACTGAGCCACCGCATCCCTATGGACTTCCATAGGCTTTGTGTAATTATACCAGAGCCATACGTTTCCTTTTTATTAAAGAAAAACTACCTGTTCCTCAGGGTGTCATTCCTTTTCTCATAAATGTTCATAGCACTTACTAGCATATATAAATTGTTAGTGTGCTACATATTTCATTAAGTATAGACCCAGAATTTCCAAATAAAATTAATCTCCTGTGTTAAGGCTTGTCATTATTGATTTAATATAGACTTACAATAAATACTAGCTTTTAGTAGTTGCCAATTCTATCCCGGAGATATAGTCTACTTGAAACTGGAAAGAGAGAAATCTCTAAGTTTGTTTTATACATATACATAGCTTGTTTTGTGTTGTTTTTTTTAAATGAGCAAATTTTCAAGAAAAACCACACCATATGCCATATCAAAATTAGCTTGCAATCTGTTTTGAATCATATATTAAGTCTAGAAAAATTAAGTCTTCTAATTGGTATCTATTTTTCCTTGGATTCTTTAAAAATATGGTACTGTAGTTGATACAGATTTTGTAAAACAGAGGAAGATTAAGCCTCTTTAATAGGACTCCACAGAAGTCATAACGGATTATTTTTAAAAAGTTAAAACTAATACATTTGAATATATTTATTTATGACTGTGTATGCCACGCACAATCACTAGGACTGGGGTAGGATACAGGGCGGGAGGGCAACTAACTTCATGGCAGTGGTGGGTTATGACCGGTACTGTTCCCGTACAGTGTTCCAGAGGTCCCGCCCGCGCTTCTTACCTGTATTTGAGCTGTTTGAGGCTTACGCGGACAGAGCGTACGGTGCCTGCACGACACTCCGCTGAGCAGCTGGAGCGTTGCGGGCGGTAAGTACGCATATGCGTGTGTGCTGCACGCATTCATGTGGTGGACGCCCGGCACTGCTTAATGGGCAGCATACTCCATTGCATGTTAGGAATAAATAATAGATATTGATAAATTTTAAGAGAAAGATAAAAACTAATCCAAATTATTACAAAGTAATTAAAAACAAAAATAAAAGAGAAAGCTACAAATGCAATTAAAAGAAAAATAGAAAAGAAAGAATAAAAAAGACAAAGTACCATCCAAACTTATTTTCAGAAGTTATAAGTAGTTATAAATTTAACTCTCACTGTGTGATTACAACAAAACTCTGGTTTTACTATAATATATACTATAATAGACTGTAAGATATTCATCAATGCTATATTTTTTTCTGTTTTACACAAATAGTTCACAAGAGGTTTTCAGTCGTCAAATAAACATAGATCCTGTCTTTCCTCTAATCAAAGAACCCAATTCAGCCTTCTCAGCAAGTTCTAGTCTTCACCGAACTTTCCCCCATTGTGAGAATTGCTGAGTCTTTCTATCTTTCCACATTCAATATATCTGGTTACTATTTATTTTATTTTGTTTATCAAACATGTACAAGGTAACAGGTATAAGTATGAACATAAACATGAACAAAGGAAGTAGATGCAGATAAGTGAAGACAGTAAGATAGGGACAGTAGGCACAATGGTGCATATGTCCCCTTTAAGGACCTCTTAAGAACAGGGTGAGGTCCACGGTAGACAATTTGAGGTTGAAGCTGTGGGGATTTGAGGATGTAACAATGGAGTCAGGTAGAGCATTCCAGGTGTTGACCACTCTGTTGCTGAAGTCATATTTTCTGCAGTTGAGTTGCAGCGGTTTACCTTGAGTTTGTATCGATTGTTTGCCTGTGTATTATTGTGATTGAAGCTGAAGTAGTCGTTCACAGGTAGGATGTTGTAGCAGACAATTTTGTGTACTAAGCTTAAGTCCGACTGCAGGCGGCATAGTTCCAGGTTTGTCCAAGGCCAAAATTTCAAGTCTGGTGGCATAAGGAATTCTATTGTGAGCAGAGGAGTGGAGTACTCTTCTCATGAAATACCTCTGGACCTGCTCAATTTTATTAATGTCCAATATACAGTGTGGATTCCAGGCGGATGAGCTGTATTCAAGAATTGGTCTGGCAAAGGTTTTGTATGCCCTAGTTAGCAGTACAATGTTACCAGAGAAGAAGCTTCACAAAATTAGGTTAACAACTCTTAATGCCTTTTGGGCAATGCTGTTACAGTGAGCTCTGGGGCTCATATACAAAAACAAAGAAGTTCCATTATATTTTTTTCCAAATCTTTGTCCATCAGTTAATGGACTTAATTGCATGTAACTCTTTAAAATCCTCTGAATTAGACATATAAAAACTATTTAATTTTCACAGGAAAATTGACAAACTGAATAAGAAAAACAGAGAAGTCTAAATTGACTTCTTTGATCAGAGAAAAGACAAAATGGTGAGAATAGGTGCTAATCAAATTTTATTGTTGTTGTTTAGAACAAATTTTTAAATTTTCCTCTGCATGCAATCACTTTTGTGATCAGATGCATGCTGATATCTGCTGGCTTAACCAGCAAAATACATGTGTCATATATTTATAATGAAAGAAATGTGAAATACTTATGAAACCTTTCATTTCAGCTTACTTTCAATTAAAAAAATGATCTCTGGAAAAGCTGCAAGATAGTTTTATCTTGATACAATTTTAAAGAATCTTGAATACTTTGCCTTAATTCTGAAAATAATAATCTTATTTAGGAAATGTCATAGAAATTTTGCAGGCAAAAAAAAATCATTCGCTCATGCTTTCGTTCAAGATTGAAGATCTTGGCTGAGAATATTTGTGCTTTCCGTTCTATACGTTTATGTGCCTAAATAAAATTTTTGAAGTGAATACTGTATATACTCGAGTATAAGCCTAGTTTTTCAGCCCACTTTTTGGGCTGAAAAAAGCCGCCTCGGCTTATACTCGAGTCAGTGAAAAATTTGCCCGAAATGGAGGAGAAAAAGGGGCGGGGCCATGCCGCTGGGTGACACTCGTGAATGGCCCAGTGCCCCTGTGAGTTTCCCCTCCCTCTGTGTCAGTTTGCCGCGCAGCGCGCAGCGCACCATCCCCCCTCCTCACGTTCTAATGTAATGCAGGGCTGTCTTACGATTCCCCTTCCTCCCCCTCCTGCCGCTCTGCAACGATGTCCCACCTCCTCCTTGTTATGGCAAGCAGCCACATAGCGATGTCCCACCTCCTCTGGTACAGTGATCCAATGATAGGAATCACTGTGCCGTGTGTCATAGGAGGCGGGACATCGCTCCCGCGGCTGCACGGGACATCATCATCACAGCGGGACATCAGCATCATGAGGTGAGTGAAGTATTTCATTGAATACACCGCTAGTTTACTGTTTTTCTTTGAAATAAATATTCAAAAACATTATTGGTATCTATTTTTATTTTTGAAATTTACCGGTAGCTGCTGCATTTCCCACCCTAGGCTTATACTCGAGTCAATAACTTTTCCAGTTTTTTGTGGTAAAATTAGGTGCCTCGGCTTATATTCGGGTCGGCCTATACTCGAGTATATACGGTATGTGTTCGATGTACTCATCGCCATCTGTTTCCCCTGTCTTCAAAGAGGTGGTCTAAAGGACTGAGTTAGAATTAGAGGCTGCGGAAAGAGAATAGTTTAACCACTGGCATCTTCACAAACTGCACACAAAATGTGCTAATTTGGAGGTCTTGGCTTTGAAAATGTAGAGCTGGTTTGGGGTATAATTTCGTAGCCTTCGTGTCAAATGAGGCATGAAACAAACGGGCAAAAAAACGGTAATGTCGCCAATGCAGCTCATTCTGTATTTTCTGTAGACAAGTTGTCAATGAACTGTACAGCTTCAAGAACATTGGGCTTAATCAGAACTGCAGTCAAGCAATATTCAACACCTGCAAGGCAGAGTAAATGGCTCAGTGTCAAACTAAAAGTATAATAAAATCCTGTAACTGTATTTAAATCAGCAATGCTGATTTACAAAGAGCCCCGAATCTCCCATATATGGTTAATCGAGTAGCTCTATGTATATGGCTTAGATATTTCACTGTATGATAATGTTGACCGCTGTAGTTTACCATTCCTTTGCAACATGGAGTGTGTAAAGTACCGGTAATACATCATTTGTGTAAAAAAAAACCTTAGATTTACAGTCAGCATATTTTGAAAATCATTCTTGGCTGATAATTTGTTCTTCCTTGAGAGAACAGTCACAGTGTCTGATAATCCCACCAGAATACTTGTAGCTTGCTTAATGGAAGTTGGCTGCATATTGTTATTCTAAAAATGTATACCTGAAACATGAAGGCCACTTAAAGAAGAGATTCACAGAATCAATTTTTAAAAAATAACCTGCTTTTGGGCACTATTACCATCACCACCCTGATACTGATTCCTCACCGCTCAGAGAAAATAATTGTATTTTGAAAAAAAATCCCATAAATTCCAATACAATATGTTCAGAAATGAGATGTGACCCTAGCCTATACTTTAAAAACTCTTAAACTTAAAATATGTCAAAACATTTTAATCAAAGATGAGACAAAAACTAGCAGAAGAGTGTTACTGGATCTCTTTTTTTCCAGTTCTGAATCAATTGGCATCTGTTTGGAAGGTTGTTATTTGTCCAGTTCTGTCTATGTTCCTATGCATCAAAACTGTTTCCTTCTTCTTCTTTTTTTACACAAATATGACCATGACCATACATGTATGCGCCATGCTATAGGAATATACTTCCTATTCTGCGGGAATGGTCAATTTAAAGAAAGGTATGGGAAAATTTAAACTCAGCCTGTTTATTTTCTAATGCATATCCAAGCAAAAAAGTTTCAAGATTTAAAAACTGTGCAGGAAGTGATTCATCACAATGCTGTATGCATACAGAACATTATTCTGTTAAATCTGGAATTATATGTTGCAGATTCATCAACAGTGTTCTTAAAAGATATAAGAACATTGTTTGTTTATTTATTAAAAATTATTAAGAGCGACTCTAGGTGGTGTATAATAATCAATAAAGCCACAAATATAAAAATACAAAAACCCACATGGAAAAATAAATATTACATCAAACCCAGCAAATAAGAGAAGAATGGCCAACCCAACAATGGAGCCATCAAAGCATGTCTTTGGTTCCCAGGAGCCTCAGGCCTGATAATATAACCAGATCTTGAGGGACTTCCGAATATCAAAAGGCATGGAGCTAATCTAATCTTGGGAGTAGGTCCCTTGGCAGAGAAGGCATGTCTCCCTGGGCTCCCCAAATGTAGGTCCCTAATCCATTTACAGTAATCAATTCAGCTATCGCCCCCTTTAGAATGAATGTCTTTGGAACAGAATTGACTTCCTAGTTCTGGGTCTATTATGCTGCTGGGGATTGAAAATAAAAATTTCCTACTGTCCAAGAAAACAAAATGTTTTAGGGTGGAGTGATTCATCATGGCATGTAAGCTCTTGGTTTCCTTTGATGTTGAGCTTTTATTTTAGCCAGTCTTAAAATTATAGCCCTCTGTTTTAAAGAGAGGTATAAAACCAGGGTGGTATTCTAGTATTTTAAGTGACAGGAATGTGGAAATAGATAATGATCTGCAGAATAACTGTAGAATTGGCTGATTGCTTATAAGTGTTTGGTATGATTTTATCATCTCCATTTTTATTGGCAACATGTACTTTTTAGGTTTTCAGATACGTCATCTAATTCTTTATTGGCCAAGTGAAATTGGACACACAAGGAATTTGTCTTTGATGCATATGCTCTCATTGTACATAAAAGAAAAGATACATTCATCATAAATCATAAGGTACAACCCTTAATGATAGTTATACTAGGAAACTGTATAAATCGGAAGGATACAAGCAACAAAGTTACAGTCATAAGTGGAAGGAGATGGGTGATAGGAACAATGAAAAGACTAATAGTAATAGTAATGCAGACTTAGTGAATAGTTTGACAGTGTTGAGGCAATTATTTGTTTAGCAGAGTGATGGCCTTCGGGGAAAAAATTTCCTTGTGTCTAATTGTTCTGGTGTGCAGTGCTCTATAGCGTCATTTTGAGGGTAGAAGTTGAAACAATTTATGTCCAGGATGTGAGGGGTCTGTAGATATTTTCACAGCCCTCTTTTTGACTTGTGCAGTATACAAGTCCTCAATGGAAGGCAGGTTGGTAGTAATTGTTTTTCCTGCAGTTCTAATTATCCTCTGAAGTCTGTGTCTGTCTTATTGGGTTGCTGAACCAAACCAGACAATTATAGAGGTGCAGATGACAGACTCAATAATTCCTTTTGTAGAACTGAATCAGCAGCTCCTTAGGCAGTTTGAGCTTCCTGAGTTGGCGCAGAAAGAACAGTCTTTGTTGTGCTTTTTTGATGATGTTTTTGATGTTAAGTGTCCATTTTAGGTCTTGAAATATGATAAGTATCGAACTATGAACTATCAAGATATGAAAAGTAATTGAACTATAATGAGTATCAAGTATTTTCATCTAATTGGTCTTGGTCCCTACAGAAAATATGCTTAGACTTCTTAAGTGGATTATTTAAACTATCAGTTTCTATCATAATCTTTGTTTTATTTCTGCTGAGAATACATACACAGACAGATTTCATATATGCACCAGAGGAAAAATTGGCAAAGGAAATTTAGAACAAGCATACTAGATTAGGAATACTTTCCTTTTCTGCCTCTCTCTTTCTGGGTATTTGTGTGTGTATAAATGTAAGTGTAAGCGAACCTCTCGGCTTTGGACATCAGAAATTGGATAAAAAAGTTAGAGCAATTCTATCAGAGAAAAGAAAAACACTAAGACAGTTCAAGGAATCTGATTACAGTCCATGGTTACAACTGGGTGGAATTGGCAAGTAGGAGGCAGGGTGATGACTCTGTTAGTAACAGTATCACTTTTGAAAAAAAAAAAACACCTCTAATGTGGTTACTTGCTTCTTGGCAAGAAGCCACTGCCTGTTCTTAATTTCCCTTTTTGCTTAATTTGCTCCTTGAATTTCACATTTTCCTAACTCCCATTTAGTCTTCTCCACTTCTGTAATGTATGTTTGGGATTATTATTTTTTTGTAGCAATGTTCGTTTGGGGAGGGGTTTTGTTGTTTGTTATGGACAGCCATGCTTTATTACATAGCAGGCAGATAGATAGATAGTTAGATAGATAGTTAGACAGACAGACAGACAGACAGACATTTTCCTTTCCTTGTGGAACATAAATAGAACTCCCTACCAAAGAACAACCCTGTGAGTAGGTTTGGCTAAAAAGGTAGGTTCACCCAGAATCAATATGTGAGTATCAATCACTGAGGATGAACTTGCATTTTGGTCTCCCCAGTCTTAGCCAGCAGTGATTATGCTCTTCCTAAATGAGAGTCTGTATTAGAAGGGGAAAATGATCTGGGCCATCATGGCTCTAGTATGCAATACTTTCAGCCCTTTTCTGTATTTAACATTTACATTATTTTCAATCCATCCTCTCTTAAAAGATAAAAGAGGTGGGGACTCAGAAACAAAACTTCCGAGTAGCTGCCCTGGCCTTTTGGAAAAAACTCTCTCTCTCCCAAGATCAATGCTATCTTTCAGAAAGTTATAAAGTTTTGGCTTTTCCAACAAACATTTGGGGGCTAACTGTCTTGGAATTTACATTGCTATTTTAACCTAGAGCAAAGCTTCTGATAGGTGGCACATAACTAAAACAGTACTGTAATGAGTGACCCAAAATAGCCCAATTGGAGTCTATTTGTTTTTGTTGTGTTCTTGTTCTAAAAGAAAGCAATCTTGATATGTTTTTGTGCCTTCCTTCTGCAAGGTGGTTATAGAAATGCTGTGATTCATCATTTTCTCTTCTGAACTAAACAGTTGAATATAGAGCAGGGTTATCCCACCTTGACAACTTTAAGACTTGAGGACTGGTGAATTCTGGGAGTTGAAGTCCTCAAGTCTTCAAGTCGCCATGGTGGAACACCCCTGTTTTAGAGGATTAAAGAGTGTCCATCTGTTCCATAAGTGTTGCTTGGAAAGACAAAATAGCCAGGAATTAGTGGATGGCTTGGTCTTTTGTCTCATCATTGACAGCTGACAAAAATGCTGATGGGGTGACAATGAAGAAAACATCTGCTCCCCTGCTGGATGGAACAACATAAACAACGGGCAAACCTTATTATTTTCTTTAATTGAATCTTATTAATGAAATAATAAGTATCCTTTCCTAGATGCTTATCAGTAATTTAACTTACAGATACTTGAGGCAATGTATTTATATACAGTATGTAAAATAATATTTCTACTCTGCTGCATACAATGCAGGCATCCATCGGCTGGAGTTAATACCAGACAGTCTAAACAAGTAGAGGAAAACAGCAGAAGTGATTTCAGTTTGTGCAACTGTTTATAAAAGACAGATGCGGAAAGTTTAATATTAATTAAGCACATCCTATGTGATGTGTGAGAGGAAAAAAACATTGCGTTTAGCATTGCTAGTGTATTTGCTTCACTGAAAATCACATTGCGTGTTTCCTGTTGTATAGATCTGTATAGCTTCAAAGCCGGGTATTTTAAGAGGAACTCTATACATAGACACGTGTGTATATTTTGGTTCAAAGGGAGGCCACAATGGTTATAGAAAATGGCATTTTTCTTTATAAGAATCTGAAGTCTCATGTTGGGACTGAGAAATGGTGGGTGGGCAAAGACCTTTTAAGGAATTTAATATCTGAATAAATTTGAATCTGAAGTTACTTTTTGCTTTTCTTTTCTTTTCCCATACTGCCCATCATGACTCTTTCACATTATTTCTCCATATGGCTGAGTTGAATATGAACCGCGTAGTACAGTGGTTTTTCAGCCTTGGGCGATGGTGGTGGTGGCTGTTACGTAACACTTATACAACATGAAATCACAGCTGCCAATTCTTTAGTTGGCTTTCATTTACATGGAGTTTTTCCCAAGAACCTAGGAGGTCGTAATGTATCGGCATAGTAGATTCAAGCATTGTGGCATTTTGTAATTGACAAATGAAAATGTTGTCGATGTGCAGATTTTCAAAGTGCTAGCCAAGGCTTTTTAGTATGGCGCCCAATGTGTCAATAACCACCACAGCCAATTTATGCCATAATCTTTCAATTTCAGTTTTCAGGCCTTGATACTTTGTGATCTTCTCCATTTCTTTGTCTTCATTTCTACTATTCCATGGTAATGCCACACCACTTATCTACACTTTCTTCTTTTCAGCCACAGTTAAATCTGGTGTATTATGCACCAGGATTGTCTTAAGTTTGTATTTGTAATTATTCATTTCTTACAGCTGTGACCTAAAGCTTATACCGTACCAGGGCTTCCAAACAACTAGGTTCATTTCCCATATCCATTTGCTCTTCACAGAATTAAAAAAATATGCTTTGCCTTTTTTTTACTGCAAATGTATTCACAGTTATATAATATGTGAAAATCTGTGCTTACTTTCATTTACTAGTTGTTAGTATTGCTTTCATTGAGGAGTAGTATCCTTGCCTTGTTGCTGGCATAAAACTACAGTGGTACCATGGTACTCAACTGCTTTGAAACTCATCAAATTTGATACTCGACACAGATTTTGTCCTGATATTCATCGTTTGTTTGGTACTCACAAAACTAAAAGGTTAGTTGCCTTGTGATTCATTACATTATTCTTTATGGGAAACATTTGTTTGGTACTCATTGTTTTTTGTCATCGTATGTCCCAGAACCAATTACCATATTTTTCAGAGTATGATACACCTTTTTCCCTCAAAAAAGAGGCTGAAAATCTGGGTGCGTCTTATACACTGAATACAGCATTTTTTGCCTCCTGAAACCCCGCCCCTTCACCAAAATGGCTATGCATAGCCTTTAGGAGACTTATAGAATGCTCCTGGGGGCTGGGGAGGGCAAAAATGAGCGAAAAACAGACCAGCTTTTGCCCCCAGCCCCCAGGAGCACTCTTCAAGCCTCCTAAAGGCTATGCATGCCTTTTTTTTTTCTTTTTTTTTTTGACATAAAAACAGGCCCGTTTTCGCGAAAAACAGCCCCTTTTTGGGAGGTCTGCAAAGTGCAAAAAGTTTTTTAAAAATTTGCCTCTTCAAAATCTTGGTGCGTCTTATACTCCAAAAAATATGGTAATGATGAGTGCTGAGGAACCACTGTAATTTTATTCATGGCTTTTGAAGATGTCATATTTTATTGGATAGGGCATGCAGATCAAGTGGCAAGTAGGGATTCACAAATTGCGAGTTCATAAATGGGAGCATATAGTTGTCATCTGAAGAAAACAACTTTCAGCTTTGGGTTAATTTTTAAACGGAGGATGGACATTCACCAATACATATTTTCCTATTATTTTCAGTGCAAGGTAGGCACACAGCATGCCTGTATACTGGCTTGAAGGTGGGGGGAGAGGAAAATGACATATCTAGAAGAAGAATTAAGGAAAACAGATGACTCTTAATTAAAAGAATTTGTCAGCACTCCAGAAGTTTATTTCAAAATTTATTGCCAAGCTTTCAGAGTCCCTCCATATTTTGCTTCCCGTGACATATTTCAAGGAAACCAGAGTGTGCTGTTTTTAAACTTGATTATAGGTTGAATACTGCCAAGTAATTATCTGTCCAGAAATTGCTTTTCTTTCTCTTTTTTCCCTCCTTTTTTTCTTTACAAGTATGCATGAGAGGAAAGCTTGCTCAGAGTTGCTAGTATAATTAACCATTTCAGGCTGGCCAAGTTTCTACCTAATAAACTTTAGATTTCACTTATAGTACCTGCTTGTGGATTCTATAACTGTCTGTACATTTCAGTCTGGCTTCAAAACTTGTTGAAATTCTGACCACTTCTTTACTTTTATTGTGAGTAGGCCCTAAATTACGTTTAAATGCATTTTAAAATGTGGTAGCTTTGTTGCTCTAGTAACTTATTAAAATGATGTAATTGATTATCAGTTATTAAATAGATATAAATTATGTAATTAATTACAAAAATAAATAACTCAGTGTAGCAACATACTGTTAAATTGCAGCTGTTAACTGAGAATTCGAGCTCAAATAAAAAGGAATTCAGTTGACCAATTCAACAAAGTTGTATTGAAGATAGAGAGACATGATGGAGAAAATTTGCAGACTTGCCTATAGGATGAAACAAGTTGGCCCTTTAAAAAAGGGCTCTGCTACATTGAACCAATGTGGGTCATTGCCGCAAAATGAACAGTGGAGAAGAACAGGAAATAATGACAACCAGAAGAACAATGGAGCATGACAAAACTGATGGACAGGAGAGCAGTGGGTCATAGAAAACAATGGAACTTGCTGACAGAGTTGATGAGGGTTAGAGTGGTACCTGAGCAGCCTATCCTGAGATGCTGCACAGTTGTCAGTGGAAGTCAAAGATGTTGACAGAAAAGAATCAGGGAGTTGGAAGTCAACTGGGAGCCCATGGCAAACCACTGATTGAGGAGGTCCAGGATGCTAATTGTGAAATCAGAGCAGGCTGAAGACCTAGAAACAGTCAACAGCTCACAGTAGATGGTAAAAAGAGCAGGAATCTCCCAAGCACCACGCCCTCTACTCCCCAGAAAGCCAAGTCATGAGTCTCTCCCAGGACAACAGTTGAGTGGTGACTCTAACAAGCAGCAGCAATTTTCTTCCAGAAAGATTCCTTCCACATCCTGAAAGCTGGATGCTCTGTTTATTGGACCATTCAGTGTAATAGTAAGGATCAGTGCTGTGGTCTTTCATATTCAGCTGCCAGACACACTGAAAACACATCCAGTTTCCTATCAGTTCCTCCTGGTCCTGCAATTTTCTTTTTGTCCTTTGTGCATAGCTGTGTAAGAACGTTTGGTGCTGGAATATTGGAAGGAGTCTTTGATGCCTAAGCTAGCTGGCTAGCTACCCTGTCAGCTTCTGCACCTGCTAGCGGTCCTAAATGAAGGAGGGCATTGTTTGAGGAGAGATGAAGGGGGCACATTGCACAAATGGGAGAGGACCTGTTCCCCTTGAAGATGTGAGAGAGAATTCTGTGAATTTCTGGCAGAGAGACAGAAGAAACCAACCTTCCCCTTTCCTGCTCTCCTTAATCAGGAAATAGAGGGAAAGAAGCCTGAAAAAGGAAGTCATAATATGAGGAAGTGCTTTGTCTGATTTTTTTTTTAATTAAATAAATGGAAGTGCAAGAAATGGCGTGATGTTCTCCAGCTACCCACAACCTGAAAGAGAAAGGAAGCACTTGACATGTCCAAGTCAGACTCCCTTTCTGACCTGCTTTCCATTGTTTCTGAGTTTCTGGCTCCTGGTGTCCCCCTATCTAGGGGGGTGATCACTGTTTTTTGACTCCGAACGTGGATTATTTGAGCTCCGCCAGACCTGCCTTTGGAATTTATGACCAACATCCCTGGCCATCTCTCTTCAGATAGCCCCTCTCTCTGCTGCAGGACGCAGGCAAAACTTCACTCTGCTGCAAACATACTCTTGCCAGATTTACAACCTCCAGTGTATGTGTTATCTCTGTTTATGCTACCTTGTTGAATTGATTTACAGTTAAGCTAATAAAAGTTCTGAGAACCGGTATGCTTTTCTTTCTTGCCTGTTCTCAGCTGGACACACAGGAGGAAGCAGCCCAGAGCTTAACCTGTGCTCTGAAGCATAGATTTCTGACTCTTTTTTTGCACTGCAACAGGGATCATTTGTTCATCTCGAGGCTTCATTCTTGTCTGCAGTAAAGATGCTAATCTAGCTAAGTTGTGTCTGGGAGTCTTCTGCCAAGCCCAGCTGAGACCTGAATTAAGTGTCTGATTTATTACCCAAAACTGGGTGTGAAGCCTGAGATGAAAAGGGGCAGCTCAGGGTTTCTATTGATTCGGAAAGTACAAATCAGATAATATTCACTGAACTAATTTTTCCTTGTGATTTAAAATATGGTCCTTCCTCTTTTTCTTTTTCTTTTTTTGCCACACCCTCATGATCTACTATCTTGGCCTAATAAATTGTTCTCTCATTTCTCGTCACCGAGGGTTTTTCTGTTTTGTTTCATGTACCTCAAAATTGAATCCCTTCCGTATATTAAGAGGAGGGTGTAATGGTGCCTGTGTTTTCCATTGCCCCTTGAATTTATTCTGCATTTTACTTTTAGAAAAATCTATAGCTTCTCTCTCCTGAGTCAGTTCTGTTTGCCAACAATGATTTTTTTTCCACTAATGTAGAAGAGGCAATAGGAAATGAAAGTATTGCTATATTAACTGAAATGATACAGCATATTTCCAGGTGTAAGGACTTCATTCAAATGTGCCTCCCTGATTATGTGTATCTGATATTCCATCTCAGATTAATAAATAAATAAATTTCTGATGCCCTAATGTGCACTGATAACATACCACAATTACTAATCTTTTGAGAACATCATAACAACAGAAATAGTGAAAGGGAGAATGGAAGAAGACAACAGAGCTCATAAGCATCTCTCTCTCCAAGAATCTCAGCTACAGCGTTACAAATTGGATTTTGAGCTCCAAGCTCTCTTTCCCATTGATTTTCATACAACTGAAATTGCAGGTAAGTAGGTAGGATAGAAGATGGATGGATACTTAGATAGATACATAGATGATGGATCGACTTAACCATAATGGAGCCCAATATTTTGGTCATAAATTATTGTGATCATAAGTCAAGGCATCATGTGACTGACTCAATTTGAAAATCATTTACAATGGTCATAAATAACATTAATAACACAGTTATTAAGCAAATTCAGCATATCCAATGGATGGGTTTTGCCATTTTCTACTGGAAAGTGATGAAAAACCCCATCATTAATCATGGGCACGTGATCACGGGTTACTACAATGTTTCTAAATAAAACTTTGGTTTCACTTGGTACACTGTACACTTGAGTTTTGAGTTTCTGGCTCATTTATTTTAGACATCAGAAGCTTTAAAAATTGTTAATTTGATTTTTCATGTAACCAAATGCAACAAATAAGAGAGGCTGATGTTAGGTAGTAAAGAAAGGGTTTAGTTCAGAGGTGGGTTTCTACCGGTTGGCCCCAGATCGGGCACTGGAAGCTCCGCCCAGATGCTTCTGCACATGCGTGCACAAGCGTACCGGTAGTAAAATAAATTGAAACCCACCTCTGGTTTAGTTGAATAGTAAGGACAGAGAGCAGAGTATCGCTTGCAAAGTGAGATATGCTTCATCTTTTTCTAGCAATATTTGAATGCTTACCACAAACTGCTCTTAATGTTGTAATATTGAATAGAGTTGCAAAGATAGAAAGAAATTGTCAAAAAGTGAAACAATTGTCTTCCATTTTCCAGGTTAACCCAGTGAAATTATAGAATAAATGGGAAGCATGGAAAACACAGAAAAAAAAGAATAGAGACACATTCATCTTTCATTAAAACAAAATCATCTGCTCTATGGGATGATGGTGATACGAACCTGATTTCTTAAGCTCTAACAAAAAGCAATCATTACTCTGCAGAATTTCAGAATAAGTAATGGCATTATATTTTCCACCTCTTTTGAAGAATTGAGGTTTTTCCTGCAGCCACGGTCAGCCATTCACAATTCATAGCTCTTCAATGTGTGCCAGCAATTGCAATATTTTAAATGTGATGACATAGCTGCAAAATTCAGATCTATTGTGTTTGTAATCTAGCAGTCCTCCTATTTGTTCCAACCCAATGAAACCTTGGCAAGAATTTACAGTATGCAAAGGGAGTCCGATAGCAAGATCCCTCTCTGAAAGCATACTAGAACTAAATGTGGTCTGCAAGGATAAGCCAGCAAAAGCAATGTAGAGTTCAAAAATAGGTTGGATCAAACCAGGAGCTATGGAAAAATAAAATGAGAAAAAAAAATATCACAGTGCATCTCTATGGGAGAAACAGTTGGGCAACAGCTCAGAATATTGCTGGCTGTTCCATTCAAAACTCTACTCCATTGTTGTCATTTACAAATCTACACATAATTCAGAACTCTAAATTGGGGTTTTTTTTAATAACCTCAAACAAATATAATGATGTTGAAGTCAGTTTTTCCCCTTGCTCTCTTTTACACAAATGAAAAAAAAAATTATGACCAGGGGTTGGTTTTTTTGGCTTCTAGTTATTTTTTTTAGCAAATTAATCCAGATGAGCACTTTAAATATGATTCCTATTCATTTATAGTAGCTTTTAAAAAAAATAATGCAGAAATTTGAGTTCTAGACTCCCCATAAAATGTCTCCTTCAAGTACAACTTGACTTTATGGATATGTCCGTTTAATTTTATAACAACTATACAAAAGTGGTTTGTAATTGTCTTGGGGGGCGTTGTTGGGGTTTTTTTGTTTTTCTTACTTCCCAACCTAGCCTATAACCCCCCAAATCCCTGGAGGGGTCTCATTCAAGAGGCCCAATCTGTATAGCTTCCAAGCCAAGACAAGGTCAGTCACTTGATGAGAGAAATATTTATTGGTAGCCCATAAAATGGTTCTCAACTTCCTTCATTTATAAGGAGTGGCCTATTAAAGTTAGAGATAGAATTTGCCAGACAGTCTTGATCTGATAAGTATACAATCTGGAAATCATACCTGCTGTTTTTAAAATACCTTTTAAGGTTCCTATTAATCATACTTGTCAGGTGGGAAAATGTGGATAAAATCTTATTTAAAGCTTAGATTGGGGCGCTATTATCCTATTGATATTTCTAACATTCAGTAAACATCTTCAGAGATTAAGAGTTTGAAAGTTGGACTCATATTTGATCATTGTGAACACTTAAGTGACGAGCTATATCTAGTCTGTGAAATTGTGTGAAAGAGAATCCTGTCATAAGAGAAACTAGTGGTACACAGTTTCCTCAATTTACAACCAATTGAACCCAAAATTTCTGTTTCTAAGCAAGACAGTTGTTAATTGAATTTTGCCCCATTTTATGACTTTTCTTGCCACCATTGTTAAGTGATTCACTACAGTTGTTAAGTTAGTAACACGCTTGTTAAGTGAATCTGGCTTTCCCATTGACTTTCTTGTCCGAACGTCCTAAAAGGTGACCCCACGACTCTGCATCTGTCGTAAATATGAGTCAGTTACCAAGCATCTGAATTTTGATCACATGACTATGAGGATGCTGCAACAGCTGTGTGAAAAACAGTCGTAGGTCACTTTTCTCAGTGCCTTTTTAAGTTTGAACTAAACGACTCATTCATTCTAAGCCCTCCTTGTTCAGGTGACCTAAAGGAGAACTTTTTTTAAGGGACTGGAAAGAATTGAAGAAGATACACTCTGCAAAGTTTTTCTGACTGTTTAACCCCTAACACCCCTAACACTCCTCGGTGTGTGTTCTGTTAAGATACAGCCTGTTGTGCCTTAAAATGGCTTCTCCTGTACAGCACAGTGGAGTTGCCATGGTAATGGCTCCCTCAGGTAAGGGGGGAAATCCAACATAAGAAATTATGTTTGGTCCAGACATTTTCAACAAAATCAGGGCTTTTCCTGTCTAATACAGGATTAGAATAAATAAATAGCTGGGCAACACTGGGTTATCAGCTTGTTGTCCAATTTTAAAGCCACTGGTTCCTTGGTCTCTACTGCAGTCATTGGCCCTGCTTTTATGGAGCCATCTTTAGTTTGCCATACCTCTTCCAGAAGCTCCTGAAAAACATTTTCTTTAAACATGATTATTTGTCATCAGTACCTTATTTGTTTTTTCTTTTTTTAAAACATGAGAATTTTTGTTATAGAGGATTAGAAAAGAGACATGAAATAATATTTCTGAATAGAATAGAATTACCATATTTATCGGCGTATAACACGCAGTTTTAAAACTAAAATTGCAAGCTTAAACCCTGCCTGCGTGTTATACGCCGATACTGCGTGTTATACGCCGGGTCCACTGTTCCCTCTAAGGTGCGCGGCCGCGCGGCCGCGCACATGGCAAGAAACCCCCGCGCAGAGGTTTCTAACTCCCGCGCAGAGGTTTCTTTCAAAGCAAACGTGGGGAAGTCCTTTGCAGGCAGCTAGAACTGGCTGCCTGCAAAGGACCTCCCCAAACTTGTTTCAGCGGCAGCTCTCAGCCTGGCGGCAGCGTCACACAGACTGTGGAAGGAGGGGGAGGAGGAGGGAACCAAAGAGAGCTTTTACCGAGTCTGCGCCCCACAGCCAGGACCGTCCTGGCGCCTCCAGCCGCGTTTCTTCCCCGCAAAGCCCTTCGGGCAACCCGAGAGTTCCGCTTGACGCCAGAAGGGCTTTGCAGGAAGAAACGCGGCGTTTCTTCCTGCAAAGCCCTTCTGGCGCCAAAAGGAACTCTCGGGTTGCCCGAAGGGCTTTGCGGGGAAGAAACGCGGCTGGAGGCGCCAGGACGGTCCTGGCTGTGGGGCGCAGACTCGGTAAAAGCCTCTCTTTGGTTCCCTCCTCCTCCTCCTCCTCCTCCTCCTCCTTCTTTCTGGAGCCCCTTCCTCAAAGATTTGGTACCAAAGCAATGGCGGTGAGGAAGTTGTGTCTTTTGGATTTTGCACTGTTGTCTTTTCAATGGTTCTCAGACTGGTTGAACCTTTAGCAGCTGGGGTGATATTCTTTACTGTTAAGGTTACAATTGGATGTGTTGGACAAATCTTAAAAGATGAAACTTTTATTAAAACGTTTGACTTAACTAAAAACGTCTTCCTTTTTCTTCTTCTTCTTAAATATGATTTATTTATTTATTTTTACTTCAGAAGTTTGATGACCGTTGTACAAACTAATCCAACCTAAATGTAGAGGAGGAGAAGAAGGGGGGGGGATTTAAAAAGAGCAGAGGAAAAAGAAAAGAAAGCATGAAGAAAACATAAAGAAAGGGATGGGAGGGAGGGAAGGAAGGAAGGCACTTTATGTTGAAACAGAAAATATTATATAAGGAAGAAAATGGAAATAACTTAGGAAGGAAGGAAGGAAGGAAGGAATTGCACTTAATATTGAAGGAAAAGAGAATGAAGGAAAAAGTATTGGAAGGATTGAAAGAAGGAAGGAGGAACAAAGAATTACACTTAATATTGAAATGGAAAAGAAAATATAATGAATGAAAGAAGAAGTATAGGAAGGGAAGGAAGGAAGAAAGAAAGAAACAAAGACTGTTGAAACAGAAAAGATAATATAAGGAAGAAAATGGAAAGACGTATAGGAAGGAAGGAAGGAAAAAAGGAAGACAATGTTGAAATGGAAAAGAATATAAGGAAGAAAATGGAAAAAAGTATAGGAAGAAAGGAAGAAATGTACTTAATATTGAAACAGACAAGGGAATGAAGGAAAAAATATTGGAAGGATTGAAAGAAGGAAGAAAGAATGGAAGGAACAAAGACAATGTTGAAATGGAAAAGAATATAAGGGAAAAAATGGAAAAATGTTAGGAAGGAAGAATTACACTTAATATTGAAACAATTGAATATAATGAAGGAAAAGGAAACAGGAATAAGGGAGGGCTGAAGAATTCTGGGAACTGAAGTCCACCCCTCGTAAAGTGACCAAGGCTGGGAAAAGAATCCGCACTAGGGACAATGCAAGCTATGCTTCACCCCGTCAGTCCATCTTAGCGTGCAAGAAAGACATCAGACAACGCCATAGTTGCTATGGTAGCATTTGGCTATGCGCAGCGATGCTCTCCTGGTCTTTATGGGTGGGAGGGGGGCAGTTGAGCTATGATGCTAATCCCCTCGTGGGAACACAGAGGGTGGGAGAAGAGAACCAAAGAACTTCAAACTCCAAGGTTCTGGAGTGGAGAATAAGGGGATCAACTTTGTCTAAATGATATTGACATATAAAGAACGGTTGTAGGAACTGGGTATGTCCAGTTTGATGAAAAGAAGGACTAGGGGAGACATGATAGCAGTCTTCCAATATCTCAGGGCCCAGGGTTGCTCCAAAGAAGAGGGAGTCAAACTATTCTCCAAGGCACCTGAAGGCTGGACAAGAAGCAATGGATGGAAACTAATCAAGGAGAGAAGCAACCTAGAACTAAGGATAAATTTCCTGACAGTGAGAACAATTAACCAATGGACCAACTTGCCTCCAGAAGTTGGGAATGCTCCAACACTGGAAGTTTTAAAGAAGATTTTGGATAACCGTTTGTCTTAAGTAGTGTAGGGTTTCCTGCCTAGGCAGGGGGTTGGACTAGAAGACCTCCAAGGTCCCTTCTGTCATTCTATTCTACGATTAGGGGACTGGAAGCTAAAACATATGAAGAATGGTTGCAAGAACTGGGTATAATGAAAAGAAGGAATTGGGGAGACATGATAGCAGTCTTCCAATATCTCAGGGGTTGCCACAAAAAAAGAGGGAGTCAAGCTATTCTCCAAAGCACCTGAGGGCAGGACAAGAAGCAATGGGTGGAAACTAATCAAGGAGAGAAGAAACTTAGAACTAAGGAGAAAATTCCTAACAGTTAAAACAATTAACGGAACAGCTTGCCTCCAGAAGTTGTGAATGCACCAACACTGGAAGTCTTTAAGAAGATGTGGGATAGCCATTTGTCTTAAGTGGTGTAGGGTTTCCTGCCTAAGCAGGGAGTTGGACTAGAAGACCTCCAAGGTCCCTTCCAATTCTATTTCTATTGTATTCTCTATATTCTATTCTTTCTCTGTTCTATTCTAATCTCTTCTGAACTAAATGTTTATCTAGAACTCAAATAAATAGCTGCTTTTTGGTTTTATTTTTTTTAATATTTATCAGTCTCTCTTTTATTCCATACTTCTGGTTGAAAGACTATTCTATGTCATGCTAAACAAATGCATATTCTAGTGGTGGCGGGAGCTCGTTGGCATCTTCAGCAGCAGCCCTGCCTCCTGTGAAAAAACCGAAGATGGAGCAGATCCACGCAGATGACGTTGCTGCAACATGACTGGAGGAGGAATTCTGGGAGTTGAAGTCCACAAGGCTTAAAGCTGTCAGGTTTGAAGACCCCTGGGGTTTTTTTCCTAAAGGGTTAGGGGTGCGAGGGTCTTGTAACTTGACAGCTTTAAGACTTGCACGCTTCAATGCCAGAGTTTCTGAGCCAACATTTTGGTTGCTAAGCAGGACCGTTGTTAAGTGATACTGATATTATATAACACTTTTAATTAAGCGGGTACCTTGAATAAACATAACTTTGAGTTTCAAATAATACTGATTTCGTTGTTGTCTTAGGTGACATCTGTGAAAAAAATTCAGGTGCTCAGGCATGAAAATGTGCCGCTCAAACACTATACTTTTCCGCTCACACTGAAAAAAAATTAGAGGGAACATTGCTTGCAGCAGTGGCGGCAGCTCTCCAGCCACCTGCTGTTCGCTTTAACCCCATCATTGAACAAGCGGCGGCTGGAGAGCCGCCCGCTGCCTGATTTAACCCCATCCTAGCAGCAGCGGCTCGCAGCGGCCAGAGAGCCGCCCGCTGCCTGTATTTTTTCTCCATCATTGCGGGTGCTTACCTTCCCGCCCGCCTGCTCTCTGGTCCCAAGTGTACGCGCCGGCATTCTCCCAATCAGCTGTGAGTCCGCAGCCGCCCGCGCTGCTGTTACTTCTGCCGTACTTCTGACGAGTGACGTCCCTGACGTTACGCTGAGGACGTTACTCGTCAGCGCAATTAAAGAGTAACCTGAGTCTGCTAGCGACACAGGCCAGGTACTGTGGTGAAAACAAAAACATATAGAAATAGGGGTTTATGTGGGGGGGGCTTGTTATGTGGCGCAGGGGGAAAGAGTATGTGATATGGGGGGTGGGGTTATATGGTACAGGTGGTATCAGGACTATGTGGTACAGGGGGATTAGGTTGTACAGGTGGATCTGGGGGGGGGATTAGGTGGTACAGGGGGATCAGAGGGGGGAAAATGATGTGACAGAAGAGGGTGGGGAAGTGAAGTGGCAGAGGGGGAAATGAACCGCATGTCTGACGGTAACTTTTATTGTTTAAACAGCCATAGGCAAAATACTGTATATCCCTGATGGAATCAAGACAGAAGCGTTCAGCATATACAGCTGCTTTCAAGTTAAAAGTTGTAGAATATGCCAAGCAACATGGGAATAGGGCTGCAGCAAGGCATTTTGGAGAGCCACCAACAGAATGCACAATACAAGAGTGGCGAAAAAATGTCGAAAAAATCAAGATGTTACCAAAATCAAAATGTGCTTTGCGCAGTGGCATAACGAAATGGCCACAACTAGAAAGTAAAGTGAAGGAATTCGTCCTGAACCAAAGAAAAGCAGGCATTGCTTTATCAACAAAAATGCTGACTTTTGAAGCTGTGAAAATCAGCAAAGAGCTGCAAATCCAGGATTTTAAAGGGACAACGTCATGGTGCCAAAGATTTATGAAGAGGCATGACCTTCGGATGCGAACAAGAACAAGGATTGCCCAGCGTATGCCAGATGATTATGAGGAAAAGATAATACATTTTCATAGATTTATTATCAATGCAAGAAAAAGACAAAATTTTGAAATGGGTCAAATCGGCAACATGGACGAAGTTCCCCTCACTTTCGATGTTCCTTCAAATAAAACTGTGGATTCAAAAGGTACTAAAACAGTAACAATTAAAACTTCAGGGCATGAAAAAAATCGTTACACTCTTGTTCTTGCCTGCACTGCAGATGGAAATAAGCTGCCTCCATTGGTAATTTTTAAAAGAAAAACGTTACCAAAGGAGAGAATTCCTAGTGGCGTACAAGTGCATGTTCATCCAAACGGATGGATAGATGAAGAAGGCATGAAGCTTTGGATTAAAAATGTGTGGGGGAAGCGCCCAGGTGCTTTGTTAAAGAAGCCATGCTTATTGGTATTGGACGCATTTAGATCTCATCTTACAGAAAGAACAAAGGCGGAGTTTCAAAAGTTCAAAACTGATATAGCAGTTATTCCAGGCGGACTGACCTCACAATTACAGCCATTAGATGTTTGCATTAACAAGCCCTTCAAAGCTTTTATGCGTGAAGAGTGGAATAAATACATGTGTGATGAAACTCAACATGAAGTTACAAATTCTGGGCGAATGAAAAGACCTAGCATTTCAAAAGTGTGTCAGTGGGTGAAAACATCATGGGACGCAGTCAAAGAAGATATTGTTATCAACTCTTTTAAGAAATGTGGCATAAGCAATGCTTTGGATGGGGAAGAAGACGAACTGATCTATGAAGACAGTGAAAGCAGTGAAAGCAGTGCTCAGTTTGATTTTGAGGATACAAGTGAAGATGAGGAAGAGTTTTTTGGTTTTCCAAAAAGCAGTGATTCTGATTAAGTTTTTTTGCTCAAAGAGGTGTTTTTTCATTTCATATTTGCCTTTTAAGAGGAGTTAATGTTATAATTCATGTTCTAATGTTATAAATTTTAATCCAACATTAAGTTCCGAGCTTCCAAGTCATTTATTTTTAATGAAAAAAATTTTTACTCAAATTTTTGTGTTAAAATGGGGGATGCGTGTTATACGCCGGTGCGTGTTATACGCCGATAAATACGGTATTTATTGGCCAAGTGTGATTGGAATTTGTCTCTGGTGCAGATGCCCTCTGTGTACATAAAGAAAAATAAAATAGAATACATTCATCAAGAATCATAAGGTACAACACTTAAGGATAGTCATAGGTTACAAATAAGCAATCAGGAAACAATCAATATAAGTATAAATCGTAAGATTATAAGCAACACAGTTACAGTCCTGCAGTCATAAGTGGGAGGAGTTGGGTGATAGAAATGATGAGAAGACCAATAGTAATAGTAATGCAGCCTTAGTAAATGGTTTGACAGTGGTGATAGAATTATTTGTTTAGCAGAGTGATGGTGTTCGGGGGGGAAAACTGCCCTTGTATCTAGTTGTCTTGATGTGCAGTGCTGTATAGAATCGTTTTGAGGGTAGCAATTGAAACAATTTATGTCCAGGATGTGAGGGGTCTGTAAATATTTTCACGGCTCTCTTTTTGACTCGTGCAGTATACATGTCCTCAATGGAAGGCAGGTTGGAAGTAATTGTTTTTTTCTGCAGTTCTAATTCACTCACTCACTCGACGCCTCTTCACCCAACGTGGGTATAGGCGACTTCTATGGAAAGTTATGGCGATTCATGGAAGCTGTTTCGGCTGGATATACCCAAGGGGACACCAGTCCCAAGGGTCGACAGAGCCCGATTGGTAGGAACAGGGGGCACCACGTGAAGGCTGGGTTGTCGTTTGATAGTTGAGAGGCTATATTTGGCGCATCAACTATCCTTGCCCCCCGCAGTTCTAATTATCCTCTGAAGTCTGTGTCTGTCTTGTTGGGTTGCAGAACCAAACCAGACAATTATAGAGATGCAGATGACAGACTCAATAATTCCTCTGTAGAACTGAATCAGCAGCTCCTTGGGCAGTTTGAGCTTCCTGAGTTGGCGCAGAAGGAACATTCTTTGTTGTGCTTTTTTGATGATGTTTTTGATGTTAGGTGTTCAGTTTAGGCCTTGAGATATGATAGAACTTAGAAATTTGGTTTAGGTTTAGGTTTAGGTTTATTAGCATTTGTAGGCCGCCCTTTTCCCTGAGGGGACTCAGGGCGGCTCACAGAAAACCAGGGAGGGGGGAATACAACATTAAGACAACAACATATAATAAAATAGTAAACAACATACATTCATCATTCGGGCGGGGTAGCGATTCTTATCCCCAGGCCTGACGGGCGAGCCAGTTCTTCAAGGCTATGCGGAAGGCTCGGACGGTGGAGAGGGTACGAATCTCCACGGGGAGCTCGTTCCAAAGGGTCGGGGCTACTGCTGAGAAGGCCCTCCTCCTTGTAGTTGCCAGCCGACACTGGCTGGCCGATGGAATACGGAGGAGGCCTAGTCTATGGGATCTTATAGGTCGTAGGGAGGTAATTGGCAGAAGGCGGTCTCTCAAGTATCCAGATCCACTGCCATGTAGGGCTTTATGGGTGATTAATAGCACCTTGAAGCGCATCCGGAGATCGACAGGTAGCCAGCGCAGCTCGCGGAGGATGGGTGTTATGCGGGTGAATCGGGGTGCACCCGCGATCACTCGCGCGGCCGCGTTCTGCACTAGCTGAAGTCGCCGGATGCTCCTCAAGGGCAGCCCCATGTAGAGCACATTGCAGTATTCCAGCCTAGAGGTCACAAGGGCCCGAGTGACTGTTGTGAGGGCCTCCCGGTTCAGGTAGGGTCGCAACTGGCGCACCAGGCGTACCTGGGCGAATGCCCCCCTGGTCACAGCCGTTAAATGGTGGTCGAATGACAGCTGTGGATCCAGGAGGACTCCCAAGTTGCGGACCCTCTCTGAGGGGTGTAAAATTTGACCCCCCAGCCTGAGAGTTGGAATATTGGCCAAATCTTTGGGAGGAAAACACAACAGCCACTCGGTCTTTTCTGGGTTGAGCACAAGCTTGTTAACCCTCATCCAGTCCATAACGGCTTCAAGACCCCGGCCCATCACGTCAACCGCTTCATTGATTTGGCACGGGGCGGACAGATACAGTTGAGTATCGTCCGCGTATTGATGGTATCTAATCCCGTGCCTGCGGATGATCTCTCCCAGCGGTTTCATGTAGATGTTGAATAGTAGGGGGGATAAGACCGAACCCTGCGGCACCCCATAATTTAGGGGCCTTGGGGACGATCTCTCCCCTCCCACTAACACCGACTGCGACCTGTCCGAGAGGTAGGAGGAGAACCACCGTAGCACGGTGCCTCCCACTCCCACCTCCCGCAGTCGTCGCAGAAGGATACCATGGTCGATGGTATCGAAAGCCGCTGAGAGGTCAAGGAGGACCAGGATGGAGGGATGTCCTTCATCTCTGGCTCTCCAAAGATCATCCATCAATGCGACCAAAGCGGTTTCTGTGCTGTAACCGGGTCTGAAGCCTGACTGGAAGGGGTCTAGATAGTTTGCTTCCTCCAAGGACCGTTGGAGCTGGAAGGCCACCACCTTCTCAACAACCTTCCCCAGGAAGGGAAGGTTGGAGACCGGGCGATAGCTGTTAAGAACAGCTGGATCCAAGGATGGTTTCTTCAGGAGGGGTCTCACCACCGCCGCTTTCAGTGCGGCGGGGAAGTTCCCCTCCCGAAGGGAGGCGGTTACAACCGCCTGGATCCAGCCTCGTGTCACCTCACTGCAGTTAACAACCAGCCATGAGGGACACGGATCCAGAACACAGGTGGAGGAACTTACAGCTCTCATGGCCTTGTCCACATCCCCGGGGGTAACGTCCTGAAACTCAACCCAGAGCTGTTCTACTTGATCCCCCTGTGCCTCGGCTGGAACTGCAGGTGTGGAGTCCAAGTCCGACCGAAACCGAGCAATTTTGTCCGCTAAGAATTGGGCATATTCTTCAGCTCTGCCCTGCAGGGGTTCCCCCGTCTCCCTTTTGTTCAGTAGGGAGCGGGTTATCCTGAACAGGGCGGCTGGACGGGACTCAGCGGATGCAACCAGGGTGGCTATGTGCGATCTTTTTGCTGCCCTAAGTGCCCTAGTATATTCCCTGGTGCAGGTGGTTACCATTGCTCGGTTCGATTCGGACTTATCGGACCTCCAACGGTGCTCTAGGCATCTCCTCCAGCGCTTCATCTCCCGGAGCTCCTCGGTAAACCAAGGGGGTCTCCGGGATCCGCCGCCTCGGAGGATCCGCAGTGGCGCAATCCGGTCGAGGGCCTCTGACGCTGCCAAGTGCCACGCAGCAGCCAGAGTCTCCACCGGACTGTGGGCGAAAGTGTCAGGAATAACCCCAAGCTCTGTCTGGAACCTTGATGGCTCCATAAGACGCCTGGGGCGGAACCACCTGGTCGGTTCCTCCTCCCTACAGTGGGGGTTTGGCCTCCGGAAGTCGAGCCTCAGTAGGCAATGGTCTGACCACGACAGGGGTATGATGTCGCTCCCCCTCAGACCAAGATCATAAATCCACTGCTCCGAGAGAAATACGAGGTCAAGCATGTGTCCCGCTGAGTGGGTTGGGCCTCGAATTACTTGGGTCAAGCCCATGGCTGTCATGGAAGCCATGAACTCCTGCGCCCCATCAGAGTTTTCACCGAGCGATGGCAAATTAAAGTCCCCCAGGACCATCAACCTAGGGAACTCAACTGCCAGCTCGGCTACCGACTCGAGGAGCGAGGGGAGGGCTGCTGCAACGCTGTTGGGAGGCAGGTACGTTAGCAGCAAACCCACTTGACCCTTGAGGTCCAACTTTAACAGCAAAGACTCACACCCGACAATCTCCGGAGCAGGGACCCTACGAGGAACTAACGACTCCCGGATAACAGCGGCCACACCCCCACCCCTTCCCTGGGCTCTCGGCTGATGCAGCACCTGAAATCCTTCTGGGCACAGCTCTACAAGGGGGACTCCTCCCTCTGGGCCCAGCCAGGTCTCAGTAATACATGCCAGGTCTGCCCTCTCGTCTAAAATTAAGTCCCGGACGAGAGGAGCTTTATGGACAACAGACCTGGCATTTAGCGACAACAGCCTGAGACCAGGGTCCTGACTACTTACGCCATCTGGTCTTGGAGTGGGACTCCCAGGGCCGGAAGGAGGGATCTCTGTAATGTAGCGAACCCTCCTTCCCCGGTAATGGCCTGCCCTGAAGTCCCCGCCGTATCTGCCTCTCTCCTTTGAAGGTCTCTACTGTTGATACTGTGTTGTCTAGTATTGTAAGAGGTGGTAGTATGGTAGGGTTTCTCCTAAAGTCTACCACCTTTTTTATTGTAAGATAAATCAAGAGCATTACCTGAGAAATAGAAACCTGAGGAATACTAATTAAAGTGAAGCATTCATTATGTAAAGAAATTAAACATTCCAATACGTTTTAGAATGGGAATTATAGTTAAAGATTTCTTGCTTTTCCATTGTCATTTCCCGTCATGCAGCACTCAGAATTTGTTTTAAAAACTCCCTGCTTACAGAGAAATTTTAAGAGATTTGTTGCTATAGAGGGACATGAGGACATGGCAGGTTTATCTCTTGCTATGACCTCATGCCCCCATTTCCTTCCATAGAATGAAGCTTTTAAAAAAACCTCTAATTTTCTTGGGTATAACATAAGGGAGGAAGGAATAAACTTTTTTTTCCTGTAATTGGGAGTTAAAAGTATGGAGTATTTGTATGTCTAACTCCCAATTACCAGAAAAGCTTTGATGTGTAAGCTATTTTTAAAGTAAATAGCCACAACACCTTATAGCTACACTGTACAGTTAGTGCTGGGGGCTAAGATAGAATGACTGGTTTAACTTCCACGGGTGTTTTCAGACAAAATTAACAGCACCTTTGCTCATTTTGTTTGAATGAACTTTTATCTCCAAAACAAATTAGAGTTGGTCTTGCATGTGCCATATTTGGACTTTATATATGCCTTTCAGATATTTTATAGTTCAAAAGCAAAACAACAGTTTCCAACATATGTTAAGGCGGGCTTGTAATGGTGGAAGAAGAGTAGAGGGTCCCTTCATAGTGTCTTTGTAATGTAAATATCCTATAGAGAGGTCTGGGTTTTCAGGGCTAACAAATATTTTCTTCTTTGTAAACTTCTACCTTTGTCTTATTGCAATCCAACACAGCACTTCATGTTGCCCACAATTTGAGAATGGATTTAAGAACTTGTTACTTATTAGAGATGCGTAGGTACAAAGTGATGCTTGCATTCAGAAAATAGGTATTGAAGTCACTGATGAATTGAAGGCTATACTATGGCTAACAGTTACTCATTCCTGTTTATTTCATGTATATCTTTCCAAATTCCGGTCCAATTAAAATAAGGTATTCTTTTAAAAAAAGGAAGAAAAGTCTTATATGAATAAAACAGTTTGTGTTTAATGCAGTTTATACCTGAATATGACAAAGCCTTGTTACGGATGATTGAAGTGAAGGATAATAGTTGCATTCTACTAAGAGATAATAAACATGTAATTGCCATTATCTCTAGACTGTACTTTTGATCATGACATCAACTTTCTCCCTGTTCTTTTTTAAACCATTTTTTACTTTCAATGACATCTTATGTACTCAGATATTAAAGGTCCTTCATTTTATCCATTAAACTATTGATCCTCATGCTTTTTTATAAATAGTGACTACAACCAGTCTACTTTAGGGTGCTGCTTTGGGGGTCCCTAGTATGGAATGAAATTATTAAGGCACTGAACCTCAACAATATTTTACTGTTGCAGAAAAGTTAATGGGGGGAAAACCTAGCTGTATGCTGAAAGGGATTTCTTCATTTTGACATTTGTGAGCAGCAACATCAGTGATTCTGTTTGGTGTGTTGTTTGCTCATGTGTGAACTTCTTTATGCTTCCCATGTCAGGAACCCAGACATTATTTGTAACAATTTCTTCCTGTTGCTTTCCTGTTCTGCCAGAACAGGCAAGATTTTTTCTCTCTCTAATGTAGTGCTAGGATCTCTCTGGGGTACTTTAACTAAATAAAAGTTGAATGTCCATAAGCCATCAGTCTTCCTCTGTCCCCCATTCACCCTTCCCATCACCCGCCCACCTTCAAACTAATCAATGCTTTGAAATGTTTAGTAAGAAAACAGGTTCTGTTTTGACAGACAGCAATTACAGCAGCTGGCTGAAGGCAGTTTTTACAGCTCTTTAGGGGATCCCTTATGAATAGTAACTGAAGGTGATGTACTTTTATACAATCAGGCTTTGAGACAAAAAAAAAAGAGTGTCTCTCAGTGGTTGCCTATCGACACTGGGAGAAGAACTAGAACGATCACAGAGTAACCTCAGACTGCCTCTGTAGTAGAATAGAATAGAATAGAATAGAATAGAATAACAGAGTTGGAAGGGACCTTGGAGGTCTTCTAGTCCAACCCCATGCTTAAGCAGGAAACCCTACACCACTTCAGATGTCTGTGATATGAGGCAGCCTACCCTCCACCAAGTAGCTGCCCCTCTCAGTTGAACCAAATTTATTTCCATAAGTACCTTCTTGATTCCCCAAGATAAAAATGTAACTGAGGTTATGTACACAACAGCTGTCGTTAATCTTTATTGTGGCAACAACTTGTTTGCTCAGGTGACCTGTGGGTTCCAGCATTTACCATCCATTTGTTCTCCACAATTATTGGAAGAAACTGTTAGTCGTGACATCTAAAACAATCCCAATATGCAAAAGGAGTGCAACGAGCCACCAAAACACCAGGAATAATCCCTCTTGAGCTTACTGGTTGTGTAAATACTAGCTCATTCCTCTCTCACACACAGGTTGACAGGGAATATGGCACTTGTAATTAAAACTTCTCAGTCTGATTTTATTTTAGTTCTATTTCTTGAAATCATTTTTGGAAAATTCAGTGATTAAAACTTTCTCTCTTTGTCTTTAAAAAAAATCTTTCTTGTCATGGTGTTTATAGACTCTTAATCTTTATTGACCCCCAGAATTTAATTCTTGAATATGTTACTCTGTTTTTCAGTTAACCTCTTAACCTGTCTCCAGGGGGAAAAAATCAGCATGATCTCTGTTAAAGCATGCCTCATTCTCCTGTGAACTTGCAGGAAAGAGAAAAATTTCTGTTGGTCCTTTGAGAATACTTCTGCAATCAGATGAAAAAGCAATTATCTTTCTAAGAAACACTGGCACCACATGAAATGTATTAAGGTTGAATCCTTAGAGTCCTTGTAATAAAGTTTGGCTGTCATGCTACAACAAACTTAATGTATTCTTGTGCTGTATGTTGTTTCTTTTTGGTAGATTGAGAAAATTTATTCAATCTTTAATGCTAATTTCACAAAAAATTATAAATACTGTATACCCTAATCCTGGAAACATTTTTTTTGTTTTAGGATTTTAGTAAATGAGCACAACTCAAACTAATGGAAGGCTGAAATAAATATTACGTTTTAAACACATTGATGCATTTCAATTACCCTAGTCCATAATGATGAGTTTCATTTTCGGTCTAGGAAGGCATCAGTCCTAGCTACAAGAACCCTGTAAATAGCATTTGAGCTGCAAAGAAGGTTTTGGGGGTGTAGTATTTGTATTAGTATTTTCTACTTTCTAAATTATCCCACTTTGATCAGTACTTACAATTTACCACATCTTAATTGAGATCTTGAGATCCTAACTGATCTGAGAAAAGGGATGTGGTGGCTTAGTGGGTAAGACACTGAGCTTGTCAATCAGAAAGATCAGCAGTTCAGTGGTTCGAATTCCTAGCGCCGCGTAAGCTCCCATTAACTTGTCCCAGCTTCTGCCAACCTAGCAGTTCAAAAGCATGTTAAAAATGCAAATAGAAAAATAGGAACCACCTTTGGTGGGAAGGTAACAGCGGTCCGTGCGCCTTCAACGTTTAGTCATACCAGCCACATGACCACGGAAATGTCTTTGCACTGGCTCTTCAGCTTTGAAACGGAGATGAGCACTGCCCTCTAGAGTCAGGAATGAATAGCATATATGTGCAAGGGGAACTTTTACGTTTAACTGAGATCTTTACAACTTTATAACAAACTATTTAAATGCTTTTAACTTATATTTAGCTTATAGGAATATCTCTCTCTCTCTCTCTCTCTCTCTCTCTCTCTCTCTCACACACACACACACACACACACACACACACACACACACAGAGAGACAGAGAGAAATGAAAATCTCTAACCCTTTCTAATAAATTATCACATTTACTTACATATTGCACATAAATGTAGTCCTCTTTATTGCATACACACATGTGTGTGCACGCATGCATAACCATGCACTCACAGAGAGAGACAGGGCTGGAGTGACTATTTACCGTATATCCTTTAGGTGAGAATAGTGAAGTATGTCCTTATGAAAATACATGTTTTGTTCTGCACAGCAATCAAGAGCTTATCTTAAGAGTAAGAATATTCTCTTGTATTGATTTAACATTTTTAAAACAGTTTTAAAAAGTCAAGTTACTAGCAGCCAAAGTACAAATGTTTTGTGTCACAAATTTTCTGTACTGCTTTGATGATAGATTCAACATACAAGTATTCTTAATTTAATATTAAATGTTTGCCAGTCTACTTGATGGTTATATATAGTATTTTAAAAGTTAGCAGCTCTAGGATGCGAACACCAGTAACAAGTTGCACCAGTGTGGTTCAGACCTATTATTTCTCTTAAATAATCGCAAGGCTGTCCAGGTGTCCTAATGTAAAAGCTGTTCACTCAGACAGGAAATCGTATCTTGTTCTGAGGTTTATTTTGTAATAAAATCCATAGACCTGAGGAATGGAGCTGCTGGGCCATAAATCATTTTATGAGTGGACTTTTCTGACCTCAGGCCATTGAATTTTTTTCACGTCATTGCACTGTGGGAATAATAGAAATGTAACCAACACATGGTCTTGACCCTTGATGTATCTTTAAGTAAGAGACCAGTCTATAAAGTCATATCTGAGATGTCTTTGTAGTATTGGTTATACATTTGAGGGGACTCCCTCAGAGACTCTACAGGGAGTTCAGACTTCATCAGTGTCCAGATAGTTTTTCCAGAAATGTGGACGTGATTCTTAAATAGTTTTGTTGAGCAGGAGGGACTTCTGCAGTGCTTCTGGAAATATTCAGGCATGATCTCCCTATGCTAACAGCTTATATTGCATTTTTTAAAAATACAGGGAGTTTTAAGTTAAAAAATGAACTGAACACTTTTTTAAACGATAAAGTAAACAAGTATATGTAACCTGCTCTGAGTTTAACTGGATATAGCTTGTTTTAGGAAGCTGTCGATGTATGCATGTACATACAACTTTCTTGCATAAAAGAGATATCCAGGATATAGTCATATTTAAAGGGGCTGTCAGTTCTCTGAGAGAATCTCATTGCTATCATGAAATATCCCAATAGATTTATTTAGCAAATACTTCTGCTATAAACTCCAGTGAATGCTAAGCCAGTGGGGCTTATTGTTCCCTCAACATATCTCCACTTAAAGAGTCTTAAAAGACCATAACTTTAACTAGATGCAGCTTGATATTTTAAAGGGAACACAAAGCAGGAATCGGCATGAAATTATGAACAGGGCACAAGATACATTTGCATATTTGGAGCAGGGTGAGTGAAGTTAATCGGTTCTTTTCTTTCTTTCTTTCTTTCTTTTTCCAGACAAGAAGCCCTTCTAGCTGCCATTAGTGAAAAAGATGCCAACATTGCTCTCCTGGAGCTTTCATCCTCTAAGAAAAAAACTCAAGAGGAAGTCGCTGGATTAAAACGTGAAAAAGACCGCTTGGTTCAGCAGCTGAAACAACAGGTACTTTTGCAGTGCTCTGAGGCTTTTAGCTTATCAGGAGCAAATGCTCTTGATTCCTGCTTCCTCCAGCACCTCTTTCTTCTAGAGCAGAATATCAACCTTAGACATTTTAAGGTGGGAGCTGGAAATCTGGGAGCTGAAGTCCACACATCTTAAAATGCCCACCGTTGAGAGACATTGCTCTAGATCAGTGTTTTTCAACCACTGTGCCGCGGCACACTAGTGTGCCGTGACATAGTGTAAGGTGTGCCGTGGGAAAAACACTTTATATATAGTCAATATAGGCACAGAGTTAAAAAAATTTAACATTTTCTAATGGTGGTGTGCCTCATGATTTTTTTCATGAAAAAAGTGTGCCTTTGCACAAAAAAGGTTGAAAAACACTGCTCTAGATGACTTATGCTTTTCAAATTTCTCAGAAAACGGAAACACCGCTACACTAGAGGTGGTATTCAGTAGGTATTCTGGCGAACCAGAGACGGAAATTGTGAGTAGTTCGGAGAACCGGTAAATACCACCTCTGACTGGCCCCGCCCCCATCTATTCTCTGCCTCCCAAGTCCCAGCTGATTGGGAGGATATGGGGATTTTGCCGCATCCTTCCCCTGGAGTGGGGAGGGAATGGAGATTTTACAGTATTCTTTCCCTGGAGTGGGGAGGGAATAGAGATTTTATAGTATCCTTCTCCTGCCACGCCCATCAAGCCATGCCACTCTCACCAAGCCACGTTCACAGAACCGGTAGTAAAAAAAATTGAATCCCACCACTGCACTACACCAAAGAACGAGGCGTTCTTTTTTCAGTCTCCACTATGCTTGTCAGAGAATTTACTCAGAAGGCTTTCCTGCTACTGGAGTGAGGACCAAAGATTGTTCACCTGCTTTCTTTTTTTTTCTTTTGCTCTGTTTTATATGGCTTATGCCCCTGAGCTCTAGTATGTTTGTGGTAGCTACCTTGGAAAAATGAACAGATTCTTATTAGTATTTTTATGGAAAGAAAGTAATACATGGTTGATGGATTAACATTCTTAATAAGGAGAAGTGTTTATCTTTTCTGCTTTTTGTGTTACCCAACAACCACACTGATTTTCCTGTGTGGTCCTTGCTTGTGGGTTGTTATACAGATATGGCTAATTGTGGAAGGGCCGTTTCAGTAAGTGTCCACTCATTGTGAAATATACTTGGCAGAAAGAACCATTGGGAGCCTAATTGACTATGTTTAGATCCAACGTCCCTTTTTTCTTTTTAAGATTTGTAGTTTTCCTAAGCTTGTTCTTATGTTGTAGTTATAAGATATTTGATACTCTTGATTTTTTTGAAGACATTGTTTTCCCTTTGTTGTTGTTAATTAATTTTAGAACCCCTCTAGGTGCTCTTTGAAGATGAACTTTTGCCATTTTTCATGCATTATCTCCTAAAGAGGAAATATAATTGTCATCTCACAGTAACTACTACAATCCTTTCCCAAACCTTAGGTGGCTTATCTTCTCAGCTGGTTCATGATAGAATATAGATTGGGAAACTATTTCTTTATAGGTTCGAAGAATAAATGGGACTGCTTCAAGAATATAATGCGATTTAAGGAAGCCCAGATGCTTTGATGAGGATAAGATAGTATAGTCATAACTGAGCCCTACCTAGCAAACATGTGTCACAATATATTTCTGTTACGTACTATGGCAATGTAAAGTATAATCTGCTGTTCTGCAGGTTAATAATGAGAGAAGCCGGTGCAAATTGATTTTCCTGTGATACCTTCAATAGATTAGGTTTCAAAAGTTTTGTATGCTCCCCCACCCCCTGAGTCACCTTGTTTGAGTTGGGCAGACTTATAAAATTAGTACAGAAAATACATGGATTAAAAATAAATCTTTAGGAAAAAAGCTGTGGTTTCCACCTTCAACGTTTTATTGACATTCAGAGAGCTCTTACAGCAGTAAGAAAGTCTAGGAAGAAATACCGTGTTTCCCCGAAAATACGACCTGTCCTGAAACTAAAGCCTTGCCACATTTTTCACATGGGCAAAAATATAAGCCCATCTCCAAAAATATACCCCCTGGACAACCTCCCCCCCCCCCCGGCCAGGCAGAGCACCGCTCACCGACATAGCGGTATCCTGAATGCACCAACCCGCAGGAACTGGGGGGGAGAAAGGCGCTCACATTGCTTGTCGCCTTCGGGATACCGCTAGGTTGGGGAGTGGCATTCTGCCTGGCCGGAGGGGGGAATTGCCAGGCAGCTGCTCCCTTGCAAACTGGCTCCCGAAGAGCCAGGCATAGCTTCAGGGCGAAACTGCCATGAGGTGACCACCCTCACAAGCAGCCGCCCGGCAAACCCCTCTCCAGCCGGGCAGAGCACCATTCACTGACCTAGGGGGTATCCCTAAGGTGCCAAGCCATGTGGCGCTCTGCCCGTTCCCCAGCTCCCGCAGCTTGGCACATTAGGGATACCCCCTAGGTCAGTGCATGGAGCTCTGCCCGGCTGGAGGAGGGGGTTGCGCGAGTGTCTGTTCTGCCCCCAGCAGGCATGCCTCCTAGCTTCAACATGTCCGGGCCCAGCTCTCCCTGCAGCAGCTGCCGTGCTCCGAGCATAACGCCTTCTCCGGTTCAAAACTCAGCTGCCGAGTCTTCCAGCAGCAGCCACTCTAGGAGTGTGCTCTGTGGTTGTGAGCTGGCTGCTAGAACTCTCTGTAAGACAGTTCAGGAGCCAGTTCACAAGGGAGCAGCCGCCCGGCAACCCCAAAACAATAAGCCCTCCCCTATAATAAGCCCAAGGCCATATTTTGTAAGTAAAAAGAAAATAAGACCCTGTCGTATATTCGGG
Source organism: Thamnophis elegans (assembly GCF_009769535.1). Lineage (NCBI taxonomy): Eukaryota > Metazoa > Chordata > Lepidosauria > Squamata > Natricidae > Thamnophis > Thamnophis elegans. The sequence goes on along the minus strand of NC_045547.1, from coordinate 16,316,978 downwards.
GAAACACGGTAGAGCAGTAATTTGATTCACAGTCAAGTTCAAAGACACAGGTTTTGAACAGGAATGAAAGAACCACAACTTATGGATAAAACTTAATTTCTCTTAATATGATCAGGTAATGGAAATATAGTGCCAAGTAAGAATGACAACTGCATAGAAAATGTTTTTGGAAGTGATAATGGAACATACCACTGGAATTGGATTAAATTCACAGGAACATTTCCATTCAGAACAACTTCATGAATAAGTACCATAGTTGTTACAGAGAGATGCAGAAGTCCCAGCAGGACCCTAAAAATTGGGGCAGAATGGAATTACGTAGCTGATGCACAATACATGCGGTTCTTTTGGAGGTAATGGAACTGGGGTAACAATTGTGGCTATTGGAAAGGAAATGGTGATGCGGACACTGTGTGAATGAACTGGTTCTTCATGCTGGAAAAAGGAGGATGAACTAGACCAGTGTTTTTCAACCACTGTGCCGTGGCACACTAGTGTGCCGTGACATAGTGTAAGGTGTGCCGTGGGAAAAACACCCGCCTATAGTCAATATAGGCACAGAGTTAAATTTTTTTAACATTTTCTAATGGTGGTGTGCCTTGTGATTTTTTTCATGAAAAAAGTGTGCCTTTGCACAAAAAAGGTTGAAAAACACTGAACTAGACTAAGAAGACAGTTGTTCTTGGAATCAGAAAAATAGAGGAGATGATAATGGCTGTCAAACTACATTGCATTTCGGCAGTTTTGGCTGCTTAAGAATCACTAACTTCAAGGCTGTCAAAGAGTTATTGGCATCAAGGAAGATAAGGACAGTGTGTATCTACCCAGTGGGAGAAGAAGACCCAAGAAGAAAATCAATACTTTGCTAGCCCTGAGAGTTAGCCAACTAAGCATAATTAATACCCTTGATTAACTCAAATGGGGAGATTCAGTAATAACTGTAAGTAATTACAGTTGTAGTTTAACTTAGCCATCCTCACCATAATAATAACATGAGATGTAATATTATAGGCTGTGACTTTTTTAATCACTGAGTAGTAGAAGCACTTGTCAGAAAGTAATTTACTATTTTACTGCATGTCTAAGAATGTCCGAAGTTCAGCAAAGAAGAGATAAGGGGGAACACCAGATGCTTAAGGTAAATGTTACTTGTATGAATAGCCTCAAGACTGAAAGGGAAGCTAATATTTTCTATTTTTGACTTACCTAATCAGTAAAGTTTGGTTCACAAGAAGATAATTTACAGGTGAAACTCGAAAAATTAGAATATTGTGCAAAAGTTCGTTTATTTCAGTAACGCAACTTAAAAGGTGAAACTAATATATGAGATAGACTCATTAAATGCAAAGCAAGCTAGTTCAAGCCGTGATTTGTCATAATTGTGAGGCTTATGGCGTACACCTCATGAAAACCCCAAATCCACCATCTCAGAAAAATAGAATATTACATGTAATCAAGAAAACAAGGATTGTACATAGAACAATATCGGACCTCTGAAAAGTATAAGCATGCATATGTACTCAGTACTTGGTTTGGGCCCCTTTTGCAGCAATTGCTGCCTCAATGTGGCGTGGCATGGAAGCTAACAGCCTGTGGCACTGCTGAGGTGTTATGGAAGACCAGGATGCTTCAATAGCGGCCTTCAGCTCTTCTGTATTGTTCGATCTCATGTCTCTCATCTTTCTCTTGGCAATGTCCCATAGATTCTCTATGGGGTTCAGGTCAGACGAGTTTGCTGGCCAATCAAGCACAGTAATTCCACGGTCATTGAACCAGGTTTTGGTGCTTTTGGCAGTGTGGGCAGCTGGAAAATGAAGTCAGCATCCCCATAAAGCTCGTCTGCGGAAGGAAGCATGAAGTGCTCCAACATCTCCTGGTAGACGGCTGCGTTGATCCTGGTCTTAATGAAGCACAGTGGTCCAAAGTCCTGTTGCTCCTTGGTCCAATATCCTTTTTTCTGATGAGAGCAACTTTTGCCAAAAGCACCAAAAACTGGTTCAATGACCGTGAGATTACTGTGCTTGATTGGCCTCTCCATTCTTCCTCCATACTCTGGGTCCTTGGTTTCCAAACAAGATGCAAAAGTTGCTCTGACCCTGTGTTACTTTTGGGAAAACATGGTACGTAAGATGGGTGGAGGAGATCCAAAGTCTGGCTTTTTTCCAAAACATTTGTCAATTTTCCTTTGATGTCTAACTCTGGCCCATTTCATAAGACCTTCAAGACAAAACTGTTTCACAATGACTTTGGAAATTAGAACAGTCAGCATCGCTGATGTTTGTGATGCTTACTTCCCTGTTGATTTGGTTTTTTAATTTATATTTTATTGGGTTTTTCTTCTTTGATTTTAATTGGGATTTTTTGTTATTGTTTTGAAAATCACCATAGATCATTTAGATTCATAAAGTGATATATAAGCATGCTAAATAAATAATTATTCCGGCCACATCTGTTTTTTGAGAGCACCGTTCCTGGTGCGACTATACATATCTGCTTTAAATCAGTGGATATATTTTACAAGCCATTACAACAGTAATGCATCTCAAATAAAAGATTTCCATTTGGTAACATATAGAAGAAGACATGTTTGATCTGCCAAAGGAGGAAATTTAACAGCATGAGCATTCAGGCAAATAAAACACTGCTCTGGAAGCAGAATTGCAGTTAACTCAGTTTGTAGTCTAACAAATTGAATTTTAATGTAAGAAAGAAATGTTTCTGATCAGGAGAACTGCATCTGCACAATATGAATATATTTCACATAGGCTTATTTAATCTGCTCCAAAAGCCTGATTTGTTTTATGGTATTTCATGATCTCCATTTTTAATAGTTAGTGTCACTATTTTTCTTTTAATACCTTCATACCTAATTCATGCAGTCCTCAACAACCACAATAGGAACCAGAATTTCAGTGCTAAGCAACATGCTGTTAAAGTGAGTCCTCACATGACCAGACCCAGTTTTACAATTATTGTCACCATGGTCATTAAGCAAATCACATGGTCGTTAATGTAAATCTGGCTCACCCAATTGACTTTGCTTGTTGGAAGCTCACTGAGAAGATTCACCATAATGGCCGCAGGACACTGCAAGCAGCGCAAATGGAAGCCAGGTGCCAACACCCAAATCACGATCATATGACGGCAGGTGTGGTGCAGTGGTTGTAACTCTGAATCTTTGGGTCATAAGTCGCTTTTTCTGAGGCTGTGTAACTTCAAACCATCATAAAATGAATGGTTGTTAAGTTGAAGGCTACTTGTAGTTGTAAAGTTGATACAAATAAGGGAGAATATGTGTAGCTCAAGGTTGAAATGAGAGATCCTTGGTGTTCTCTGACTTGGTTATTTTCTAGCTTATGTTTCTTTAACCAAACTAGGTGATGCAACCTGTATATCCAGTATGTAGAAGTTGTGAGAACTTGATATATCATTTCGGGATGCTGTTGTAACCTGGAAATTTAAAGTCACAATATACTTTTTCTCAATTAAGTGCCTTCCAGAAGGATTGGATTTAAATTCCATTCCCAATCTAGTGGCATGAAGGTTGCCATAAAGCAATTCTTTTACAGTGTAACCCAGTGTTTCTCAACCTTGGCGACTTTAAGTCCTGTGGACTTCAACTCCCAGAATCCCCCAGCCAGCTGGGAGTTGAAGTCCACAGGACTTAAAGTCGCCAAGTTTGAGAAACACTGATGTAACAACCTCTCTTAACATTGGTTTCTTTTGATTTTAGATTTTATTCTATTTGTTTGATCCTTACAATTCAGCATTACAACCAATATCAAGAATTCTCGTTCTGGACACGTTATCAATTCTACTGTCCTCTACTCAAAACTCAGCTGATGATTTCAGAGAAGTTATTTCTCATATTCTTTCATGAGGGTCATGCTGTGTTACCTGTTACAACTTTTAAATATATATGTTTAAAAAAATTGTTTTGTCTAAAACAAAATATACAGTTTGTTTTTGTAGCATGATGCTAAACAAGACTGTTTTTTAACAACATTTAATACACTTTAGTAATTTCTCAGATTGATATTCTCTTATCAGTATGTCCAAGTCTTACACTAAATCTCCCTCATCTTTAATTCTGAAAACCAGGATGCTTAACTTCTGCCAAATAACTTCTGCCAAATAAATTCTGAGGTTAATAATTCTTCATTTCCCAAGACTATACAAATATGTATTAGTTAAAACTGAAGATGTTCTGTTTTATGTTGTTTGTTTCTGTATCTCAAAAACTGTCTGCTTAGGTTTCAGCCTTACACCAGATTTAGAAGAATCTGACTTGGAAAAACTGGATTCAGATCAACTTCTTCTTGATTATCTCTTCTTTCTCATTCTTTCCAGATGTTTAAACTGCTGCAAAATTCTGATACATTTGTTTCCTCTTTAAAACCTGATTTCTCCTTCCTATATTAGATCCTCTGCCTATTATGATACCACTGGGATTTTATAAACTTTTGGCTTTCCTGGTTCTCCCTCAAAACCTCCAGTTGTCGATAAATCAAACTAAAGTTTGCAGCTTTTTTTCTATTACCTCCTCTCCTCTTACTTTTCTGCTTCTGTCTATGATTTCTGATATTTCTTCAACTGAACTTCCTGACCTACAGTAATGCCATCATCTTTGACGAGAGAGGGAACACGTAAATGAAAAAAGGGTCAAATTTCTCTTTGGGGGAGTTTTTTCTCCCTCTCCATTCCTGTAGACTATATATATATTGTATATATGTATATATGTGTGTGTGTGTGTATACACACACACACACACACTCTTATGTTTCCACAATCTTCTTTTTTTGGAGGGGGGGAGTGAGTAGTAGTTTGCTGTCAATTTATATAATAGTCCAGTCCAGGATACTGTTATAGCAGAACGTTACACAGAAACTGATACCAGCTGGGATTGTGCAAAATGAAGTTAATTTGGCCTCTGCAGCAGTCATTTCTGTGGGTCAGAGCAAATGCAGGATAAACAAATAAAATTGGCAAGAGGAGATAGATGATAGATAGATAGATAGATAGATAGATAGATAGATAGATAGATAGATGATAGATAGATAGATAGATAGATAGATAGATAGATAGATAGATAGATAGATAGATAGATGATAGATAGATTTCCTCCTGAGTAGTTTCAGGAAAAGGATGAGTGAGGGGAGTGACAAAGAAAAAGTAACTTTCACTTCTTCCAAACAATTCTTACCCCATCCATATATTTTGACATGCAGATATGTAACAATAAATAACAAATTGGTGCTTGATGAAGTTGGGCATCTTCAGAATGGCTTAGGACAGTGATGGCTAACTTTTTCCAGACGAGTGCCCAAAGCGTGCACAGATGCGCATGTATGTGCCCAAACCCCCAAAATGCAAAGCATGCCCCCGATGCATGCCCCCCCGTGTGTAATCCACCGCATGTCCCCCCTACATACCCACACACACCCCTGCATGTGCTGCACCCCTGGGCGTAGTTGTACTCTCCCACGTGCGGCCCCCGCACATGCACACGTTCCTCCTCCCCACATGTGGTCCTCCCGGGCATGGGCAGCAGAGACCCAAAGGCCAGCTGGCCAGCGGGAGGCACGCATGCATGCACAGGAGAGCTGAACTGGGGCGATGGCTTGCGTGCCCACAGAAAGGATGCTGCCTGCCACCTCTGGCACCCGTGCTATAGGTGCACCATCATGGGCTTAGGAAGTGATTCTTCTAAATTTGCACTTCTAAACGTCACAAAGGGGAATGTAATCCCCCCCAAATTAAAAATCTAAAATCTAACTTTTGCCAGTTGATTTTTGCAACAATATATTTTATGTATTGTTGAAAGTTACTATCATTAGGACAGCAGGATCACAAAGTAATTACTTTATTATGCATAATTAACAGGCAAGACAGGGTGGGTTTTCTGTTTTGTTTTGCCCCTTTACATATCATATTTTTTGGAGTATAAGATGCACCAAGGTTTTGAAGAGGCAAATTTTAAAAAAAGTTTTTGCACTCTCCAAATCTCCCAAAAACGGCACATTTTTCGCAAAAATGGGCCCTTTTTTTTTTTTTTGAAAAAAAAGGCATGAATAGGCTTGCAGAGTGCTCCTGGGGTGTGGGGTCCTCCAAAAATGAGCAAAAAATTGCATGCATAGCCTTTAGGAGGCTTATAGAGTACTCCTGGGGGCTTGGGGGGGGGGGCAAAATTGAGCAGAGTTTCGGGAGGCCAAAAATGCTGTATTCAGTGTATAAGACGCACCCAGATTTTTCAGCCTCTTTTCTGAGGGAAAATGGCACGTCTTATACTCTGAAAAATACGGTAACTTGTGACAAGTTGATATGTCTGGGCAAAATGCCATCAAATAAAGCCATCAAATGGCTTTCTTACCAGTTTTTGGCTGATTTGAGAGGCATTTCATTGCTTCATCGTTTCATTGCTGTTAATTAAACTACAAATAATTAGCAACATTTTTAAAATACCTAGGTATTTTTAGGTACTGAAATTGTGTTCGAGGAAGCATAGGATCTAGCTGTTCATTCAGAAGGTGGCTAAGGACTGCCCTGATTTCCTGAGTTACTGAAGAGGTGAATAAAATCAAAGTCAGCCTTGAATTCTTGATTCTAAAGAAGGAGAGCAATGATGAATGAGCAGTGCTATTCACCAAGAAGAAATCCACATCTAATATTGTTCATAAGCTACACCCATACCTCTTATTTCCATAGCCATCTCCTTTGTCTACTGGAAAACTAGCCACATTGAACTTCTGCATCAGATACAATGAAGGCTCTTGGCAATATTAATCAGCAGGCTTAAAGAAAGTACTAGTTTTATAATTTAGCCAAATTTTATTATTTTTCTGAAAGACACAATAGCAAGGCCAAGTAGAATTCTTTCCTTAAATAATGTTGCTATCAGCAGTGTTTACAAGGTGCAGACAAAGGGACATTCATGTGTGCATGCATAGCTGTTTCTGGGCTCTTGCAGACAGACTGTGTTAAGCTGACACTGAACAGTCCCCATCACTTTAGAATCCAGGAATTTCGAAGTATTGGGAAAGGACTTTTTTCCCTCTCGGAAAAAATAGTTCCTGGAGTTGGGGTGGGAGGGTGGTGAGGAATGGATAGTCTTTTCTGTCTATGTATCACTGATATGTAATCAATCTCTTTCTCTTTCTCTTTCTCTTTCTCTCTCTCTCTCTCTCTCTCTCTCTCTCTCTCTCTCTCTCTCTCTCTCTCTCACACACACACACACACACACACACACACACACACACACACACATATCAGAACAGCAACAAAGATGATTATGGGATTAGAGGCTAAAACATATGAAGAACGGATACCAGGAATTGGGTATGTCTAATTTAATGAAAAGAAGGACTAGGGGTGACATGATAGCAGCAGTGTTCCAATATCTAAGGGACTGCCACAAGGAAGAGGGGGGGGGGTTCAACCTATTCTCCAAGGCACCTAAAGGCAGGATAAGAAGCAATGGGTGGAAACTAATCAAGAAGAGAAGCAACCTGGCACTAAGGAGACGTTTCCTTACAGTGAAAATAGTAAACTAGTGGAAAGGCTTGCCTTCAGAAGGTGTGGGTGCTCCATACTGGAGGTATGGAAGATCTTGGACAGCAATTTGTCCAGAATAGTATAGGGCTGTGATGACGAACCTATGGCATGCAGACCCCTGCAGGCACACGAGCCGTTGCCCCAGCTCAGTTATATCATGTATGTGCATGCACCTACCATCGGACGGCCAGCTGGTTTTTGGGTCTCTGCCGTGCATGCATTTTTCTTTTAAGACAATGTGTTGACATTCAGCAGCTGAATAAATCTAAGTGCATATGATCCTGAATAATTCACTTACATATCTTTGGTTAAGAATCAGGCACCCTGCTACTGGGTGTGAAAGGAGTGATAATGTAACACAATTGAAATTCTCTCAGCCTGCTTCACTGCGCTTTTATGATAAAGTCCTTTTCTCTCCACGATTCTCACTTGTCAAGTGCTGCCTCCTGGACTGTCATTACAGGAGCTAGTCTGGTTTTGAAGTTTCAGATAGAAAATGCTAATAGATATAAGTTGCAGTTTCAAGTGTGCAAAATTGGAATGCTGGTCTTCATAATGTTATAATTAAAAGATAGTATTGACTGATAGAATTCTATTATACAATTGAAATATAAGGCTTGCTCTAAATTTGGGGCGGGGGTGGTAGAATCCTGTACCTATAGGATGTGTGCAATCTTTGAACCCATTTTTGAAACTTGCAGAGTCTTATTCAACTGAGTACTGTAGCTGACTTCCCACCATTTTGTTTGGCCAGTTGGTCATCACTATCATCTAATGAGTAAGGCCGATATTCTAGTAGGGTTCTTTATGCCAGCTCCCATGCCTCATCTGTTCCTCTTGGATGTCTGCCTATCCCCATGTCTCTTCCAGCAGGTGAGAAGAGCAAGAGAAAGATAAGTGTATTCACCATCATTTCATCTTCCCTTTGGACATTATCTGGCCTGCAAGGTGCTTAGATCTGGCCCGCAGGGCCACCCTGGAAGCAGTAAAGGACCAGATCGTGGTGCCTCTACCGCTAAAACGGAGCTCAGGAGGGCTGTACGCAGCCGAATGGCAGAGGGTTGCCGGAGGCCATTACAGCCGAAAACAAAGTTCAGGAGCCTGTTTTCTCTGGCAGAGTGTTTGGCCACCACAGATGCCTCAGACATGAGTGATGTCGAGCTGGCCACACCCATCCTGGCCATGCCCACCCTGGCCCCCCAAGGTCAAACACAAGCCTGATGTAGCCCTCAATGAAATTAAGTTTGACACCTCTGTTCTAACACAAGCACAGACTTCAAAGTAAAAGAAAGAGGCATTTCCTCTTTTCCCCAGGAAGGAGAAAACCCACAATCAAAGTAGGTCATGGAAGGCTATCATGGAGAAGAAAACTGCTGCATAGGAAGGTACATAGCTACTCTTTGATTGACATACTGTAAGTGAGAGAGGATAGGGTTCACCTACTGTACTCATCATCATACTGTGAAACAAACCATATGTTTTTCTAAGGAATCTTTTTGGGCGATAAAGCTTAGTCTAAAAGGCACAGTGAAAATATTTTCCCATGGTGATGCAATAGAGGAAGTTCTGTCTGATTGGATAATGATGTTTGCATAATGCTCGGTTCTTACAAGAAGATGGAATATGCACCATTTATTTGAGACACTTCCGCAAAGGGTAATCTGCCCTCATACTCATATTCCTATTAAAACGTCACGTGCCCATTAAAACATTCTATGTTCATTCTACAGACAAAGAATTGTCTCTCAGTAATCAATTGTTGATCATCAAATTACTTACCAACCATATCAAATCAATACCTATTATTTTTTCCTCCTTTAATGAATTTGACTATGATATGGCTATGTATGTTAAATACAACATTGCTCTACAGATATGTTTCCTAACCTTGGCCATCTCGGAATTCTTTTCAATGGTCATGCTAGCTGCGGAATTCTGGGAGTGGAAGTTCATACATCTGGAAATAGTCAAGGTTGGCAACACTGCCTTATAAAAGTCAAGAAACTAGAAGATTTTTAAAAAAATATTCATTTTGCATTATTCAACAACCAGATTTCCATTGAAATTAGAAAACAACTTTTCTTTCATATAGTTAATACTTTTTAAATTAGACCAAGTACATCATCTTCCCCATCTGCCACATTCATGAACCAAAGGTGTACTAACCATTCCTCATCCCTGCAATCTTAATTTCAGCTAGTTTTCTTTAGGCCTCTTAGATTCTATATCCCTAGATGCAGCTTTTAACTTGCCTTCTATCAAATCTTTGTCTTAAAATAATTTTTTTCTTCTACTCGGGCAATTTACTTGAACACTAAATATTTGAACATTTTAAACAAGTATAGACAAAAACAACTCCACTTCTATGTTAATATTTAATCTTTAGTTTAATTTAATTTAAACTGGTTCTTAAATGACACCCAGTAAATTAGAGTGATTACAAATTGTTAAAATATGCAAATAAACAGCAAATATTCTGTTCAAAGATAATCTGCTGGTAGTCTGCTTTATATTCCAGATCTTTATATAAACAGGAAAATCAAAAAAAAAAATGCGTTACCGGTATATCACAAGCTGTTATTTTCAATAAAATAATTATCATATTAGTTTAGAAGAGTCTTGACAAATTTTTAGATTTGATAGAACTGCTTCTCATTCTGTTACATCATCATATTTTTTTGCAAAAGATTAAACCAATTTATATTAATGCCATTTGACCTCCTTCTGTAGCTATATTTGTAAAATAGTTTCTCACAGCTTATTTTGTCAGTGTACAATGTCTAATTTTTGGCATCACAGTAACAAATCTAAATGTTCCAGAAAACAGGGAAAGAAAGAAAACCACTCAACAAAGATGAATAGTGAAAAAAGTTCATTGCTGTGCCAAAGCATTAAAAGCTGCTTCTTAATTTCCATTAGTCTTCCTTATCAGAAACCAAGAAACATTCATTTATCCAGTTTTTTTTTTCTTAATTCTTGAGAGAGGAAACAAATTATTAGTCAACATAGGCCTGCTTTGGCACTGTTAATTTGGAAGCAACACTTTATCATTTAGATATAATTATACATTTGTACATTATATTGTATATTTTATATAAATATATACAATATATATATATATATAAATTATACGTGCAGACACATGCGTACATAATGTAAATGCTGTATTTCAACATTACATAGGTTACATTTTAAGATCAAATTACTCTTCTCTAGTAACACTATGCCTCGTGTATTTATGCAAAGTTGTAAAATAGTAAAGATTGTTCAAGATTAAATATATTTCACTTAAAGCAATTATTTTTAAATTCCTAATTTTATCTTACTCCTTTTACTAAATGCCACTCTAATTAGCTCTGCATTGTTCCTTAATCAGACAAAAACAATTCCCAAGAAAAATCTCATTTTAACTGCTGCCTTCAAATGGAGACGTTTCCAACTAGCCTCTATGAGCCCATCCAGCTGTGAAGTGGTAACTTGCACTATCAGTCTAATGTCACTGAATTATGTCCAGAAGGCCTTTACAAAACATCCCTGCATTTCATCCTTCAGCACCGAGTTTTCTTCAGCTTTGCTTCTTTACACTGTGGGAAAATGAAAATTCAACTTGGCTCTTTTAGTGAGACTTCACTATAGGCTTTTGGGTGGCTTTATTGATGGTATTGACGGTAGGAGCTGTGGTGGTGCAGTGGTTAGAATACAGGATTGCAGGCTAACCTTGCCAACTGCTGGGGGTTCAATCCTCACTGTCTCAAGGTTGACTCAGCCTTCCATCTTTCTGAGGTCGATAAAAATGGGGATACAGATTGTTGGGGGCAGTATATAAGCAGTATATAAGTAATTGCTATTGCTACCTGCACTACCAGAAAATGCATCAGAGGCATAAAAAATAACACACTGATCAAGAATTAAATGTAATGAACTTGTGTGTGGTTAATATCAGATTATAGGTTGCTTTCACAATCCTTCACAATTTAATAAAGGAAAATACTTATTTTCAAAAGGGAAGAATTTAGCTATGACAGAAAGGCTTTATTACTTACTTAGACCTAAATTGCCAAGCAATTTAAGTATCAAGCAAAAATATTTCTCCACTCCAAATTATTTGTATGGTTAATTTATATCTAAGTGCCCATATTAATCTGAGTAGGGACTTTTACATTTTTACTTTCTATTTTCATTTTCTACTATATCTTAATGTGTACTTTTTTCTGCTTTGTTATTTTTTACTGGTTCTGGAATTTTAAGTCACTATATAAATCAGTGGATTCCAATAATTGGCTAAGTTAAATATATTTTTAAAAATAAGAATAATAGTTTCATTTCCCAGTACATTAAAATACAAGAGTCACAGATTGTGTTAATTGCCTCTTATAATAGGGTTGATTCTCGTTAGTACTGGCAAGGGGTCCATCAATAACCTACAGGATTATAAAGGAGAAGTCGGTGACAAACCAATTTCTTTCTGTTGTGAAGAAAGCTACTTGGCTGCATTCATAAAATCACCAGGAGTCAGAGTTAAACTGGGAGACGTTATCTTTCAATGAAAACCGATTGCCATCAATTCATGATTACTTTGCATTTATTTTAGCTTTCCAGTTGTAGTTATTTCCATAACCTAGGCTGGATAACACATTAACATTATATATGAAATGTGAAGGGTACAGATACATAAGTGGAGAAAAGTTTAAGAAAACGGCAAACCCTCAGAGCTGCATAAATGTAAAACTGTTTTCTCAGCCTCCTACCGCATTTTCATGCTGTCAAACCTCTACCTCTTTTGTTTTTCTGGAAAGGAAAGGGAGCAGATGGGCTAGAGACCGAGAGGGGGAACAGAAAACCAACAGATTTTCCATTCAGAGAACTGTCATTCTGGCTTTATAAAAAGTTATTTTGTGAAAGGGCTTTAGATTCTTGCGTTGCTAATCCATCCTTAATATTTTAACTTTATTCATTTATATTTATATGTGATACTCATCCACGTTTTGTCTGAGAAACAAAAACATCCTGGTTTATTATGATGAAGTGTGATGATAAGGCAATAGCAGCAACTATTATATTCACATTTGTAACAAAATTAATAGATTCTAATACATTTGTAAAATGTACTAGAGAAACACTCTAATTATCTGATTCCTTTTTCTCCTCCCTAAACTCTGTTATATTAATAGCATTCTGAGGACTCGAACAGGTATTTGTTCTTCCTCTGAGCTTAAGAGGTTGATGTTTTAAGCATGCATCTCCTAATCGGCCCACTCGAACCATGAGTCATACTGCAAGATCATTCAACCAATTAGAGAAAATTAGAAGGTGATCTTGATAGGGTGGACAGTCCACATTTACCCAATTGCTGAGAATTCTGAGAGGTGAAGTCCACACATCTGAAAGTTGTTCAACGGTCTGACTTTATGATTTATATGTCATTAATGATAATGAAAGTGACAGGGTGGCTTAGTGGCTAAGACACTGAGCTTGTTGATCAGAAGGTCGGCAGTTCAGCGGTTCAAATCCCTGGCACTGTGTAACGGAATGAGCTCCCATTACTTGTTCCAGCTTCTGCCAACCTAGCAGTTCGAAAGCATGCGAAAAGTACAAGTAGAAAAATAGGGACCACTTTGGTGAAAAGGTAACAGCGCTCCATGTGCCTTCTGTGTTAATCATGCCAGTCACGTGACCACAGAGACATCTTTGGACAGCACTGGCTCTTCGGCTTAGAAACGGAGATGAGCCCCGCCCCCTAGAGCCGGAAACAACTAGCACACATGTGCAGGGGAACCTTCACCTTTAATGATAATGATGATGTTATCCTTTCAGTTTTTTCCAAGTCTTGGCGATTCTATGGGTCAGGTGTCTCCACGTCTTCTGATCTTATACTAGTTCTTTGAGTTGTTCTATGCTTCGGCTGGTGTCAGCTTTGATGGTGTCCAGCCACTGTCTTCCTTGGTGGCCTGGTTTTCTTTTACCGCTAATTCTTCCAAGTAGAATTGCTTTTTTCCAGTGAATTCCTCCGCATGACATGGCCAAAATATTATCTGCCATCTGTTTTAATTTTTATGTTCACATATGCAATGCACATATGTGAGAGTAATTTGTGTTTTCCTCTCTGGAAAGAGCATAATGTGGGCATTTAGTGTCCCTCATTTCTTTCCCACAAAATTTAGTAATCAGATGCCCAACCAAGAAATAGTAGTACAAGATTGTTAACTGCTACTGGTAACTGGTCAAAATAAATAGGAATAGTTCCATAGAGTGAAATAAGATAAGACAAAACAGGATAACCAAATAAAGTTTATGAGAATAAAGTTCTATAAAGTGATTTCCCATATTATTATTTTTTTGCTTTCCTTAGTAATGGGGTGTGCTTATGTTATATTGTATTTTATGAGTACATATCATTTTTTCCAACTATAAAATCAAGATAATGTTCTCTGAAATATCTCATGTAAAGCCTCACAGTAATATTTCAATTAAATATAACACCCTTAAAAGTTAAATGAATGAAAATTGGCTCCATCTCTCCACTCTGATTCTCTGTCAGAAAATAATCAGTTCTTTTTTATGAATATTGGTAGAAGTTATTCATTTGTAAAAGTTACGTTTAAAAATCCTGGAGGGGTTTTTTTCTGGGAAGATACCTGTCTATAAAGCAATATAACATATTTTGTAGCTAGACTATACGTTGCAAATGTACATGTCCTTGAAAAAACATCGTTCTTTCCTTACACTGTCCTTTCCAGGCAAGACTGGAAAATTAGAATGGGCCAATTATGGTGTGTTAACTACAATGTTTGTCTGACTGAAATTTCAGTCAGTTGCTATCTTCACTTTTTGAACAATTTAGTCAGTCCGTAATTGCAGCTGTTATTTCTTAAATTATACCTAAATTATTCTCTACTTTCACGTTTTGGATTGTCGTCATCCAGATAGTGCCCTCCCCATGGGCTTACCCAAACTTGATGATTGCCAGATACAAACAATAAAATCATCTGCTGTAGATAAGAATTCATATTTATTTTAATAACAACAATATTTATCTGTGAAATAAACCCGTCAAATATTCAGGCACTATTTTTAAAATGTTATCCTTAAGAAGCTATTGTAACAAATTGCCTTCAGTGCTTTGTTAGCAGAAATAGTTTAGATTTCAGAACTTCGAGAAGATATATTTGGATCTTATATTACATTGATAATTTAATCTAATACTGATTTCATTTGCAAGACTCTTTTGTCAATATGTCAAAATCTACTTACCCTAAATAGTAATGAAGGTCGTTCGCAATCTAGCAAGGAAGTACCATTTTATGAAAAACTATCAGTTTCTTAATTTTGCAATAGTTATTTGTCATTATATGAAAACTATCTTCCCCTCAGTTTTGTGCCGGAATATACCTACATCTACTGCCTCTAATTTTTCAGTATTTATGTTTAATTTGCAATAATCAGATAATGGGTTTCACATAATTTTACCACTGGTTCGCCGTGCACCAAAACTGTGAGCGTGCATGCACACGCTTTGCTCGTGCCTTCCGTGCATGCATGCAGCCTGCGCATGTGCTTTGCTTAGAAAATGTGGCTGAATAGGATGGCATAGCACCGGGGTAGGTTGGCGGCCCACTGGCAGGTCGACACTACCAGTTCACCCAAACCAGTGCGAACCGGCTGAATACCATCACTGTCAATCATCCACTTAATTTTCCTCTTTGAGTACAACTCCATTGTTCTCTGACATGTTTAGAGCCATATTCCTTATTTGCATTCTCTGTAAATCACTTGATTACTCAAGATGACAAAATGATGTCTGCATACAAAAATACACACACTTTCAAATCCCCAGTCCACACACTTGTGTCATCAAGAAAAGGTTAATATGTATTAATCTAGCCTTTCTCAACTGAGCTTCTGTAGAAGTCTTGAGTTCCAGGAGAGGTCGCTGAGGGTTCTGCAAGAGATAATGATAAAAAGAATAATAAACATTCTTTTTGAACTTTGCTCACTGTGGAATACTAGCTATAGATACCACTTTTCTGTAAAGATCCTCTGAAACCTGAAAAATATTTGAAATGTTCTTCCAGGATAGAAGAGTTAAAGGCTACATTAATCTTTAAATACATCAAATTCCTAAGGAGCACTACACATCGTTGCCTTACTCACAGTTCAATTTACAACTGTCGGCTAAGGTTTCCATTTATTCTCATGCATGCTTAACTACAGGCAGTCCTCAACTTACCACAGTTCATTTAGTGGCTGTTCAAAGTTTTAATGGCACTGGAATAAGTGACTTATGATTGTTTTTCACACATGGCCATTGCAGCAGCCCCATGGTCACATGATCAAAATTCAGATACTTCACAACTGCCAGTTGCATTGTCTTGGGGTCAATGTCTTTGTGACCCTCGGACAAGCAAAGTCAATTGGGAAGCCAGATTCACTTAACAACCGTGGCAAGAAAAGTCATAAAATGGGACAAAACTTCCTAAATAAATGTATCAATTAACAACAGAAACCTTGGGCTCAATTGTGATCTTATGTCAAGGACTATCTGTACCAATATATATATTCATTTTACCAGGATTCACCAACTAATCTTCAACCTCATATTTCCCCGGAACATTCTGTTCAAGTCGATTATCTCTAAATCAGCACATGTATTATCCTTCTTCATTTTATTCCTTTCTCAACAATTTGCTGAAGAGAAACAAATTGCATTAAAGAAACAAACTTTCGAGATCTACAGCTCACTTCACCAGATACATGAAGTGGCTGAATCGATATGAGATTTAAATTGGTGTGAAGCAGGAGAATAGAAGGGAAAGGAAAATAAAGTGATTCTCAAAGTGATTCTGCAAAGCAGGATATAAATACCCTATTAATTAACCATTGTAATGTGTTTTTAAAAATGTATTTGTTGAGATGGCCTGGAACCATTTGTTATATATGGGTGTTTCTTCAGCATTCTTATTTGATTTTGCTGGTAAAGTTCCTTTGTTCCAAAATAGCTATTTTGAATTCTGAAATAATTGATACCCTGGGAGCTGAAATACTTGTTTTGAATCCTGATATGAAATGTATATCCATTAATTCTTTTTACACAGCCTGGTCCATTAGCCAATTGCCACAACTGCAGTTTTGCCAAAAGCATGTTCCTTCTGTGCAAAGTAGGATCGCTGATTGATTTATAGACTACCTAGAAAGCCAACATTCTACTGTCAGCATCCCAACAAATAGGAGGTATATAGACTATACTACTACTCAGGATAAAGTGGTGTATGCCATAGGAAGGTTCCTGAGTTATTAAACTTACTCTAATAGACTACAGCAGATTTCTGGGTAGGAGGGAGCAGATTCCAAGGAGTGAGGTGAGACAAGAAGCAGCAAAGTGCTAAGCTGGATTGTGGGAACAGGAAGAGATTCAGGATAGCCATTCTCTAGAACAGGAGTGTCAAACCCATATCATCACTGCCACGTCACGTGATGTGTTGCGACTTTTTTCCCCTTTGCTAAACCGGGCATGGGCGTGGCCAGCACGTGACGTATCCGCCCCGCGTGCTGCAAGTTTAACACTCCTGATCTAGAATCTCCTAGGATAGAGCCATTATGTGAGGCCAGTATAAATTTAATCTGACAAGATTCTGTCTATTACAGTATATTCAAATAAAAAACTGAACTTTAACTAGATTGCATCAAATCATTCTTTAGATGACACTAATGTAATGAACTTGTTAATGTAATGAATATATATTATGGATTAAAAAGTGTAAATGTTTTATGAAATTGAAATTTCCTTTTATCTGTTTTGTAGACTCAGAATCGCATGAAACTGATGGCCGATAATTATGAAGATGATAATCTGAAATCATCTCATTTCAATCAAACTAATCATAAGCCCTCCCCAGACCAGGTAAGATTATAGTTGTTCCTTTTCTTTTTTACTAATCTGTTACTACTGATATATCCCATTGTTAAATTGTATCTAAGACCAGGTTCAGTTCTTCTGAAATAGAATCAAAGAACTGTTTGTTGCAGTTATATAATGATTTTCCTTTTCCTTTATAAATTGGAATTCTCACTAAGCAAATATTAGATTTCACTGTTTCAGAACTCTTCTTGGAACTGTATTAGTGGACTGATTGTTCTCATAATAATAGAGTTTATCTGACCAATTGTATGACTAAACAAATAGCTAAATCAATCAGCGTCTACTTCAAATAAAAGAAAATATAAAATTGTACTAGGTCATTGAGGTAATCAGAATGTAGTATTAGAGACAGTATACCAAAATGCTACCACATTCAAAGAAAGTAAACTAATGATCTGATAAAAGTAACTGTAGATAAAGTAGATCTGAATTTTCTAGACACTTCATCAAATCTTATAATTGTATGTGAGGACTATTTGAAACTGCCACTTCCTTTGGAAATATATATGCTCAAATAAGATCTGTGATTTATTGCTTATTCTAAGGGAGAGATTGGCTGTCTTCCCCATGGCAAAATCTCAGTTTTACACTAAATGATCATAGACTCCTACCTTACAAGTTTAGTAAAAGAAATTAATTTATAATTTCTGGTGCATGGGCTAGCTTTCTATGTTGCTGACTAAACTAAAACATGATTTGGATGATATCAAATTGCTTAGCAAACACAATAGCTAATGCAAGAGAACTTTCTAACTGGAAAAACATTAGCAGTAATATAAGATGGCCAGCTTACTGAAAATATTAATACTGGCTCAAAGAAAACTAAGAACTCATGGATTTTTCCACTATAGTTCTCAATGGCCTGGGGAGATTAATGAGGTTTTAGCCATTCTAGTTCATAAAATATGCTATAATGATATTTAGATTATCATGAATAATTATCCAAACATACATTCATAACAGTAGAATAGAAAAGTATGCTAAAATAGTGCTCCCTTTCCTATTACATTATTCCTTTCAATGATTTAAATACTAACCAGATCTTTATTTCATTCCCATGCTTCTCTGGTGCTTTCCCCCCCTTGTCTTCTCGCAACCAATAGGATGAGGAGGAGGGTATTTGGGCATAGCCAATCAGATGCTCTTAGTTCAGCCATTTTGTTCAGAACGGTGAGAATTGGCTTTATTTACCAGTAGAAAAATATCCAATGATCACTCTTGCATCTTGCTTCTGTGTGATTATGTGATTTAAGTGTCTTTTCTTTCCCTTTTAAATGTGGTCTTTGCATGTGAAAGTTATTCCTACTTTTTGTTGTAGCTTTATTGTTTTGTAATTTATGTTAGCGTTGAATTGTTTTGTGAGAATACTCTCCCAAAGCATGTGATTGGATTTGCAGCAAAGCAATAGCATGATTCATGAAGGAACAAGTGTTTCCATTATAATTTAACCACACAATTTGAACACGGTTTCCAATATTTATGTTTAGAAAACGTTTCTGACAAAGTTTTGTGTTCCATGTTTTATTCTTAAATTACACATAAATAAAAATATTTTATCTTATAATTTATGAGCAAAATGAACTATGCTGTTGACATTGCTGTATGTAAAATTATGTAAAAGGTTCATTATAATAAAATTAGATTGGTAGATGAATAATAATGCACTATATTCTGTGTACACATTTTGATTTACTAAATCTATGTATTGTTATCCTAATCCAGACACATGAGGTTACATTTTAGTAAGACAATCTGAGAATTAAATAAGTAATCCCCTTCATGCAGAAAATTGTTTAATTCAAGCTTCTTTGTAATTTCATAGTGTTTGAAGTTGCTTTTTTGTCATTTCTCTATATGTATGTTTAAATGGTAATAATGTAATAATAAATGAACTATATTGCTGAAGAATGCTAATGAACAGGAAGAGATGAGGTAAGTTAATTAGTTCAGATACATTTTTATGGTAAAAAGTGAGTAGTAGGCAGGGTTTCATGAATAATGAGAAAAGTGCAGCTGAAGGAATATAGTCATTTTTCTGTATTGTATTAAAAATCAAACTCAACATTTTGAGAGCTCATTTTGTTGGGGAAAGTTCATGTACAGTAAGTATATTCATAGTCGGATTTCTCCATTTACTTTGTAATATTATAGTATTACCATAGAGAAAACAGTGAGACATTTTATGATTTTAAGACTTATTAAGCTCTGTGCTATGGAATAAATGATACGGTTGAAATAATAATATTTGAATACAAGTGGGAAGACAGTTGGATGTAAGAATGTGAAAGCAAGATGAACAAGAAAGATGGATGGATGGATGGATGGATGGATCAGCAACTCTACACAAAGGCTTTCTTGGTTTGCTTGCCCCATGATCATTTACAGCAGAGGTGTCAAACTCGATTTCATTGAGGGCCACATCAGGGTTGTGTTTGACCTTGGGGGTGGGGTTGATGTGGCCAGCTTGACATCACTCATGTTGGGGGTGCTTGTGGTAGCCCAAGCGCTCTGCCAGGGAAACGGGCTCCCGAGCTCTGTTTTCCCTGGCAGAGGCACCGCGGGCCAGTCCTTCACTGTTTTCTGGGCAGCGCTGTGGGCCAGATCTAAGCACCCAGCAGGCCAGATCCAGTTCGAGGGCCTTAGTTTGATACCCCTGATTTACAGTGCAAAAAAAATAATAATATGTATGTTAATATTGTCAAATAAAACAGTAAATAATAGTAAAAAGAATAACAGAACCAAAGCACAATCATAGAGGCATTGTAGAGATAGTGACAAAATTAAATACTGAATGCTTGATCATAAAAATAGATTTCTCTTAAAATTAGCCAGTCGGAATGAAGTCTGCACCTTAGTAAAGAAAGAATTGCCCATTGTTCGTACTGCCGCTGAGAAGACCTGTCCCTAGTTATTCTTAACCAGGCTTTTTTCCTGGCAGCACTTTAATAACCCCATAGCCGAGGTATGTAGCCGATGCGGACAGGCCACTTGGCTTTCTGCCTCAACCGTAGCAGCAGCCTGAGCAACACCTGAGCTCCAGGTGTGGCGGAGCGCAAACCTTGGTCGCCACTTGCTCCATAGCCACAAGGTGAGCTGCGGAACAGAGGGGCCCTCGACTGCAAGGTTGCCTGGCGCAGTGGGCAGGGCTGGGGCTAGCAAGAGTGAGCTGGAAACATCTATAGCACCCAGAGAGACGGAATGGCCGGTCCTCATTAGATCAGCTGATCCGTGGGCCGCAGTTAAGCGTGGCATGACAAAACCGCACTCGTCAAAATCGCGGTGATAAAATGGCGGCGCTAAAGCCGCGACGTCATCGCCACCGCGACAACAGCACGGCAACAGAAGGGCGCTTTAAAACGGCGCCGCGGCAGAAAGCCGACTTCAATTAAGGTAAGGGATATGATTAGGTTTAGGGGTTTGTTTTAGGGTTAGGTTTAGGGTTAGGTTTAGCGTTAGGTTTAGTGTTAGGTTTAGCATTAGGTTTAGCGTTAAGTTTAGGGTTAGGTTTAGGGTTAGGTTTAGGGTTAGGTTTAGGGTACTGAGTGCTTGGGAATGCGCGAATTTGCCCTCCGCGATTATGTCATCGCGGTAGGGTCGCATTTTTCCTTAGCGCTTAGAACGGCGCGAATTAGTCTTCACGCTTATGTCTCCGCGGATAAGGGCTTCGCGGATTTGTGGTGGAACCGCGGTTAAGGGGCCCAGCAGCCATGAGGTGACCGTGCTCCCCGCCTCCACCTCAAAAAAAAAAAGACCTCCCCAAAAATAACTCCCCGAGTGCTTATTTTCAAACCTGAAATAAGAAAAGAAAATAAGACCCGGTTTTATTTTCAGGAAAAAGCAGTGGATATGTCGAAATCTCCCCACCTGATTTGATTTTAATGTGTATGTTTTTGACATACATTTATTTTAAATCAGTACATGGGAAGCTAGCATGCTGTGTGTAGTCTCGTCTTTACTAACGAGAACGCCTCTGAGCCCCTCCCACAGTTCCTACAACTTTCTTTTTAAATAGAAACAGTGAATAGTTTCACTGCTTTGCTTGGGCATGTTCTCATCTGACTGGGAAAAGGAAAAAAAATAAAGAGCACCCTGAGGGATAAAATAGAGACAAGCATCAACCACATCCATTTGCCTTCTTGTTTGATATTTGGGACCTGACCACACTTTTTCACCATTTCACATTTTTCATATGTTCAAAAAAGCCCAACTGTATCCAATGGGCAAAGCCTGCTTATGACTGTTTGAACACTTTCAGCAAGTATGAATAAGTTTTCCTACTATCCCTCTTTTTTTATTATCCTATGACCATTCATTCAGCGAAGTTATAATGGTGCTGACTGAATCATGGTGATGAACAGTCCTTGGCATTCCAGCCATCCCAGCACCTCCACAGTCACATGGTCACAATCTTGGCCCTTGGCCATCCCCTACACCTTCCTCATACCCCAACCTGTGCACCCTCCCCAACCTGTGTCAGAGCTCTCACATATCCCCTTGCATCCCGTCCCTGACCTTCCCCCGTGTACTCCCTTTCTCCCTCAGCAACCACCTGCCTGCCTGCCTGCCTGACACTTGCAACTTTCTGCCAACTTCCCCATTGATTTTGGTTGTGAGAAGTTGGCAGGAAGTTGCCTCGCATAATGACTGTGGGGTTTGGCTAATGACGGCACCTGAGACTGCAAGGATTACTGTCACTAAACAATGCAGTCAAGTTTTATGATCACATTGGTGGTTAGTGATGGGAATTCAGGTCCCAATTGCCATTGCAAGTCAGTATTGATAATGTACACTGGGGGAAGGGTTCTTCTACTTCTCAATGTGCTGTTGGTTATTATTATTTATATTATTATGTTGCAGAGATTTTTCTTTTTGTAAAACAGATGATGACATGGTGTAATATGTCATGTGGTGTAATTTATCTGAGGTTGCATTTAACTATTTTTAAGAACTGCTAAGGACCAGATGATTTTTACTATGTCCAGATATGTAAAACTTTAGAACTCAAAGAGGATGTACTTTATTTTTCACATGACTGTAGTTTAAATCTAAATACCGAGAACTAATGAAATTACCATAAAAATATTTTCTGCTTCTATACAAAAACCATATCTGTTATCTTCTCATTCTTTTGCCCGAGTCTTGAAATGTCTGGTTCAAAAGAATACTAATAACTTTAAGAGAAATCAGTTCTCTTGCTTCTTAACTGCTTAAATTCATCAGGATTTAACAGTAGTGTACCGTATGTTGCTTTTTGGTATCTATATTTACTCTAGGATTTGTTATATAGGGTTGATAAAACATTTTTCTTTTAGGAAAAAAACCTTAACTCCTTACCTGTTGTATCTTAGAAGAGCTGATATCTAGGTCTTATGGCTTCTTACAAACTATAAAATCACATTATCACTGTTTCTTGTTCCTTTTTTCTACTTATGGCCTATAAGTATTAGTGTACTGCCAGTTTCACAAACATTTTAAGAAAAGGAAAAACTAGCGCATAAAAACAGCATTTCATGCTGCCAGTAAGGAAAGAGGAGCAGAGAGTCAAAGAATTAACACTTGGGTGGCAGAGAAAAGCAGGCAGGTAGGAGAAGAATTAGGTATGGATGGCAAGGGAAAGTACTAGTGGAAAAATCCTCGTAGTAGGATGTAGCAGCTGGTTATGAGAAGGTTACCATTGGGAATGATAATTTATGAAAGATGTTCTACAAGGATAAATTTTTACCTTGGTAATTCGAGTTGATGAGAAAATCAAACAAAATTGTCACCTTAGTGGTGATTTTACTATTTGGGATGGTTGGCTTCTAGAGATTTATGAACTTGGCATGCCTATCAAAATCATGGGATATAAAACTTGTACCAAGGGCCTGAATCTAATTAGAAATGTGGGCCTCAGATTCTAGTCTTCCTTTAGACGTGGAAGCCAACTCGGTGACTTTAGGCTAGTTACTTTCTCTGAGCCTTCATCAACATCAGGCTGTAAGACAAACCAGCCAATGAACAAAACACATCACGTCATACACTGAGAACTTTGTGGGAAGAACTAGGGCAAGCACAGTGAAAAAAAGAAACATATCCTTCAACCAGAGGTCATATTCATCAGGTTCTGACCAATTCTGGAGAACCGGTAGCAGAAATTTTGAATAGTTCGGAGAACCGGTAAATACCACCTCTGACTGTCCCCCTCCCCCCCTCCAAATCTATTCTCTGCCTCCCGAATCCCATCTGATCAGGAGGGAATGGGATTTTGCAGTAATCTTTCCCTGGAGTGGGGTGGGAATGGAGATTTTATAGTATCCTTTCCTTGCCATGCCCACCAAGCCACACCACGCCCACAGAATCAGTAGTAAAAAAATTTGAATCCTACCACTGCCTGCTACTATCGGAGACCTATGCTAAGAACAATCCTGTAAGATACATTATTGGAGTTAATTAAACTTCAATGCTTAGCACAGTTGAAATTCTTGTCAGCATTGAGATTTAAAACGTGTAATTAAATAATATCTCGTGATCGCCAGTTTCTACAATTTACTTTGAAACCAGTTTAGGAAACTCAGCGGCAAGCTATATTCAAAAATATTTAAAAACAGACAAATGAAGAGATGTTGTTAGGGCAGAATCACTTTTTTTTTTAGGTAAGGAAGCCTGTGAAAAAATATTCCTGCCTCTTGGGAAGGACCCCCTCATTGATGGGTGGCATAGAAGGCATGTAGGTGGTGCAAGGACCTGTGACCCGGTCCATCAGCCCTGTCTATTTGGCAGGTGCTTTTGTATCCTCTCAAGATAAGCTCTGCCGCTGTGGGATGTGGTGCAGCTCTTGCTAAGTGGCCAGCTCAAATTAGATGTGGGAGAAGTCGAGAGATAAGACATACTTACTGGTGAGGCAAATGAGTCCCAAGGGAAATAAGCAAACTCTTCAGAGAGCTCTGCTAGGCTCCAAAGCAGCAGGCTCAGCACATTTCCAAAGTAAACTATACTCATCAATTTAGGAGGCTTCCCACAAGCGATAAAGATGACGATAGCAATAAGGAAAATAACTCCTTTCAATTATTAATATAGTCTCCTCTCCATCTGCAAAGGCAAAAGTGAAAGATGCAGAAAGTATTTAGACAAAAAGTTCCACTTTCAGGCACGCAGTGTGTGCTTTTGATATATTTTAGGTCTCAATAAAAACATAATCCATGGGAGGGAGATGCATGTCAATCATCTCACTAAAAACGTATTTGTTTTCCTGGTTTTAATCAGTGAAGACCTGTTCAAACGCTCCCTCGTGTTTTAATTTTTCTTCTGTAACCATAGACGGTTGATATTCTCCACCTAGACTCCTTGTGGCGTTATTCCATGCTGCCTCTTTAATACAGCGCTAAGATGTTAATCCCAATGTTGTACTATAAACAGGGTTCTACCAGGGAAAGGATTTTGACACCACTAATCTAAAGCTTTCAGCTCCTCCTATTGCACGCCCATTAATCCATTCACCGAGTGTTGGAAACATAGCAAAGGAGCCAGAACAATTGTGTATTCATCGACACTGTTGAAAGTAATACCAGCACCTGTTTCTGTTGACTGAGAGATTATCACACTTCCACATTCATTATTAGGGTTAAAGGGTATGGTTGGAAAGATACCTTATGCCTGCTGACAAGCAGCAGGTGCAGCCATAGTTCTACTCGCAGTCAACGTTGATGTAGCCAGAGGTTTGCCATTGGTCATCTTTGCTGAAATTCTGTAGACCATTTGTCAGAAATTTCATTTCATACTGCCTAATGTTTCATTGGTAATGTTCAAAAAGAAATGTGGCTCCCTGCATCTTTCAAATGCAGATATTCTAAGTGGTATTCTAAGTAGGGACGTAATGGCTCAGTGGCTAAGACGCTGGGCTTGTCAATCAGAAAGGTCGACAGTTCAGCGGTTTGAATCCCAAGCGCCGCGTAACAGAGGGAGCTCCCATTACTTGTCCCAGCTTCTGCCAACCTATCAGTTCAAAAGCATGTAACAGTGCAAGTAGAAAAATAGGGATCTTCTTTGGTGGGAAGGTAACAGCGTTCCGTGTACCTTCGACGTTTAGTCATGCCAGCCAAATGACCACAGAGACGTCTTCGGACAGCGCTGGCTCTTCGGCTTTGCAACGGAGATGCACCACCCCCTAGAATCGGGAATGACTAGCACATATGTGCGAGGGGAACCTTTTCCTTTACCTAATGTTTCATTGGTAATGATCAAAAAGAAATGTGGCTCCTTGCATCTTTCAAAACATTTGAAAGTGGTATTCTAAGGTATAGTAGTTTTGGGGAGAGGGTGGTGTGGTTGTATGAAATGTTAATTTCCTAAAAGTATTTTTTAATTTAAAAAAAATTGACTGCAAGTCTTCTGAGACTGGATCCATACATACCCTTTCCCTTACCCAGTACTTAGTGGTTTCTCTCAGCTTTCCTCCAGTTTCTTGCATTAAGTTTCATTAAATATCCCCTTTGTTTCTGTTTCAGGATATGATTGAATTGTTTTCTGTACTTTTAGGTAATTCAGCCTCTTTTAGACCTTGATCAGAATCGTAGCAAGTTGAAGTTATATATTGGACATTTGACAGCCCTATGCCATGACCGGGACCCTCTGATTCTCCGAGGACTCATTCCTCCCACATCGTACCACCTGGATGAGAATCGTGCAGCTTGGGAGAAGGAGCTGCAGAAGATGACTCTGGAGCAGGTCAGAATTTGATGTTTTCATTGGGATGCTTAAACTGGGTTTAAGTAGGTTATGTCAGTTCCTTGGTTATGCCTGAATTTGTTTTATTTTCTAAATGAAAGTGTGTGCAGTTTTTTTAGAGTAATAAGGGTACTTCAAGATGTAGTTACTGCTATTCTTGTTGTTGTTGTGAAGTTGTATCCAACCCATCGCGACCCCAAGGACAACGTTCTTCCAGGCCTTCCGTCCTCTACCATCCTCTGGAATCAATTTAAGCTTACGCCGACTGCTTCAGTACCTCCATCCAGCCATCTCATTCTCTGTCGTCCCTTTCTTCTTTTGCCCTCAGTCTTTCCCAACATGAGGCTCTTCTCCAGTGAGTCCTTCCTTCTCATTAGATGGCCAAACTATTTGAGTTTCATCTTCAAGATCTGGCCTTCTAAAGAGCAGTCAGGGTTGATCTCCTCTAGCACTGACTGGTTTGATCGCCAAGGGACTCACAGGAGTCTTCTCCAGCACCAGAGTTCAAAGGCCTCAATTCTTTGGCGCTCAGCCTTTCTTATGGTCAAACTTTCACAGCCATCTGCTATTCTTAAATAATATGAATTCAGAAATATATTGTCAGTGCAGGATTCAAGGATAGAATTCCATGTTTCTTTCAGCAGAATGGATAGAAAATCCCCCCAAATTCAGTACGGTCAGCTTAACCCATATTAGAATAAATAAAATAATATCTATTAAAAAGAAAAATGTTGTGAGGACATTTTATCCTGAGTGTAAAATTACTTTACTACACAACTTCCAAGAACTCCTAGCTGATCTATGTCACATTGCCCTAGACATGCCTAAAGACCCAATTAAATTTTTCCCAGGCCCGCCCTAATTACTATTCACCCCAGTTTATGGAGAGTAAGATAGCTTAAAAGCCTGAGACTTGTTCGTATATTACTGAGCTATTAATCATTATATCCAAACAAGGCTAAAGTATACCCTTTTATAAAATGGGTTCCAAACATTTCTGGTGCTGAAAATATAAATGAGCAAATCTGCCCTTGAATTAACCTGGAATAGAATCTTCAGTGTGTTTGTATTGGATCTATATAAAAGGGATTTGTAGGTGATCTAGAAATATGCTACTGCTGTATTTCAGCAAAAAAAAAAATATTCTCTTTATAAATCTGAAATATCCTTGTAAGTCAGACTGAAAATTACAGCAAATCATTATTCCTATTTTATTCTAGATAATGTTTTTCTTATTCTGCATATGAAAAGCTTTGCTTTCAAGGGTTGTTTTTTTTTTTTTGGTAAAAATATTTAAGTGAAACTTCAGCAAAATGTCATGAACTCAAAACAGAATAAAACACAATATATATCAAGAGGTTGACAGATAAGTATTAAATCTGGAGTCTTTCGTTGAAAAAAATATTGTATGGCTAAAACAATTTTGCAAGAGTAAACCACTTGTTTGGGTCTTGAAGAATGGATATGGATCCTAAAAATACATGTGCGCATTTATTGTGCTGATACAAGCTTTCTGTTTCAGTTATATTTCTTCATTCTCCTTATAACTGCTAGATAACTAATGATGTGGAAAGTCTATTTCACCCCAGATTCTTGTTTCTTTTACTTATTGCAACAAAGCTTCTGATAGGACTTGATATCTTTTCAGGGTATTCTTACATGCATTTATGTATTCATTTGATTTCTATCCAACCTTTATTTGTACAGCTCAAGAAAACATTATATTATATCCTGTACAAAATAAAGGTGGAATAGAAATCTAATAAATACATAAATGCATGCAAGATATCAAGTCCTATCAGAAGCTTTGTAATAGTCCTATTTTCCCCAGGACAACAATCCTCTGGGATGAGTTAGACTGAAAGAGAAGGAATAACCCAAAGTCACCCAACTCTCTTTCTGTGACTGTCTTCCATTTTCTAGTCCAGCGCTTTAACCGATACATTAAACTAAAGAACTGCTTGTTTCTCTATCATGCATATTTGAGTATACATATATAACCAGTTTATATAAAAAAAACCTTTTTTTTATAAAAGTTTAGAAAAAACTTTTGTGACTTCCAAGCACGTAATTATATTGAATCTTTCTTTTACCATATTATATACCTAATGCTGCTGGATTTTCTATTATTAACTGTTTGTATCTCAAATATCTTTCTCTTCGTGCTTTAGCATGACTCTGTTTAGTAACTGAATTTAAATCCTTTTCTTTGTGAAACAAATCTTCCACCATCTTGAGCCTCAAACTTGAGCTTCTGTATCATTCTTGACTTAGTCCGTCCCGTCCCCCCCCCCAGTTAAAATTGTCAATCTGATATTTACAGGAGTTGCTATGATCAGTTAGTCAGCATAAACATCACCTTATCAGAATTCCTTTTGTATACTTTAGTGTAAGGAGGTTTTTATGCTTTGTAGCTATTACTCCCAAACTAATAGAAAAAACCCAGATATTGGTATTAGAAAAGTTATATAATTTTAAAATTAATAATCATAACAATAATAAAAATGGAAAGAAAACGGCAAAAGTTTACCCTGTTCATCAGGGGAAAAAAATCTAAAATATATTTACCTGGAAAAATATTCTTTTTTCCCAACTTTTGACAAAGAATACATGAGTAGTCTTTTGCTACAAATGTAAATTTCTCTGGTATTCTATTTTAATTCTTTTAACTCACCCCTCCCCCCGCCTGAAAAAATCCACAATGCTATGTCCAAATCCTGACAGTATAAATAATAAGAACATACAGATGTATAATATTAGAAAAAAAAGAGTATCTGAAGAACACAGAACTTGAAACACGATCTCTTACATAGAGTAAATTTCAGATACATGTCTATTTTCACTTTTCTTACAAATAAAGCATTTTGTAGCCAGAAAGGTTTATTCCCCAATGTATATCCATAGTTGGTTCCTTATTAAAACCCACCCTTTCTCAAGTAATGTCAGCTGCTACTACCTCAGAATTCATGAAATAATACTTCTTCCTGGCGTCGAGATAACTGTATTCTTCAGTTACTTGAATAAATCAAAACATCTGTTAGCCAGTAACATAAAGCAGAACATTTAAGCATATAGATAATCATATTATAATCCCTATACAAATGTGTAACAGATAAAGACATAGGAATCTATTATTCCAAATCAGTACTCGGTCACACCTTTTAAATCATATTTGCTTTCTATATCAGCAGATCAGTTCCATTTTGTTTACTTTCTTATGTTGAACATTAAAGTATCAACAGTGAAGGCTGTGAATGTAATAAGCCAGGGTTCTATTTTTTTTCATTAATTGTTGTTGTTAGTCACGAAGTTGTGTCTGATCCATTGCAACCCCATGGACAACGTTTTCATTAATAGGCCTCATTAAAACAATACCTCTCTTTCTTTCTCAATGTGTCCATATTTATCTGAAATCTATATGTCAGGGCTCTGTGTCTGCAAGAGTCCAAAGCCCTCTTAATCAAACTTGGCCAAAATCAAGTTTGCACAAAAGCGTTTTTACCAGTTCCTGTGACATGCAACCCATCTTGTGCCAGCAGTCCACCCAGAAAATTCAGACCATGTTCCCAGAAGCCAAATATCTCCAGTTGACATCATTTGGATAGCCCATCGTTCGCTTGTATTATTATTTTTTCCCTGTACTGGTTGTCTTCCATGAACTAGGTTTTTAGCAATTTTCATAGTTCTTAAAAGCCCATTATAATTTTGTATCTCTTCTATTCAGGGTAAATTATTCCCATTAGCAAGAAATAGTCAATATCGGTGGGTTTTAAGTTGATTAAAAGCACGTCCATTTATATGACTACTCAGTATTCAGTGCTGGGTTTAGCAAGCTTAGTCTTGGATAGGACAAGTGCAGTTCCACCAACACCAGGCCTATCAAACTCTGGAGTCTGGTTTCCAGAAAAAGCAATTTCAATTTCATTCTCTAATACCTTTACCATCTGGAGACAGCCAAAGACTTTAGAAATCAACCTAGAGCAGTGTTTTTCAACCTTTTTTGTGCAAAGGCACACTTTTTTCATGAAAAAAATCACGAGGCACACCACCATTAGAAAATGTTTAAAAAAAATTAACTCTGTGCCTATATTGACTATATATAAAGTAATTCTCCCACGGCACACCTTACACTATGTCACGGCACACTAGTGTGCCACGGCACAGTGGTTGAAAAACACTGACCTAGAGCTGACCCAGTAACACTGACCCAGTAACAATTAACTCTAAAATCCAAACCTATAAACAGTCCTTCCTGATGGCTTCATACAGATATTAAATAAGATGGAAGATGACATAGAATTTTACAGGATCTCCAAGACAGGTCCAGGACAGAGTTACACACACACACACACACACATACATTCATACATACACACACATACATATACATGTATACACACACACACACACACACACACACACACACACACACTTGTTTTGTCCTTTTATTAATGTTATATATTTATAATTTGCCATTAGAGTCCATTAGAGTCTGGTCGTCCTGTGAATGTGATAAATTGTTACATTAAAAGCCATTCTGGAATATCAGTTATATCTAATTTTGCTGCAAAAATTCAGTGACCAAGTCTATTTTTGTGCTAAATCTAGATTTGAATCCAAACTAAAAAATGTGTAAATAACCAGCTTTTTCTGCCAGTTCCTGGTGCTCCAGATTCACTGAGAGCCTTCACTGGCGATGCCATATTTTCATCAGCCATAACTTAAAATTGGTCAAAATCATAGATGTCTTTGCATAAAATACTGTGGTACCTCCATGTAGCTTGGCTTTACTTTAACTATGCCAGTTTTTCAATATAGTATTACTACAAAATATTTATGAATGCCATAATAAGATTATACATTTAGAATTATATTTGGTTCATATTTATTAACACTGTTTTAAGTACATTTTACAACCTTTCTTGCCACAGTTGTTATCATGGCAGTTACTGTTAGTAATATGGTTGTTAAGTGAATCAGGCTTCCCCATTGACTTTGCTTGTCAGAAGGTCACAAGAGTGAACACATGATCCCAGGACACTGCAACCGTCATAAATATACGTCAGTTGGCAAGTGTCTGAATTTTGATCACATGATGATGGTAATGCTTCGGTTGTAAGTATGAAAAACAGTCATAAGTCACTTTTTTAAAATGCCGTTGCAACGTTGAACTAGGCGAACTGTAGCAAATCAAAAACTATGTGTATCTAATGGATCAAGGCGCTGCAGTCGATTTCAGTATACCGTATTTTTCGGAGTGTAAGACGCACCGGAGTATAAGACACACTAAGGTTTTGAAGAGGCAAATTAAAAAAAAAAGGTTTTTGCACTCTGCAAACTTCCCAAAAATTGCTTATTTTTCTCCAAAATGGGCCCATTTTCCCCCCAAAAAGGCATGAATAGGCTTTAGGAGGCTTGGAGAGTGCTCCTGGAGGTTGGAGGCCCCCCAAAACGAGCAAAATACAGCCCGTTTTTCACAAAAATGGGCTCGTTTTTTGTCAAAAGAAATTGCATGCATAGCATTAAGGAGACTTATAGAGTACTCCTAGGGGCTGGGGGGGCACAATTGAGCAAAAAACAGCCTGTTTTTCACTCATTTCTGCCCTCCCCAACCCCCAGGAGCTCTCTGAAAGCCTTCTACAGGCTCTGCACGGCCATTTTTGTGAAGGGGGGCAGGGCTTTGGGAGGCAACAAATGCAATATTCAGTGTATAAGACACACCCAGATTTTCACCCTCTTTTTTGAGGGAAAAAGGTGCGTCTTATACTCCGAAAAATACGGTATATTCAGATTATACGATTGCCTGCAAATAACATGGCAAAGGCCTTTTTTTTTAACAACTCTTAGAGGGAAAATTGAATCTTGATTTGGCCGTTTAATGAAGCCGGCTGCAGGGACTGAAAGTTTTCTTTTTCTTTTCTTTCCTTGCAGCTTCACAACGAGCTGGAAAAGGCCGAGAAGGACAGCGCAGAGCTTCAAGAGTTTGCGAATGCCATTCTCCAACAGATAGCCGATCACTGCCCAGACATCCTGGAGCAAGTTGTCAATGCACTTGAGGAATCATCCTGACTGAAGCCAGTGCTGCTTCTCCACAGCAGCCTGCCATGGGGTCAGGCCCTCCCAGTTCACAAGGAGTCATGAGAATAATAAAGCATACGAAAAGGGGAGGGGGAGGAAACACTCTTGGTGCACCTTTTTATAAACAAATGAACACAAACTGGTAATTCCTCCAGTCGATAATGCCTGCATTCATCTTCTTACTGCCTTTCTCCGTCGGAATATCTGCCGCACAGTTACTTTCCCGTTGGCTCTGGGTTGTGTCCACTCTGAAAATTGCCAAGACTAGAAAGTGTGACGAGGCACTCGCCTTTTGTTTTACTTTCCAAGTAATGAAAATCTTTGGCCTGTGGGGAATTCGATGTCCTCTAATAGTGTCTTACAATTGGCCAACATCCGTTTAGCTAGGTTTGCTGCTTATGTCTCTACAAGAGGATTGATCCTAATGGAGAGGTGGGAAGTATCCCCCATTCTTCGTGATGCATTCTGTTATGGGATACGTTCCCGTGTTTTCCTTATTGTTCTGCTTATTGTGAGCCTCACTTTTGTTTACCCAATGAGCTACGAAACCTGGTGGCTGGTTTCTCAGCTCGTTTTCTTGGTATTTTAGTCAACTTTACTATAACACTATTGTTGCATTTTTGATTGAACTGTGCCCCTTTTTCCCCACTTCTCTCATTTTATCTGTTTTCTAGGTTCTTGGGGAGTTGCGTCATATCCACATGTTCCAGAGCCTCCATCAGTGATTGAGAGAACAGAATAGCTTCTCTATGTGGTCTTAGGTTAACATATTGCAATTCACAGCCTAATTAGGAATCTGAATATTCATTTGAATTATATTAATAATGAAAGTACATTTTGACTAAGGGCGCTATTAGTTCTATGCATAATTTATTCTTGGAAATATTCACTGGAACAAACTTTGGTTTTGCTATATTCCTACCTTCATTAAAGTAATTTCCTTATTTCAAGCTTCGGGGTCACGAGGAACCTTTAGAGTAGGGGTGTCAAACTTGGGCCGTCCCCTTTCGTTAAACCAGGCGGGGCCAGCATGTGACGCATCCAGCCCACAGGCCATGAGTTTGACAGCCCTGCTTTAGAGCATAAATATGTTCCTTCTTTGACAAAGAATGCAATGTCTACAATATAGACATATTGTAGTGAGATAGAGTCTTACTCTTAAAGATGTCTTTCTTTCTTTCTGGATGTTATATATTTCATTCTTCATCCCTAAGGTCCCCTTTTCCCCCCACTGCCTCATCTCTACCCAGGACATGCCTATGTTCAGATCTGGAAAGCCAGGTCACACGATCAATTTTGAAAGTTGGGCAAATTCAGGTTCATGTTGTCTTGTAGATGCCTCAGAAAACGGATTGGGGCATAAATAAGCTTGGTTTTGAATTATAAACAGTCTTTCTTCCTATGGGTTTCCTAATGAAAGGTTCCTATTGCTCTTAGTTAGCACCTCCATGGTTTTAGAGATCTGTAATGATAGCTTTAAGGCAACTAGAGCCTCTAGTTAATGCTTTTTGACATAAAAGAGAAGAGACCTGAGTGATCTTAAGTTGGCAATTGCTTTCACCGGAAGGCATATAGACAGCAACTACACAAACTATTCACCCATGTGTCATATCAAAGCCACATCTTTGGCCCTATTGCTTGAAAGGCATATTTTGGTAGGACCTGCTGCTTTGGAAGCTTCCTTTCAGGTTTTCCTCCTCCATCCCTAATTACTCCCTGTAGGAATTTAATGCTGCCTATAAAACCATCTCAGCCTTCAGGCCTAACATTTGCCACCAGTGCTTATCCTATGGAGTTATATGGTTGGATCTTCAACTGCCCTTGTTCCCTGCTGTAAAATAATCCATCCTCTGTAGGAAAAGCTCTGGAATTTCCTTATCTCTGGTTGAAATGACTTCTGCTTGTAAACTTAGCTGAGATTCTCCTTGATAGCTTTTTGTTTCGTTTTCTTTTGTTTTGTTTGAAGGGGGATTTTTTTTCTGAAAAATGGAGAAGATAGTTTGTGGTTGTTCCTACATTCTCATGTGCTTATTGCCCTGTTTATGTTAATGCTTCTTCAGCATTTAACTCTTCCCCTACATGTGGCTACACTAAGGCAAAACAGGATCTGTTACAATATATATATATATATAATATTCTGAGAATTTCTTAAAGGTCCCACTGCAAAGAAACAGTGATAGGTGCTATTGTTTGCATTCCATTCACCACATTCTGGGGAAGGGGGGGAGAAATTTGTTAAATTACTCTTATTAGTATTGCAGCTGTGGAACCCTTGTCATTCTTACCACAGATCTGGACTGGAGCTCCCATATTGCTCTTCTTTTCCTTCTTGTGTAAAATCTTTTCCCTCTACCGTGGATCCTCTTACATTTTAAGAATGGATCTAAGCCTTCAATAAAAACTTGGGAGAGAGAAAAATGCACACACAAGTTGTTATCTGCCAACAACGATCTAACAGCAGTAAAATATTGCAGGTAATCTTGATGCCATTTGGAAAGAGGACCTGTCTTTCCTCACATCTGGAGGAACTGTAGGTCTTAAACACAAGGTGTTAGCCATGAATTCTTTATTCCAGTTGGTCATGTCATCTGGGAATTCTGGACACTCCAATGCCGACCTCTCTGGAGCAGGAATGAAATGCTATATTTGCTACCGGTTCGGAACCGGGAGTGCACAGTACCTCTGCGCATGCGCAGAGTGTCCCTGATGACGTCTGGGTGGGTGAGGAGCCTCCCGCCGCCACCACTACCGGTTCGCCCAAAACGGCAGAATACGACCTCTGTTCTGGAGATTGTAAAGTTAGAAGTAATTCTGGAAGAGCATTCTTATTTCCTTTTGACCATAAAGTAGAAGATGGTTAACACTCTTGTAGATTTACACAACATTGGCTGCATTGGAAGACAAAATGAAATGCTCAGACCCATGTCTGGTAATCTGATATTTCATGGAACAGTCGCAGCTTTTCTCAGTTTTGATATCTTTATGGTCTGCTACAAGTCAGACCAAACTTTTTGCGTCCAGAAAATATACCCAGAAAAGTTTTTCCTCAAAAGCATTCTTTTTTTTATGTGCCTTGTTACTTGCTTCAGTTTTACATGAATTTTATTTAGATTAGCAACGTGAATATAGATTTTATTGGGTAACCAGGCTTGTCTGTTTTGAGAATTGTTTTCCTTTTCTTTTAAGCTCTGAAAAGCTGATTTTCTGTTAAGGAAATATGTTCCATGATCTCCAAAGATGCTACACAGAGAGCTTCTTGAAAGATTAAGGTACTTTCTTGTGCCAGCCTCGTTGGATTGTTTAGTGATCCAGGTTTTCACTCTAATTTCATCAAAACCAGGTTTCAAACATTTTTAAAGAGGAAAAGAGAACCTCAGCTTCAGAATTATGCAGTTATAAAAAAAACAGACATGTCAATGTAAAACACCTTTCTTTTTTCATGATTTGTTACGACAACTATTTTTGGCCCTTGTTTTTATGTAGGAATGCCAAGGACTATCTGGGAACTCCCAAAGACTTGCAATAGCTAAAGAAACAAAGAGTACAGCAAAATAGATACCATTTTTTAATATGGAGGGAGTGGGTTAAAGATAGAAATATATACACATCCACCTTCATCAGTAGTATTATACATCTGTTTTATCTATCAATTCTAATCTGTCAGGAAAATTTCTGTATCTGAACATAAAATAAACTTCTAATCTCA
Source organism: Thamnophis elegans (assembly GCF_009769535.1). NCBI lineage: Eukaryota > Metazoa > Chordata > Lepidosauria > Squamata > Natricidae > Thamnophis > Thamnophis elegans. Next base: position 16,281,024 of record NC_045547.1, on the reverse strand, counting down.
AATGAGTAGATTGCCATAGCATAGAATCCTGGAGTGACCTTATCCAATGGAAATAGAATACAGTTTGTCGCAGTTGTTGGAATCCGAGAGGCGCTAACGTCAGCAAAAGAAGGGAAAGCAGATTGCTGCATATCATTCTCCTCTGGAGAAAGGTGACCGAGCAGAGAAATTGGGTCGTGGCTGGTTGGGGGCTGCCAAAGTTACCAAGACAAACTCTTCTCTTGCCAAACACTCAGTCTTTATCAGTGCAACCGGTGCTGTTTTTGTAATAAACATTTTTTACTTTTTTTCCATTTATAAAGGAAGCTGTTACCTTCTGAACAAAATGGCTGTTTTGTCGACATTTTTTTTAAACGAGAAGAATAAAAAGCATTTCCGAACTTTTTCGTGTCAAAAGCGCAAACATAAGAATACTGATTTTTTTTTTCCCCCCCAGTGCGTGTGGTGAGTGCTGTAACCCTATCATCATTGGTATTCTTAAATCTTTCAGGGTTGGTGTTTTTTGGGTTTTTTTTTAAAAAAAAAATATTTTTCTGTTTTGTTCTCTGCTTGTCAATTTTACTGTCTGTGTGATCCTCTGGCTGGTGGGGCAGTTACTGACCGTGTGTCTATTGTCTGATTTTAAAATAAAATTTAAAAAGGTAGAGTAGAAATTGAAAAGTTGTACTTTAAAAATATAAACACTAAATGTATTGTCCAAAGGAATTCAAATATGACTAAGCAAAGTTGTGAACTCCTCCTTTTACAGTTACCTTAGGCAGTTCCCAATCTTGTTCCTTTTTAGCACAGCTGGTTGGGGAATTCTGGAAAGTCCTTAAAATTGGCAAGATTGGGAAACTCTGGTCTAAGGAAAGAGATGATTTAGTTACCTTTTAGTTGCCTTTGTCAGACTTGAAGAAGACCAGACCAGTGTGGCCTTCATAGGAACATCATTAACCCTTGATTTCCTCACTATATCACTATGGTAATATATATGGAGTCCCTTTACACGAGAAAAATAAATTAGTCCTGCAGTTGTTGTTGTTTTCAAGTTTCCTAGGGGTTTTTTTTAGTTGTGCAAATTTAAATTGGAGGGATGTATGGAAGCTGGCATTCATACTTTGTGTTTTTAGACATAAGTTCTATTTCCAATGCCTCTGCCAGGAGTTCCATTGTTTCTTTGACAGTATAATCTTAAAGGGCTTGTCATTGTGGTAGAAGATTTCTACTACTGCTCCAGGGTTTGGCTAACATAAATATGCATAGCATAATTAGATTTATTATTGCTGCTAATCATATCTTACAAAAACATGAATGTACTTTCAAATGTTTAAACCTGGTTAGTTTGGAGAATACCTTATCACCTTTTTCCATTTGAAATAACCAGCATTTCAGCAGAGATGTATCTGATTTACTATCAAGTGTTCCTGCCAGAATAAGAATGCTGAATTTATTGCAGATGGTTTGTAATTTCACCCTTGGGACATCCTTATTAATGCTGCATCTTAAAAGATTTGAGCCAAGTTTAATTCATAATTGCCTTTACTTTTTTCCCATCTGTTTTTGGCTTAGGATGAAGTAATGCATCTTTCAGGCATTCAGCAAATAAACTGGAATTTGTCGTGGGCATCTCCTTAAATACAAACAGCTCATAAGCTTTGACTTACCTGTATTAGCAGTCATGTTACTGATAGCTTACATATCATTTTAAGGATATGATCACATTGGTTCAAGTGGATGAGATGCTCCTATAACCAGAAATGCATGCTGTTAATTCATCCAGGCCAAAATAGTTGGTTAATTTCATCAGACTTAAGTTCATGATGAACTTAGAACATTAAGTTCTGTTTTATCAAATTATCACGAAGACAGCATAATAGGCTGTCATTGGGGTGAAAACTAGTGGGATGGCTTCCCCGTGTTTATATACTGCAGGTGGGCACAGTAAACATGGGATATTATTATTTTTTTGTCTACTTGGAAAGTGATGTGTTGCACTTTAATAATTGAGGAGGAGACAACTTTTGCATATATAATCTGACATACCTTGAGTTCCTTTTGGAAGGACTAGCAGTGGGAGATAATAGATGTCTGTAATACAAGTTGCATATGCTGCCTTCAACATAATATGTGTTTAATTGATGGAGTCATGTTACTGACAAGATAATGAATTGCAAAGAAATTGTGTTATATATTCAACTTTGCCTTGATAATATAAACATTTTTGTTCAGTTGTTTCTTTTTTTATTAACAAAGTTCATGAGGAGATTATAAACTTGTTTAAAAATTAGATGTTATGTCCTTATATATATATATATATATATATATATATATATATATATATATATATATATATATATATATATATATATATAAAAAATACCTTTGTATAGTAAATTTTAAAGTCTGCTGTTCCAAGATGTGAAGTGTTCAAAGTGATAAGTCTTCTGATGTCACGCTTCTTCTTACAATAGCTCAGATGTGGTTATTACACAGAGGATGGGTAGATCTGGTGGGAACCACCTTGGGAAAGAGTTGGGGACCAGAATTCCTCCATTTTGGTACTTAAGGCATGTTGATTATACCAGTGCTTAACCATAGATGACACATTGATCCTTATTTTAAAAAAAATCTGTTGGATGGAATTGGCTTGCCTTTTTAGCACAACAAAGGATGTGCTCATCTCTATGAATATAGTTTTTACAACACATGGTCCCCTATGCTTCTGGTTCTCACAGTCCATTTTCTTCACCACACAAAGCAATGGCTGCTGACACCTCTCCACTTCTGGTGAACAGTCACAGATCTGTTTACTTTGTGAACTTGCCCGAAAGAAAGTCATTTTTTTTCTACACAACTCTGGCCAGAGAAAATCCATGGGGCCTAAGATTGTGGCATTTTCCCCATTGTTAATGACATAAACTGACACTGACAATTGCCTCCTCACTTTGTGTACTAGAACAAAATTAGCTTTGTTAGTCTAATGATATTGCCATGGTTTCAAGAGACATGTTCAGACTCTAGAAACTAAAGTTCAGAGAGAAGAGTAACCAGGTTGATTAAGGGACTGGAGACTAAAACATGTGAAGAACTGTTACAGGAACTGGTCATGGCCAGTCTAGTGAAGAGAAGGACCAGAGGCGACATGATAGTAGTGTTCCAATATTTGAGGGGCTGCCACAGAGAGGAAGGGGTCAAGCTATTTTCCAAGGCACCTGAAGGCCACACAAGGAACAATGGATGGAAACTGATCAAGGAGAGAATCAACTTAGAAATAAGGAGAAATTTTCTGACCCTGAGAATAATCAGCCAATGGAACAGCTTGCCTTCAGAGGTTGTGGGGGCTTCATCACTGGAGACATTCAAAAAGAGACTGGACTGCCAATTTGTCAGAAATGGCGTAGGGTCTCCTACTTGGGTGGGGGGTTGGACTATATGACCCACAACATTGTCAATCTGTTTAATTTTGCTATCCACACCAAACTATGGCACAAACACAGCCTGGCATTTTTTTTCCTGCCAAGTTCTCATAATGATTGTCCCCAGGTTGCTCAAGAATACATTTCAGCTCAACAGTTTGAAAGGCCCAAGGTATATAAAATGTATAATGCTTGGCACCCACTACTTAGAATTGAGGTCTGTTACAGATGGAAAATATTCTAATTTGGCTTAGAGTTCTGACTCCATTCTAATTTGGACCTCTAATTAGAGATGTATTGGGGGGGGGGGTGACATTAGGGCAGAGAGGAGAGGAACATGCTACATGCTGATTGTATGGATTGAGAAACTTGTGTGGCAAAACTACACTTAAACTTAATTGTTTCTGGCACACTTAACACCGTTTTCCAGGAATTTAAAAGCGTGGATAGCTGTGGCCAGATTGGGGTAAAATGGCCACAGGGGCTAAGTAATTCCTATGCCAGAATGAAGTACTCTAGAAGCCCTTTGCTATTCATTACCCCCTCACCTTCAAAGCAACTTGGAAAGATTCCAGCACTAGAAGTATCTTGCCAATTACCCCTCTCTTAACCTGTACAAGAAATGGGAAAGTAACTGAAATCCATCACAAAAGAAAAAAAATGTGACCCGTCAAAACCACGGTCCACAAAAGCGCGATCGACGAAAGCGCGCATTTGACGTCATCACAGCGCGACGAAAAAAAAAATTGAAATAAAAATAAAATTAAAGCAAGCCGATTCACATAAAGGTAAGGGTTAGGGTTAGGTTAAGGGTTAGGGTTAGGTTAAGGGTTAGGGTTAGAGCGTTAGGGTTACGTTTAGCGTTATGTTAAAGGTTAGCGTTAGGTTAAGGGTTAGGTTTAGGGTTAGATTTAAGGGTTAGGTTTAGGTTTGGGGGGGTTAGGGTAAGGTTTTCGCTTTATTTTTACATTTTTCGATCACAGCGCGATGTTTTCGTCGCGCTGTGATGACGTCAAATGCGCGCTTTCGTCGACCGCGATTTTGTCATCCGCGGTTTTGTGGTGGAACCAAAAAAAGGGGGGGTGGGATCCATTTTTTTCATATACAACCAGCTTGCACTGCTTTTTCCCACTTTAGGATTATATCTCCTTAAATGACAAAAAATCTGGGCCATTTTTAAAGTCACTTTACTGAAATACACAAGAGTTATTTTACAGCAAGAATGTGGAAACCGGTGTTCTTTGGTGCAGGAGTCTCCAACCTTGGCAACTTTTAAGACTTGTGGACTTCAACTCTCAGAATTCTGAGAGTTTGAAGTCCACAAGTCTTAAAAGTTGCCAAGGTTGGAGACCCCTGCTCTAGTGGATGTTTTTGACCCCAACTGGAGATGGAATTGATCAAGTGTGGCTCTGATTGTGTTGCTGCTGCCATGGTCACCCATCACTCTTAAGTGGTCTTGAACTCCTGCCATTCTGAAAAATCAGGAATATTCTTTGCCTGCTGATACAATTTATTACTGTTCCATGGTGTATTTTGGCTTTGGCTTTATTTGCCTTACTGTAACTGTCAAGATAATCAAGACAAACTAATTACACAGTGGCCTAGGGATCACCTAAGGAGTGCTCAATTGAGTCTGAGAAACATAACACCCAAGGCAGGACAACCCCTGTGTTATTCTTTCTGGGTATCCAGCTGAGATGAATGCAGTGGCTCTCCAAGTTTTGGGGAAAGAAAATGGATGCTTTTAACAAATGTGTTTCTAAATTGCCGGTGGGCAGCAGCCCAGAAGGAACAGCTGTCTTCTCTCTCGTGGGTCTTGAAACTTGGGAAGGGATGAAGTTTGAGAAAGAGGCCTACAAGTGGAAGAAGCTGTGACCATTAAAACAGTTGTTACCCAAGTCAAATTCCACTTTTTGCCCCGACAACTTGACAGGACGTCTGATTCCAAACACATTTACTGGAAAATAAAGTTCTTTTAGTTTAATAGGAGCTCCTTAATGGAAGGTTCCCTGACTTAATGGGAAATGCCATGCAATGTACTCCATTGCTCCATTTTGCACTCTTTTATTCATTATTTTAATGCACAGTTCTGCCTATGTTGGAGGAGCAGGAATGCTGTGGTTATTTTGCATGTTAGCATCGTTTTAGCCTTCAAAAAGGCAAAAAAAAACCAAAACCCAACCTAATTTTCCGTCCTATTATCAAGATTTGATGGCTAGGACTGGGAGATTTCTGTCATACTCCTTTTAAGGACTTCATGGTAGGGCTTGAGGGCCTTGAGCCCCAAGGGACAAGATTTCCTGACTCATATAAGCTCGACAACCCACACTCCAATATTATATACAACCTCTTTTCTCTCTGAGTAAGGGACCTTATCCTAGTCTAAAGAAATGAGGGATGACACAGTGCTTTTGTTTTGAAGGCTGAATCTAGTTTCTTTTTTTTATATAATCAAAGTTAGCAGCCCTAACTTTACTGCCTTTTGAAGACAGCCATAACTAGTGTTGTGGCCCGCTGGCAGCCAGCAGAGCTGGCAGCAGAATCAGACAGTGAGGAGGTTGGGGAAGAACATGAGCCAGTCCTGGGGGCTGAGGAAAGCTCAGACAAGGGTTCTGTATCGGAGACAGCAATTGAGGCAGAGGAACGGCTGGAGCCTGTTCCCAGTGTGTGTGCATGCGCAGAGCTGCCAGAAGATAAGAACAACTAAGAAAGCAGGGTCGACTTGGGAGTAAAGCCACACTTGGGAGGTGATTGACCTTTCCCATAGGAAACAAAAGAGGAGAGAACGGGGAGTGGGTTTTTACAGGAAACAATTCATTCCTTTGGTTGTTTCAAGAGTGGAAAGTTCTGTTTGTGACTATAAGAAACTCTGTGCCAAGTGTTGCCTTGCCCTGCGTTTGGAAACTAATTCTCTGGCAGCTCTCCAAGCAAGATAAGGTTCGTGTTGATAAATGTTCCTCTGAAAGACTGTTTGCCAAGCCTTGCTAACCGAGTGAAAGGAATTCACAGTCATGTAAATAAAAAAGGTTTTGCAGGGACCAAGACTCTGCTTCATGCTTTTTAAGGAAGCCGAGCTCAGAACAACTAGAGCAACATGGAAAAAGACAGTGCAAGGCTACATAGGCAATGATATGAAAGGAAAGCTTAGGTCAACTCACTAGCCTAACTTGTCCTAGTCCAGAATAGGAAATGGAGTCTACTTGAGCCAGAACTGAACCATCAAACAGGAGTCAAAACAACTTTTACATAATCCTGAGAAACCTGATACTAAGGGGTGGAATCAGGGAGCTTTAAAGTTCATCTGAGGAGGACCACAGCACACTAAAGAAATTCATGTATCCAGGAAGAAAAACCATAAATAAAAGACGGGACCCAGGAAGTGAGCCTCTGCCATGGAATATCATTCCCCCAGTGAGACTGACATCCAAGCCTTCTGATTTTCCAGAAATCCTTTCAAACCTGGTTTTGTCAAGCTTGGACGATGAAGCACGGGGCTCCTGTGAAAAGGCTACATTGTATTTCAGTAAGATCTTGAAATCACTCTCCCATGGTTTAGTTATAGAGTTTTGTTTTTAATTGATTTTTATTGCACGCTCCCTGGAATCAACTTTTGTAAGATGGACAGCTAATATAAATTTGACGCCTAAAATAATTTAAAACGAACAGCATCAAATGACCATTCCATATGTGAAAGCATTCATAAATCAAAGGTCATCTGTCAGTCTTCTGCAATCTAAGGCTCCAAGTGTGAGGATTTCCCAGTGTGGGTTTAGGCATGCTGACACTTGCAGTCCCATATATTGAGCCAAGGTGGCACAGTGGTTAGGGTGCAGTACGGCAGGCCACTTCAGCTGACTGTTATCTGCAGCTCAGCGGTTCTAATCTCACCGGCTCAAGGTTGACTCAGCCTTCCATCCTTCCGAGGTGGGTGAAATGAGGACCCAGACTGTGGGGGCGATATGCTGACTCTGTAAACTGCTTAGAGAGGGCTGAAAGCCCTATGAAGCGGTATATAAGTCTAATTGCTATTGCTATCCAACAGCCACCAAGTTGGAGAAAGTTACCCATCCAGCAAACCATCTTATTTCTTGACTTCGCTATTTCTACCTTTCAAAACAAGCTGCTTGTGCAGTCTAGATGATCAACTAACAAGGTGAGGTCACGTTGGGTGATGAATAACTGAGAAATGGTTCTCAAATGCCAGGTATTGTTGTATGTTCCTCTGCAGAATAGCGAAAGTTAGTAAAAACAATGTCAAGATCAACACTGACACCGAGGGCAAACTTTGAGTGCTGCACCTGCACGCAAAGTGCGCATTAGGTGTGCGCCTGTGCAAAGTGCTCCCTCATAGATCCAGTAGGGAAAGATTTGGAATCCCACCACTGCCCTGAATAGGTTGAGAGTTGGAGTGCCTAAATGAAGAACACTCCAGTGGAGATTCTTACTGGATAACAACCTGCTACCTGCTGAATATGGAGAGACACAGAACCCAGACAATCTGCTGGCATGTTGGCTACTACCAGAAACATGTACCGATAATGACTTAAGTTTGGCCCAAGGGCAAAGCCAAGAAGGTGGCTTTATTCTGAGAGTTTAAAGTTTGATCTAGACACAGAAGAAGTGTCAAGTAATTGAGTGTATGAAACCTTCATTGGAGTCTTCATCCGATCCAAACATGGGTTTTTATGCTTCATAAGAGCCGAGGTGGCGCAGTGGTTAAATGCAGCACTGCAGGCTACTTCAGCTGACTGCAGTTCTGCAGTTCAGCTGTTCAAATCTCACCGGCTCAAGGTTGACTCAGCCTTCCATCCTTCCGAGGTGGGTAAAATGAGGAGCCAGATTGTTGTTGGGGGCAATATGCTGACTCTGTAAATCGCTTAGAGAGGGCTGAAAGCCCTATGAAGCGGTATATAAGTGTAACTGCTATTGCTATTGCTATCCTGTGAAGTCTTGAATGACTTGTCCATGCGTTGAAGAGCCTACTTTAAAACAGACCCTTGAAGCCAACTTCCACAGAACAGCTTCTATCCCCAGTGCAGCAAACCATAATTCACTACAAGAGTTGAAAAGATGGGATGGAGGCTAAGAGCGGTCTGTCAATGGAGACACAAAATAAGCCTTTTTAAAAAAACAAAATGGAAAGAGAGAGAGAGAGCTCTGTTTGCATGTCTCTTGGAGATGGATGGTTTCCCACTTAATGCCAGAAAGTATAAACAACGTGCTTTGTTTCTGTTTGCTTTGAAAGACTTTCAGATAAGTACGAAATAACAAGATCTGCCACAAATACAGCTAAAAGCACAATACTGCATTTAATCCCAAAGCTAACTCTCCATCTGATTCAAGCCATGCCATGAAAGAGAATGCGCTTTTTTGTTTGGGGTGGGGTTTGGCTTTGTGTATAGGTTTGAGTGAGATAAGGATTTACAAGGAAGCTACAATGTTAGATGAGGCTGGCAGAGCTGGCAATCAACCTCTGGCCCCATTAGATGGGAAGTGGGACCAGATTGGTAGGAAGAAGGTGGAAGGTGCAGTAAAGAAACGGGTTATGATATGATAAAAAGACTATGCATCTGGTAGTACATACCCGCATTTTTCAAGGTATAAGACGCACCAAGATTTTGAAGAGGCAAATTTTTTAAAAACGTTTTTTGCACTCTGCAAATGGGCCCATTTTTTGTCAAAAAAAGGGCATGCATAGCCTTTAGGAGGCTTATAGAGTGCTTCTGGGGCTGGGGGGCCAAAAACAAGCAAAAAACAGCCTGTTTTTCACTCATTTGTACCCTCCCCAGCCCCCAGGAGCACTCTGGAAACCTCCTAAAGGCTATGCACGGCCATTTTTGCAAAGGGGGCGGGATTTCGGGAGGCCAAAAATGCTGTATTGTGTATAAAAGGCACCCAGATTTTCACCCTGTTTTTTGAGAGAAAAAGGTGTGTTGTATACTCCAAAAAATATTGTATATTAACTACAGCTAGGATTGTATTTGTACAATAATGGAAAAATGATGAAATACCGTCAGATGACAATGTCATTAAGAAAATATTAGATTGTACAGAAATGGATAGACTAACACTTAGTGTTAAAGATAAAGAAGAAAGAGTATTTCTTAATGTGGGATGAATTTTACAAATGGTTAGATAATAGAAATAGAACTTAGAAAAGAGGAGATATAAAAAAGAGGGAAGGATAATGTGGAGGGAATTTGATGATGAAGATATCATATACTATTATAACTGTAGTTACATTATTAATAGTATTGTGATGAATATTATAACAAATACGTGGATTTTGATTGTTTAAAACCCTGATACCACATTGTTCGGTGGAAATGGAAAATAATATAAATAAAACATGGGAAAAAGGAAAAGAAAAAAGAAACGGGTTTCAAAAAAAAGTTTGTTCCTGTCACTAAAGTAAAATTTAATTATGGTATCGAATGCATTTTCTGAATTTGTCAGTGAATCACTTCCATGAAAACAATGATGTACTGCTATTGCAGCATTTTACTCTTGGTTTTATCATCATGGCGATGGCCTTGCTATCCCTCTCTCCTACACAGCTACTCAAAACTGTTGCTCTCCAATTTTATTGGAAATACAATTTCCACCAATCTAAATAGATCATTCTAGGATTTGCCTTAAATAAACAATGAATGAAACACAGGACATTTTTCAGTACTCCATGGAATACTTAGTTCATAAGCTATGGTCACTCACATAGGTGGCAAATATGTTTTGGGAGATTTGTAGCCTTCAATGGCTTTGTTTTCCAGCGATCAAGATTCGTGCCATAGAAAGAAATGAAGTCTGAAGCAACAATCAGAAGACCATGTTGAAAAAAAGGAAAAAGAAAGAATGCATCCGCTATATCAGCCTGCTATATTTAATCTGATAAAGAAGCTGAGGTGGGTTGCTGCCCGGTATGGGCTGAACTGGTAGTAGCGTTGTTGGGAGGCTCTGCCGACCATGCGCAGAAGCGTCACACATGTACACAAGCGAGCGCAGGAGCGCGCCCAAACCGGTAGTAAAAAATTAGCAACCCACCTCTGTAGAGAAGGTATCAGTTAGGAGGTCACCTCTCATGGGTCTTCTCTACTACGTATGGTGTCTTGCATTATGGAACATTCTTCCTCCCAAAAATTAGATTACTGGCATGCCTTTTGATGATCCAGAAGTTCCTTGAAACCTGGTTATGTCACCAGCTTGAGGTTTCCAGGAAACTAGCAATCTATCTGGATAATTCCATTGTTGAGGTGGATGTTCTCATTTCATCTTTGCCTGGGGTTTGAATATTTTACTTCTAATAACATTTATTTTTCAATACTGATTCTCATATGGTATTACTGATTATTTTATATATAGAATATAGAATATTCTTTATTGGCCAAGTATGATTAGACACACAAGGAATTTGTCTCCGGTGCATAAGCTGTGTATATACAAACAACATAGTAACATAGTAATAGCACTTAGACTTATATACCGCTTAATAGTGCTTTTACAGCCCCCTCTAAGCGGTTTACAGAGTCAGCCTCTTGCCCCCAACAATCTGGGTCCTCATTTTACCCACCTTGGAAGGATGAGTCAACCTTGAGCTGGTGAGATTTCAACTGCCGAACTGAAGCTAGCAGTCAGCTGAAGTAGCCTGCAGTGCTGCACTTTCGGCTCATATATAATCATAAGATAATAATAATAATAATAATAATAATAATAATAATAATAATAATACTGGCGCATAATACACCAGACATCACACTGGTTGAGAAAAATAAGGTCACAATCATAGACATCGCAATACCAGGTGATAGCAGGGTCGCCGAGAAGGAACATGAAAAAATCGCAAGATACCAGGACTTAAAAATCGAAATTCAACGACTATGGCACAAACCAGCAGTGGTAATTCCAGTGGTAATTGGCACACTGGGTGCTATTCCAAAAGCACTGGAATTACATTTAAAACAGTTAAAAATTGACAAAATCACCATCAGTCAAATGCAAAAAGCCGCACTGCTTGGATCTGCACACATATTACGAAAATATGTTACGACGTCCTAGGCCCCTGGGTGGTGCCCGACTAGTAACCAATGCCAAATCCGGCGAAACAACTGGCCGCTGTGATACAATTGTACAATAATAATAATAGCACAAACCAGCAGTGGTAATTCCAGTGGTAATCGGCACACTGGGTGCTATTCCAAAAGCACTGGAATTACTTTTAAAAGAGTTAAAAATTGACAAAATCACCATCAGTCAAATGCAAAAAGCCGCACTGCTTGGATCTGCACGCATATTACAAAAATACATTACGACGTCCAAGGCCCCTGGGTGGGGCCCAACTAGTAACCAATGCCAAATCCGGCGAAACAACTGGCCGCTGTGATACAATTGTATAATAATAATAATGATGTGTGGTTTTATTGTTGCGCAAGAGTCATTTTTTGTGAGATAGGCTGCTTTACAAATTTGATTAATAATGAATGACTCAATAGGTAGATGAAAGTGCAAAATCTAGTCTAAACATCTCACCGACTGTGCAACCAACCATAATAATAAATAATAATTGACAAAATAATCATCAGTCAATTGCAAAAGGCAGTTTTTCTTGGAACAGCTTACATCCATTATTTTTTTTCAGTGATGTTGCAACTTCAAATAGTCACTTCACAAATGATTGTGAAGTCAAGGACTACCTGTATGTGTGATCCATAAGTCTGCAACCACACCATATTTCTAACTCAAGCTGAGATAACTCTAGACTGAAGGTTTTCTTCTTCCAAGGGTTCACCTTTCCTTCCCTCCTTACGTCTATAAGTTTTAACACCTACGTTTTTGCTTATTCTGAATAATTTTTGCAAAGTCAGAAAGTTCTTGTAACCTTTATGTCTCTATGCAGCTATTAATTTATTTGCCCATCTATATTATACATTACCAATAGGTTTCTTAGAAACCACTAGGTCTGGGTTCCACCACAAATCCGCGAAGCCCTTATCCGCGGAGACATAAGCGCGAAGACTGATTCGCGCCGTTCAAAGCGCTAAGGAAAAACGCTACCCTACCGCGATGACATAATCGCGGAGGGCAAATCCGTGCATTCCCAAGCACTCAGTACCCTAAACCTAACCCTAAACCTAATCGTAAACCTAAACCTAACCCTAAACCTAACCCTAACCCTAAACCTAACCCTAACCCTAAACCTAACCCTAAACCTAACCCTAAAACAAACCCCTAAACCTAACCCTAAACCTAACCCTAAACCTAACCCTAAACCTAACCCTAACCCTAAACCTAACCCTAAACCTAATCCTACCCTTACCTTAATGGAAATCGGCTTTCTGCTGCGGCGCCGTTTTAAAGCGCCCTTCTGTTGCCGCGCTGTTGTCGCGGCGGTGATGACGCGCGATGATGACATCGCGGCTTTAGCGACGCACTTATGTCTCCACGGATAAGGGCTTCGCGGTTTTGTCATGCCACGCTATGTCTGTAGGATATAATAAGTGCATTTTTCAGTAGATTCAAACTCTAAATGCTGGAAGATTTATTTAACTCTTAAAAAGTGTCTATGTAATACCGTGGATTAAATTCATAGACATATGTCATGCTTTACTAAATTACTCCAGAGAAGCAAAACCATGAGTTGTGTAGGCCAGTGTTTTTCAAACTTGGCACTTTTAAGATGTGTGGTCTTCACCTCTCAAGCTGGCTGGTGAATTCTGAGAGTTGAAGTCCACACATTTTAAAATTACTTTGTTTGCAAAAAATAAAAATAAAATACAGACCAGAGGTGGTATTCAGTCGGTTCTCTCCGGTTTGGCCGAACCAGTAGCAGTGGCTGCAGGAGGCTCCGCCCACCCACCCCAACGTAATGCGCAATCACGCATGCTCAGACGCGGCTCGTGCGCACTCACATTTGTGAAATGGTAGGGAAGGTAAGTGAATCCCACCGCTGATACAGATCACTTCAAACACCTGCTTATCAAATTATTTGCTCCTATACCATGAATAAATATATCAGGCTATGTAAAAAGCTATGGCATCTCACAGAAAGGCTACTCTTGAAATAATTAAGAGGTCATTACAAGAATAGGCTGATGTGCTGCATGACTAAAGGGTATGCCATACAGTATATATCTTTTCAATGGATAAAATAGCTTTCCCCAAACTTGATGGCCTCCAGATGTGTTAGACCTCCGCTCCTATAATTCCACAATCAGCGTGGTATTTGGCTGTGCAATTGAGAATTCTGGCATTTGAAGTCCAACACCCCTGGAGGGCCTTAAGTTGAGGCATGCAGAAATAAATGATTTCTGTGGATTTACTCTCTCCTGGACACAGCTGGGACTGCTCACCCACTTCTTCCTTTTCATCATCCATCACAGCTGTCCTTACATGAAGAACAGTTCGCCTTACTATAAGAGTGATATCTAAGCACATCTTAGATAAATCTTTGGGAGGGGGAATTTCATCCTTCCCAGCTTTTAACTATCCTCGGATTGATAGGGTGGAAGAATTTGTATTGGCGGCCAGAAATAAATCTCTGCTTGCAGAATGCCAGTTATTTCTCAATATTCAAAATATACTGGGTTCTTTTTTTTTCATAGAGAACTAGGCAACATGCATTTGCTTTGATATCTTCTCCTCCATTCTCTATTTTGGTTTATTTGCCTTGCACTCTGGTTCCAGTTTCAGCTTTGTAACACCTGCGACTACGAAGTCTGTGCCACTGGATCACTACATCCAAAGGTGGACCAATTGTCTGGGAAGCCTCCTGTCTATGACTGGAATTAATCATTCATTATTAATACTGTACTGGTGTCAGCAACGGCACGACAAACCTTTACAATATTTCATTGGATAAGACCAAGGGCCTTTGTAGTCAAGTTTCTTGTTACTTACCGTTGTCAGTAAGCATCCGAAAAGGCTGCAATTCAATTCAAACCTTTATTGTCAGAGTACAACAACATGTGTACAATGAGATTGGCTGAGCCTCCCTTCGTGCACCCCACCCCACCCTCAACACAATACAACTCACTAAGCTTTGCTGGCTGAGGAATTCTGGGAGTTGACATCTACAAGTCTTAAAGTTGTCAAGGCTGGAGACCCCTGCCTTGGACCATCCCTCTCTCCAGGCATTCTTGGTGTTAACCTAGCTAGATGTTAAGTGAATAGCTGCTTACCATGCTGGCCTATGGGATTTAAATCTTGACTTAATAGATTTTACAAGTGAGAATCTGCCAGAGGGTTGAGCTTCGTCTCTCATAACTCACAGCCGGCATTCTTTAACTCTGTCCTTTTGATGTGGGGATCTCTTTTACCATTCAAGTTGCTGTTTCTAGGATGCTCTGGACTGGAATAGGCAGAGGAAGTTGCTGAAAGTGCAAGAGAGAACAATGATCTTCATCTAGAACAGAGGTCTTCAAACTTGGCAACTTTAAGACTTGTGGATTTCAACTCCCAGCATATTCCCAGCATAGCTGGCTGGGGAATTCTGGAAGTTGAAGTCCACAAGTCTTAAAGTTGCCAAATTTGAAGACCTCTGATGTAGAAGAGTGTTGGGAACCCTTCATAAACATACGGACACATGGGAGCACAGACCTAATCTGACCAGAAGGCTCTCAAGCTCAGGGAGGAGGGATGTCAAAGGTCAGTTTGAAAAGTGGTTTATTGCCAACAATTTCTGAGTATTGAACCAAAGGAATAGGACAGAAAGGAAGAGGATATGAATCAGAGGAAGAAGAGCCCAGATCTCTTCTATGTACTGTTTAACTTTACAAGACCTCCCAGCATCTCTGCCTTAATGATAGCAATAAAAGTAAGGACCGAGGATGGGCACCCTCCAGCCATGTAATGTTGGTTAAAAAGCTGATAAAAACCTAAAACAAAGATTTCAAAACTATTTGTGGGTCCACACATAACCCCCCCCCCCTCAACTAAACAAACAGAAACCAGATACTCTTGTTTTAGTGTCTGTCATAAGGCCTCAGATGACGGTATTTAGCTCCTTCTGTTGAGCTGGAGCTTTGATGTAACTGGACTGGTTTTCTCCATGGCAGTGAGCCTTTAGTGGAACTCAATAACAACTCCATTATGTCCATTCTTTTTTAAGTTCTAGAAGTTGTAGTTGGATACTCTGCATACAATATGTATATTTCCCTCACCACTGTCAAACCATTCACTAAGGCTGCATTACTACTACTATTAATTTTCTCATCCTTCCTATCACCCATCTTCTCCCACTTATGACTGCAGGACTGTAACTTTGTTGCTTGTATCCTTACGATTTATATTGATATTGTTTCCTGATTCCTTATTTGTATCCTATGACTATCATTGTACCTTATGATTCTTGGCGAATGTATCTTGGCTTTTTATGTACACTGAGAGTACATGCACCAAAGATAAATTCCTTGTGTGTCCAATCACACTTGGACAATAAAGAATTCTATCTTCTATCTTGCATTTTTCCAATGACGCTCCCCTGCTCAAAATGGCACTAATACTTGAATTACTAGTTACATATATTTCACCCTAGACTTGGAAAAAATATACCTTGCATAGCAATTTTTTCAGCATCTTGTTCCGCTGTTAAACATGCTTTTCTATCCATACTTTTAGTTTTCAGTCTTGATGGCGTGATGGCAAATCTATGGCACGCGTGCCACATGTGGCATGTAGAGCCCTCTCTGCGGGCACCCCAGCCATCACCCCAGCCCAGCTCCACTGCATATGCAGATATGCCTCCCGTCAGCAAGCTGGTCTTTGGGTCTCTATCACGCATGCGCAAGGGGCAGGGCGCATGTGGGGGATGCATGCACAGGGGGCATTTGCATTGCATTTTGGGGTTTTGTATGCATGCATGTCCTCCCGTTTTGGGCCTGGAAAGCCTCCTGCACCAACCTGGAAGCCAAAACTGGGCAAGGGGGTGGGGGTGCATGGGCAGGGGGGGCGCTCACATTGCATTTTGGGGTTTTGGGCGTGCGCTTTGGACACTCGTCACCAAAAAGATTAACCATCACTGCGATATACCCTTTAACAGAGCATCGCTAGGGTTATAGATTGTAGTGGAATATTAAGATACAGGCAATCGTTTATTTATGCTTGACTCAAGCCACCTAAGAGTTGAAAGATCATCACCAACAAAACGAATTAAATTCAGATTTCAGAAGCTGAAAACGGCTGCTTTGTTCTCTTGTCTTTTTCATGTGCAGGGTTCAAAGCAGTAATGGTTTTCTCTTATCTTCCCTACCGGTTCGGAACGGGGAGCGCTCACACGCGGCGCTTCTGCGCATGCGCAGAGCATCTGTGATGATGTCTGGGCGGGTGGGCGGAGCCTGCTGCCATCGCTGCTATCGGTTCGCCCGAATTGCAGGCAGCCGGCAATCAGCAGAAGTAGCCTGCAATACCGCACTCTAACCACTGCGCCACCGCAGTTCATAATATTTTCCCCAAAGGCTAAATTACAAGAGGAAAGGCCACGTGGTCACAAGCAGATCTTACTGGCATTTGTATAGTGGACTCAGATGTAATTTGAGGTAGCATTTAAAATCAAGTTAGTCATGCTGAAAAAGATAAGATTACCCAAAAGTTTGGTCGCCAGGAACTTCACGGTCCTAATTCAGTGCTCTAGCCCAGGATTCAGACGTTTGGATGTTAGTTTTTAAGATTCTTAGCAATGGCTATCTTGGCTGGAGAATTCTGAAAGATGAAATGCAGACATCAAGGAAGCACATATTTCAGGAAAGGCTGTTCTAATCACTACACCAGTCTGGCTGTTAGACCCAACTATGAAGTGTGTTCAATCCTGATGCTCACTGAATGATTGTGATAAACCACTTTAGTTCAACCTAAATTTGTCTCAAGAAAGCTTTTGAGGTTGAATACTGAGCTAAAAGAAGACAAATATACGATGTATCATACAAACACACATCTAACAAGTTAAGCAAGATTGAAGAACATTTCAACATTCTTTCTTTATGGCTAAAAGCTTCTGCTGTCTTATAAGAAACTGCTTCCAGAAAACCGTGTGTTTGTATGTGTGTGTGTCTGTTCCCTGCTTAGCATCATGCTAATTGTCTAGTTAAATGAACAAAGTTCCGCTTTACTCAAACATTCGTTCTCTAAATATTTGCAACATTCCCCAAGTGCAATTTGGATGAATGATACGGCCTCTCTCTGTCTTTGCAAATTGCACAACGAAGATTAAACCCAAAGAAAATAGAAACCCCGGCCCTAGGGAGATCTATGGATTCTACAAAAGCTTTGCATTCTTGGCAATGCTGCCTCGTATAGGTTTGGGATCGATGGGGAAAAGGCCTCACCAAAAGGCCATACCCTGTAACCATGCTGGCGAACATATGGCATGTGTGCCAGAAGTGGCACACACAGCCATGTCTCAGGAACGTGAGCCGTCATCCGTTGCTCTTCCAGGTTCCAGCGCACTGGCCAGCTGGTTTTCACGTGCGCAGGAGTGCCAGAAACTGGAACAACAGCTGCCCGGTACACATGTGTGTGCCAGAACATGATCTTCCGGTTTCCGGCATGTGCAGCTGCACCAGCCTGATGGTCTTCACATGCACATGGATGCTAGAACCAGGAGATCAGGAGGCCGGTGCGCATGCGCCCACTGGAAACTGGAAGATCATCTTCCCAGCATGCATATGTGGACCAGGAAGCTGCTCTTCCTGTTTCCAGTGCGTGCATGCGCTCTGGACAGCTGGTCTTTGCATGGACATGTGCATCTGAAACTGGAAGACCATGTGGCCGGTGCACATGAGGATGCCAGAAACCGGAAGATTATGTTCCCGGCATGCGCATGCACACCGGGTGGCTGCTCTTCTGGTTTCCAGGGCGTGCATGTGCTCCGGCCAGCTGGTCTTTACATTCACATGCATGCCAGACACCAGAAACACCAGATGGCTGGTGCTCATGCGTGTGCCGGAAACCAGAAGATTATCTTCCTGGCACGCACATGTGCGCCGGGTGGCTGCTCTTCTTGTTTCCAATACACACATGCTCCCATTTTGGCACTTGTTGCTGAAAAGATTCGCCAACGCTGCCCTATAATCATAGTATTCTGTAAAGCAGAATGGTCAGGCGAAGAGACCCTGCTTCAGTAGACAATCGTGTTTTTTCTTCCCATCGGTTCTCCAATCCTAAAAGGCTCCTAATTTGGGACTTCAGACAGCCCCCACCAAGCAGAGTGGATTGCGTACTCCTTGGGTGTGGTTGTGTGATGCAGTTGAACTACAGCATATACACCTGGGGAGAGGATGTAAACATCAATTTATCTCCCAGGGGAAATGAGAGAAGGTAAATATTATGAACGAATATATCTGGCTTTGCTTTGAAGTGCACTTTGAATAAGGACTCGGTAACTCCTGAATTACGAAGGGTATCTTCCACACACATCAGAGATGCTTTGTGGCTCCCAGATCTCAAAATGGAAGGATCAGGTTGCCTTTCGTAGCAATTCTTTCTGCCGATCTTGTATACAACCTGAAGTAGGATGGAGGTTGGATGTTATGGTATTCCCATAATAGATTTGACTGCATGTGGTTAGCTTGACTTGGGCTTTACAGCATCTGTTTGGGGTTAAACCTGATTTTCGGTGTGTTATTGACTGGGTCAACTGACTCCATTTTAGTATTTTCATAACGCACAATCCTTTGTCCCAATTGTGCTTTTTTTCAAGAGGCAACTGGATTTCTGGGGGTTTTTTTAAGACGTTTCGCTTCTCACCCAAGAAGCTTTTTGAGAGCTGAAGAAGCTTCTTGGATGAGAAGCGAAACATCTTCAAACAAAAACCAGAAAGCAAAAAAGTCCAGTTGCCTCTTGAAAAAAAGCCCCATTGGGACAAAGGATTGTGTGTTATGAAAATACTAAAATGGAGTCAGTTGACCCAGTCAATAACACACTGAAAGTTTAACCCCTGGATGACTGAGAATCTCCATAGACACATAATCCTTTGACAAAACCCAAGTATCTTTTTTGAGAACAGGACCCAGAATCATCTTGTGGCATCTTATAGCTTAACACACTCATTACCGCACAAACTTTATTGGACAGATAATTCATTAGGTCCATGAAATAGTCCTGTAAACACTTAGATACAAATGAATACCTACATATATTACATACAACACACACAGGACATAGTGTGTTTTGTATTTCCCAGTAAGTAGCTATAGATTTGCACATGGCACTAGAGCAGGTTTGCCTGGAAAAAGCTGCAAATTAAGTTGCAGATCAGAGATGACTGATATTTTGGATGCTGGTGTGTGCATTTAAGATATACATGTTTCAGAGCCAATATGGTACCGTGGTTAGGCCTGCCATGGAAGATCATTGAATACTTTGAGCCAGTTACTCACATTCTCTCTCTCCCTCCTCCCCCCCTCTCCTTTTGAAAGTAATCCACTTTGGAAGCATGCCTAGATAAACTAATTCTACTTTATTGTTAAGTTACATTAACATAGCTTTGCAAGTCTGAAAGTACATCCCTTCCCCGTCATCTTTACAACTCAAGAAACTAGGGAAGGTTTCTTCTGAGATGTTTGCGATGCCCACATTCCTTCCAGGGGCTAAGCTACATCTTATCTGACCATTCTCTGGCTGCTGCTATTCCCCCTCTCTCCCAAGGTCATTCTCACATACCATTAAACTCTCCGTTCCACCTTCTTTTGTTGCGGTGATTGTGACAGAGTGGAGGAGGGAGTATTGTGTACTGTTCCTTCAGCTTCTAAAGAAAAGGTCGGATGTAAAATAAGTAGAAAGCATACAACATAAAGGTGGGTTGCTGCCAGTTCAGCACGGATCAGCCAAACCGGTAGTAGCGGTGGCAGGAGGCTCTGGCCAGACGCTTCTGCACATGTGCAGAAGCGTCGCAGGGGAACGCGCCTGAATCGGTAGTAAAAAAATTAGAAACCCACCTCTGATACAGCATCTAGGCTGCAAAATTCAGACAACCATGAGGTGGTACTGAATAGATAAGGACACCCCATTTTTCACCATCTAGTGATCATCCAGATTTTTATAGCCCTGGTATGCAAGTGTGTATGTTGTCAAGGTCCGGATTAGTCGGGTTTGCTTCTATTTTACATTGGGATGTTTGGGGAGATTTCTTTACTGCTTTAAATGACAATAAATGGACTGCTTGCTTTTGTCTTATTCACATCACCTCAGAATGCTGTGGAATTCTATCATTTATTTTCAACAAGTGACGTTGAAGGAAAATCCTCAGGCAGAGGTGCAATTCAGCCAGTTCTATCTAGTTCGGCTGAACCGTAGCGGCAGGAGGCTCCACCCACCCACCCGGATGTCATCACATCCTGCTTTTTATGCTCTGTGCATGCATGGTAAATCCTGTGCATGCGTGTGCTCACATTTGCAAACCGGGAGCGAACGTTAAGTTGATTTCACCTGCCCTCAGGTATAAAAAAGAAGAGGTTTGGTGAACACGCATCCCTGCAAATCTCAAACTAGCCATCCCCACCATTAACCACAATGGCTGAATTCATACAACATGCTCAGCCCAAACCAGAAAAACCCCATGATGGCTTACCACAATGCGTGAATCCAGCTTCTCAAGTAACACACACGAAAGATTTAGATTTGTTGTGAGATGGCAAGCATCGAAGAAAATGTTGGGATTGGGAGAAAAAAATAGACCAAAGACTGTTTGATGTGGTTCTGATCATAACCCCTCAATAAACCAGCATTTCATCAAGAGGAAGTGGGCAGATACTTCCACAATACGGCAACAGCTGCCTTTTGATGCCAAGTTTAGCTTCTTATCTATACTTAAAAGGGTTTTTCTGTATTATTTTTGAGAAAAATAAGACTCCAGTTGTCATACAGCCAATCATTCTCAACTGGACAACTTTTTAATCTGAACTAGGTAATTACACGTTTGGCTGGTTGTAGTAAAGTACATAATAATTTAATGTAAAATAATATTTATAACGCCCTTTGTACTCACATGCAACCACTTTAAACTGAGCCTTCAGAATAGTCTACATCAACTCGATGTCAAAAGTCCTGCAAGAGTGCTGAGAGCCTTTTCCAACCTGGTGCCCTCCAGATGTGTGAACCGAGAAATCTGGAAAACATCAGGAAAAGGTAAACTTGTACTTAAGGATAACAACAGCAATATTGTTCATTGCCAGGATGAAGGAAACACTAGTAGGAATTAATCACTTATCAAGGGACCGTTTTGATTTTACAATAGTCTTACAAATGTTTGTAAGTCAAATATTTTTATAAGTCGAACAAACTTACAAACCTGACTTACAAACAAAATGTTAAGTTAAAATGTTGGTAAGTCAAACAAACATCAAACTTACAAATGTTTGTAAGTCAAGTGACCATTTCATAGTTATAATAGCATTGGAAAAAGTGACTTGTGACCTCACCTTTGTGCCTGTTGCAGCATCCCTATATTCATGGAATCAAATTCAGGTGCTTGGCAACCCTCATATATTCATGATGGTTGCAGCGCCTGGGATCTTGTGATCGCCAGTTGCAATCTTCCCCGCCAGCTTCTGACCAGCAAAGTTAATAAGGGAAGCCAGATTCATTTAACCACCATGTGATTCACTTTGCTGCAGTGATTCACTTAACAATCACAGTCAAGCCTGACTCAGGTCTTAACACTCACCCTACTTAACATGTCTAATACAAGCCAAGGACTATTTCTACTAATGAAAGAAACATGTTGAGTCCCACATTTTACCAATGTGGGTGTTGAGTTGGTGTATCTAAATGGCCCAAGACAATTTTAAGAATGAAGTCAGAGTTAATATTCAGCCGGTTCTGACTGGTTCTGACGAACCGGTAGCGGAAATTTTGAGTAGTTCGGAGAAATGGCAAATACCACCTCTGGATGGCCCCACCCTCATCTATTCTCTGCCTCCCAAGTCCCAGCTGATTGGCTAGGTCTTTTTTTGTTGCCATGCACAGGAGAATGGAGCTGGAAAGCACGTTAGTGGAGTGGGGTGGGAATGCGGATTTTGCAGTAACCTCCCCCTGGAATGGGGTGGGAATGGGGATTTTACAGTATCCTTCCCCTGCCATGCCCACCAAGCCATGCCCAGAACCGGTAGTAATATTTTTTGAATCCCACCACTGAACGAAGTGATTGTTGTTGATGATGTTACCTAACTGATGACATTACTAGTTTGGTAATGAAATGACTGCAAAAACACCAAGTTCAGAGAGCACCAAGGCCTCCATTGAAACCTGTGTATGTAACAATAATACCTTTAAGTAATTGTACATTGTCTTTAAGGCAAAGTCTTTTTTTTAGAGATCAGCAATGTATTTGTTTACTCCAAAATGCTTCATTCCAGAACTTAAACAAGCTCTGATGTAGCCAGCCTGGATGGTTTTGTTGGTTCTGTTGAGTGGAGGCCTGGATTTTTCCCCAATGAAAGAAAGGCACATGTTTCGGATATAGAGGAATAAGATGCAATTGGAGAAATGATAACATTTCCATTGGAAAATGGAAAGAGCCAATTACATTAAAGCAACCTTTTTCAAGGTTGCTTTCTCAACCTTGGCAACTTTAAGTAGTGTAGCCCTCCACTCTCAGAATGCGCCATGTAGCTATTGCATTTTAGAGTATAATTTAGTACATATGGGCACGGGTAAATCTCCAGCTAGTTTTCCAAATGCACATTGTAAAGATGAAGTTTGTACCGAGAACTTACAAGTCAAGAAAGGGAAGTAAAAAGTTGCCCAACTGAGAAGAAGCTGCAGTTCAATGATAGATCTGAATGCCGAAAGTGCCAATCAATCTTTGCTATTTCCTGTTGAAATGATCTGGTTCCCACCAATATATGTGTCAGGATTCCAAGTAACACCCTGAACGAAAGAAGACTCTGAGGCTTGAGTTTCTTCAAAGTTCCATTTTATTAGAGATGTCATATTGGCACAATTGGGAAAACCTGAATCTGAGAGTTTCCAGGTTTTCCCCACCCAAACGAAAGTTCAAGTCCCTGCCCAGCACCCACACATCCATCACATGGTCGAATCCAGGGGTGGGTTTCTCGCCCTGTTCCAACCGGTTCGGTTGGAATGGGGCCGGCGGCGTCCTCGCGCACACATGCGTACTAGCGTCTGTGCGATGCTCCAGCTGCTCCTGGAGGATCGCGCAGGCGCTGTATGCGTCCTGCACATGCGTGGAAGCGCAGAACTCATCAAAACCAGGTAAGGAGCGTGGGCGGGCGGCTGGGCCCTTCGCCGTTCCCGGAAGTTACTTACTTCCGGGTTCGCCGATCAACCGGTTCGCAGGGACCGCCGCGAACCGGTTGAAACCCACCCCTGGTCCAATCAAGCACCATCCCAACTGGAGATGCTTTCCAGTCACGCCACTTTAGGGCAAGATGTCCTTGACTCTCTGAGAAAGGAATGTGATTCTGACTATATGTCTCCCCAACTCCATACAATCCCCCATCCCAGTTACCACAGCAATAAATGTGCCAAGCCTAAAGGCCCAACGCAAAAGATGGCTTCCAGGCCTGACAATATGTGTGACTCTACTTTAGAATTTCAGGCCCTACCTCTGTTGTCTGAGAAGGATGGGAGCTGCCGTTACAAAGGCCTGGGGGGCAAGATGTTGTAGAAGGCCAGTTTATTCCATTTATAGTCATCAGGAAGTGTGTTGGGCTTTGTTATTGATTAAAAAGGAATGTTGCTCTCCCAGGAAACATGAGTGTCTCATCATTGGTGTTTCCCAGAAATCGGACCAGACGGTTTGCCTTTCGTGATCCAGTATAATCTAAGAAATGTTTTTTAACTGAGAGCAGATGAGAAACTTTTCTACCGTGTCGGTGCTCTGGAAATTCCCACGAGCCACATCATGCCAAACTATTAAACTTGGCTAAACCGGAACATCTTTTTCCATGACTCCGCAGGTCAGCGTGGAAAAAAAATTGTAGACAGGAGAGGCATGTTGGGTCCTGATTCCAAAAAAAAAAAAAAAAAAAGAGCCCATCGGTTTTATCACACCGGTAGACAAACCACTTTGGCACTTTAAAAGCATTCGGGTTAGGAGGTGTCACTCAGAATTACCCTTTTGGGGGTCTGCCAATCATTCCCAGGTCACACAGGCTTTTACCAGAGTAGAGATCTGGAGAGGGGGGTGCTGATTCCCACACAGAAAGAGTTGAAAACAGGCTGTTTGCAAGGCCAGATAAGAGGGGATGCTAATTGCTGAAGGATTTCTTTAAAAAGAAAAAAAAATTAAAAAAGGAAAAGAGGATAAAATCAACAACAGGGAAGTGATTTAAAAAAAAGGTCCTTCTTTTCTGTTTGTCTTCCTGATAGAGAATGTAAGGGCTTCCTCTGTTCCCCAGTTTCTATCCTGTTGGAAGTCTTCCAGTTTTGGAGGGGGGAAAAATTAAGTGATTCCTTATCTTTTTCCCAGCCTGCTATTGCCTTTTGAAAAAAAACAAGAATGAGGAGGATGGCACAGAGTAAAATGTATGTTTAAATACTTTCCATGGTACTTGAAGCAATCTCTCTGCCTATCTGAGCTACCGGTGGACTTTAGAGGGCCTTCTCAGAGACCCTTCTCCACAAAGATGTGGTATGTGCCCACTTGAGGACAGTCTTTGTAAAGGGCTGCCCCCCCCCCACTCCCCTAGCTGTGGAATTCTTCTTCCTCAAAGTAGATATTTCACACCTATTCTATGATCCTTTAGGTTTCCGGCAAAGGCCCTTCCTTTCTCTAAAGCCTTTTGGGTTTTCATTTTTCAGTATAAGATGGCTATAAGATTTTATCACTTTGAGGAGCATCCTGCTTTGAAGTGTTAGAAGAAATGTCCTTCTGGGTTCAGTTCCAAATGGGGAGAAAGACACTGGAAACATGGTGGCTGCTTGGAAAGATGGTTTTAATGGTGGACAGGACCACATGGTTTGAGGTCCTGGGGCGGTGTGTGTGTGTGTGTGTGTGTGTGTGTGTGTGGAGGCGATCACATGCCTTGAAGATCTTGAAGAAAAAGGCCAGAGATACTGAGAGTCCCTGAGTTTTATACCCTCTCTGGGCTTTTAAATTTGAGCGTGTATTCTGATTGGTTGTCAGACTCCCATGGGGCCACGCAGGGGCAACTCTGTAGGTTGTCCCGAGTCCCAGGCTTGGTTGAAACTTTCTGGATGATGTAATCTTCCCAGGTGCCATGTGGTGAGATGGGCAATTCCTACTATGGCTCTGCCTGAAGGAGGTAGATCTTTGTTATGTAGAATATCTCATTTTCCTAGGAGATGGGTAGGTGCTAACTTCCTACAGAATCTTTTATGTGTAACTTTTTGAAAGTTATTTTTCCCAAGTTTTTATACTGCTGTGGATTCAGATTTCTGCATAGATCTTTTTGTCATTTTTAAAATATTTGGTCATAACTGGAAGCCCAGTTTGAAAAGCAATGTGTGTGTGTGCGTGTGTGTGTGTTGTATTTGAACTGATAAATAAATAAAGGGAGACTAGTATAGATCTATTTCAAGCTATTTAGCTCTCATCAGCTAGCCATACCCTTACTGGGATTTGAACCTGTGCTGTATTACATATTAAGCAGTTGTGTTAACCACTAAGCCACAAGGTTCTCCTCCTTTATCAGCTTTATATATATCTGTCTTAATATAAATGACTCAAAAGAAATAGAATTCATTTTTTTTAAAGAAATACTGGATATAACAATAGAGGCAATTACCTAGACAGGGGGTGGACTCCATATCAATGGATGAATCCAGATAGCCATCTATCATGAATGCTTTGTATTCCTGCAACGAACGTTAGGGAAAGACTCCAATGCCCTACAAGGCTCTTTCCAACTCTAGAACTCTCAAGTTGTTGCAATATGGTAATTGAGGCCATCTCAGGACAGAGAGCACAATGCATACCTGACATTTTGATTATGAGCTGATAGATTTCTAGACTGCAAGATTCAATCATGATAGAGACATAATTCTTAAGTTGCTAGAAAACAGAGAGGAATCCAACATCCACAGCTGACATTAGAACATCACCTGTCAGCTGTGACCAGGGGAGCTTTTGCACAGGTTCGCCTGGTACACCAGTTGCAGCCCTACCTGGACCGGGAGGCACTCATGCCCTCGTCACCTCAAGGCTTGACTACTGTAACGCGCTCTACATGGGGCTGCCCCTGAAGAGTGTTCGGAGACTACAACTGGTCCAGAATGCAGCCGCGCAAGCGATACTGGGTGTACCTAGGTACACCCATGTTACACCTATCCTCCGTGAACTGCACTGGCTTCCCATCGGTCTCTGGACATGCTTCAAGGTGCTGGTTATTACCTATAAAGCCCTACATGGCCTAGGACCTGGATATCTCCGCGACCGCCTCCTGCAACATACCTCCCAACGCCCAATAAGATCGCACAGGGCGGGCCTTCTACGGGTACCGTCAGCCACACAATGCCGTCTGGCGGCTCCCCGGGGGAGAGCCTTCTCTGTTGCTGCCCCAGCCCTTTGGAACGAGCTACCCCCTGAGATCCAGACCCTCCCCACTCTCCTGGCCTTCCGCAAGTCTGTTAAGACTTGGCTGTTCCGGCAGGCCTGGGGCTGTTGAGCTTGACTGAACTTCAGCCCCATTATAACTGAGTGCATGTTGCGTTTTTCTGTTTTAAATTGTATTGTTTTTGTGTTTTTAATCTTTTAAATATTTTAATTGCTTTTATGTAAGCCGCCCGGAGTCCTTCGGGATTGGGCGGCATACAAATCTATTAAAATTGCAAATTGCAAATACTCAGTGGTGAGTTCCTAACAGGTTTACTACTAGTTCACTGAGAGAGGGCATTTTGCGCACGCACAAAAATTTTGAGTCCTGCCGTAATGGAATAATCCTGGATTATAACCCAAATACAATACTGATTCTGGTCACCTCTCCTTTATTACAATTTTTTTTTCCTGTATCAGCTTTTACTTTTTGCTTGGAAATTTCCCAGACTACCTTGAGGCACAGCTCTCATGGTTAAAGCATTCTACTTAATGTTTAACTTTTACATACCTTCCCTATTTACCTCCACACACAATGCTTCTTGACTTCTTTTTGGCACATGCATCCAACTATTGTTCTCACTCTTCTTTCTGTGAAAATATTTATAGATGCTCAGCGTACTACATTCCATTCTCTTTAATCTATTTGATTCCTGACTGAAGTACACCTAGATTCCTTTACTTGCAACGCAGGCTTAAAGAATGATTCTGTTGTTGAAGGAAGCACAAAGTGTAGTTTGAGTTTTCTGTAGTTTTAGGAAGAAGCTTCTAAAGTTCATGGAGAACCTACCTCTGCTTCCCTCTCACATACTTCCATCCCTATCCTTCACCTGTACTGTGCTCAATCTGGCTTTCTGGGCATCCCAGCAGTGTCTCATGCAGGATAGGGAACACAAAGGACAAGCTGGTAAAACCTGTGGTTACAAATAAATTAATCTCTCTCTCTCTCTCTCTCTCTCTCTCTCTCTCTTTCTTTCTTTCTTTCTTTCTTTCTTAGTTCTAGGTTGCTTCTCTCCAGGGAAACTAAGCAAGGAAAGAAACAACCTAGAACTAAGAAGAAATTTCCTGACAGATAGAACAATCAATCAGTGTGGAACAACTTGTTCCAGAAGTTGTAAATGCTCCAACACTGGAAGTTTTTAAGAAGAGATTGGACAACCATTTGTCTGAAATGGTATAGGGATTCCTGCCTAAGCAGGAGGTTGGACTCGAAGACCTCCAACATCCCTTCCAATTCTGTTATTCCATGTGGCCTGTCTGTCTGTCTGTGTATCTATCTATCTATCTATCTATCTATCTATCTATCTATCTATCTATCTATCTATCTATCTATAAATCTATCTATCTTATCATCTATCATCTATCTATAAATCTATCTATCTATCATCTATCTATAAATCTATCTATCTATCATCTATCTATCTATCATCTATCTATCTATCTATCTATCTATCTATCTATCTATCTTTCATCTAATTTAGAAACTCCTAATCTCCCTCACAAAGGAACTCTAGATGGTGTACGAGTAGAATCTCACACAAAAAAGTGGGTTTCTAGAGTAATTGCTTGGACAGGAGAAAAATGCTGGAGTAAATTTCCTTTTGGAGCAATGCTGGAAGCCTTAGTAATAACCACATGTGTCTAATATTATATGGGCAATGGAGAAAGCGCAGATGTGCTATAGAATAAGAGAGCACAATTTTGAAACTGAGTAAGAGACTCTGAGCTCTTCGCGTCTCATCAAAATAGTCTACGAAAGAAACAGATGCACATTATTCTGTTTGCTCTTCCGCTACTCAGTGAAGTAACCTGCAATTGCCCTAAGACAATCAGATAGTAAATATTTAAGTCTTAAATTACCCACACAATTGGACTACCTGTCTAGAAGAATTCCAGCAGGATGGGGTGGTTTGAGCTGTGCAAGAGGCTTTTGCTTGAAGCCTCCTAAACACAGAGGCCTTATCCTTATGCGTCTTTAGCTATGGGTAGCCAAGCTGCACATACCAAGGAATGATAATATTCTGGTTCCCCTAGATATCTGGGAGCTGAAGTGTTAAGTTTTTGCAGACATGCAGGGAGGCCAAACATCCCATCTCATAAACACATTTACCTTGGGGTGAGAAATCCTGGCACCAAGCATTTGCTCCAGCCAGGGCAAAGCTGAGGCAACAGTTTCCCTTTAATTAGCTGGTATTTGCTTGAAAGCTGTTGCGTTGTTGTTGCTGTTATAAAGTTCTGAAGACAATGGTTCCTTCTTTCTTGCTCAAGCCTGATGAAGTAAAATACTGGTTTTCCCTGTCAGGTAAACCCATTTCTTTCCTTCACTGTATGAAAAAGAAGTCCAGCTGAAGAGGGCAAGAAGTGAAGAGCAACGTAGCTCTAAAAAGCTGGGCAAAAGTTGCCATTATTTTTATTCTGATCATCCACTTTGAATAGAATAGAATAACAGAGTTGGAAAGGACCTTGGAGGTCTTCTAGTCCAACCCCCTGCCATCATCACATTTCACATTGATGGTGGCTTTCAGTAAATCAGCATCAGTTCTGTGGGAGGCAGCTTTCTCCAGGCTGGGACTTCTTATTCAATGGTGGGTTTCCATTTTTTTTACTACTGGCTCGCGCACACGCGCAACGCTTCTGCGCATGTGCAGAAGCGTCTGGGCAGGTGGGCGGAGCCTCTCGCCACCACTACCGGTTTGCCCGATCTCAGCGAAACCGGGAGCAACCCATCTTTGTTCTAGATATAACAGATTTGGAAGGGGCCTTAGAGGTCTTCGAGTCCAACCCCCTTTTAGGTAGGAAACCCTATACCATTTCAGACAAATGGTTGTCCAATCTCTTCTTAAAAACTTCCAGTGTTGGAGCATTCACAACTTCTGCAGGCAAGTTGTTCCACTGTTAATTGTCAGGAAATATCTTCTTGGTTCTAGGTTGCTTCTCTCCTTGATTAGTTTCCCTGGGGAGAAGCAACCTAGAACTAAGAAAAGAGAGTGGGGGGGAGAGAGGGAGAGAGGGGGGGAGGGAGAGAGAGAGAGAGAGAGAGAGATTGAGATTAATTTATTTGCAACCACAGGTTTTAGCAGCTTGTCCCTTTTGTGCTCTACATGGGGCAGCCCTTGAAGAGCATTCGGAGACTTCAGCTTGTCCAGAATGCAGCTGCGCGAGCGATCGTGGGTGCACCTCGGTTCACCCACGTAACACCTATCCTCCGCGAGCTGCACTGGCTGCCTATTGGTCTCCGGATACGCTTCAAGGCGCTAGTCGTCACTTATAAAGCCCTTCATGGTATTGGACCTGGGTACTTGAGAGACCGCCTGCTGCCAATCACCTCCACTAGACCGATTAGATCCCACAGATTAGGCCTCCTCCGAATTCCATCCGCCGGCCAGTGCCGACTGGCGACTACCCGGAGGAGAGCCTTCTCTGTGGCTGCTCTGACCCTCTGGAACGAACTCCCCGTGGGGATTCGAACCCTCACCACCCTCCAGGCCTTCCTCAAAGCCCTTAAAACCTGGCTGTTCCGACAGGCCTGGGGCTAAAGAGCTGTTGCCCCCGTCTCGAATGGTATGACTGTTGTGTGTTTTTAAATTATGTATTGTTATGTTTCGTCTTTTATTTTCTGTCTGTACCCCCCTTCCCTGATTTGAATTGTAAGCCGCCATGAGTCCCCTTCGGGGGAAAAGGGCAGCATATAAACATAATCAAATCAAATCAAATGTTCCCTATCCAGTATACTACGTGATATCCTCAGGTGCCTCAAGGATTTTAAATATCAGCCAGTAGGCGATCCTGTAGTGTTTCAGGTTCTGGAGCTGAAATCAAGATATATTGAATTCTATTCGACCATTGGACTAGTTCTTCTCTCTCAACCCAACACGCCTTACAAGGTTGCAGGCTGCAGGTAAATAGGAGATGGGAACATGATGTATAATCTTCAGTTGTGAAAAATATTGGTGGAATATAACTCTAATCAGTACATAATGGTAATGTGTATACAAATATCAAGGTCCACAAGCAAATATAACGTTTCCCCTTTCAACATAATTAGAACCAAAAATTTGTTTGATTTATAGGGCTTGCTAACCAATTTTATCTTTAAAAAAACTAGTTAAACCTATCTCTAATTAGAAGTCATAAAATAAACCGGTTGCTTAAAATTGGCAGAGTTAATAGTATTAATAACAATGGCATAAAAATTTGCCAGTAACAGTTAGCAAAATCTCTTAGTCTCAGGAATCTGAGATTACTTAGCATACTTTCCATGCTAGAATGGATTGGCTTGAAGTCAGAGTGTCTGTTTCTAGCTTGCACAAATTGAATAAGGACAGAAATCTGAAGGCAGACATATCCAGATTGTTGGCACATACAATGCATTACAGACGGATGCTGTATAAGTTAACATGAATTAGACACTGAAGCGGCTTTTTCCTGTGTGCTAGAACTCCCAGCATCCCTGCCACAAGGTCCAACCCACCAGTGGTCTTCAACTGATGGCCTGCTCTTCTCCTGTTGTAGGAGTGGCAAATCGATGGTCCAGGATCACATCCATCCCCCATTGTCTTTTCAGTTTTTCATCTCTTTGAATTAGGAAACATACAGCTATAGGATAAAAACAAAAAGCTCTCTTTCCCAAAGTAGGAAAAACCCTAAAATTACTGGTCCCCTGTAAGACCTATTTTACTCACCTTGCATTATTTCTGTACTCCAGAATTCACAGAAGTTCCTGGTTCTTAAAAATGTGAGAGAGAAAGAGGGAGGGAGGGGGGACAAGAGGGAGAGGGAGGGAGGGAGGGAGAGAGAGAGAGAAAGAGAGAAGGAGGGAGGGAGAGAGAGAGAGAGAAAGAGAGAGGGAGGGAGGGAGAGATTAAATTTAGAAATAATTGTGGAGAAAATTATTTATGACTATGCTTTTTAAAAAAAATTCCAAGCAGTTTCAGTTTCAGTTTATTATATTTATATGCTGCCCTTTTCCCCCGAAGGGGACTCAGGGCGGCTCACAACTCGAACCGAGGAAGGGGGATACAGACAAAAAAATTTAAAAAACAGCAAGCATAACAATATATAATTTAAAACTCACAACAGTCATACCATTCGAGACGGGGGCAACAGATCTTTAGCCCCAGGCCTGTCGGAACAGCCAGGTTTTGAGGGCTTTGCAGAAGGCCTGGAGGGTGGTGAGGGTTCGAATCTCCATGGGGAGTTCGTTCCAGAGGGTCGGAGCAGCCACAGAGAAGGCTCTCCTCCTGGTAGTCGCCAGTCGACACTGGCCGGCGGATGGAATTCGGAGGAGGCCTAATCTGTGGGATCTAATCGGTCTAGTGGAGGTAATTGGCAGCAGGCGGTCTCTCAAGTACCCAGGTCCAATACCATGAAGGGCTTTATAAGTGACGACTAGCGCCTTGAAGCGTATCCAGAGACCAATAGGCAGCCAGTGCAGCTCACGGAGGATAGGTGTTACGTGGGTGAACCGAGGTACACCCACGATCGCTCGCACGGCTGCATTCTGGACAAGCTGAAGTCTCCGAATACTCTTCAAGGGCTGCCCCATGTAGAGCACGTTGCAGTAGTCCAGTCTAGAGGTCACAAGGGCGCGAGTGACTGTTGTGAGGGCCTCCCGGTTCAGGTAGGGACGCAACTGGTGCACCAGGCGAACCTGGGCAAATGCCCCCCTGGTCACAGTCGACAAGTGGTGTTCAAAAGTCAGCTGTGGGTCCAGGAGGACTCCCAAATTGCGAACCCTGTCTGAGGGGCGTACTGTTTGACCCCCCAGCCTGAGAGATGGAACACTTGGCCAATTAGTAGGAGGGAAACACACCAGCCACTCGGTCTTATCTGGATTGAGTACAAGCTTGTTAAGCCCCATCCAGTCCCTAACAGCCTCGAGGCACTGGCACATCACGTCAACCGCTTCACTGAGTTGGCACAGGGCGGACAGATACAGCTGCGTATCGTCCGCATACTGATGGTATTTTATCCCGTGCCGTCGAATGATCTCACCCAGCGGATTCATGTAGATATTAAACAGGAGGGGGGACAGGACCGAACCCTGCAGCACCCCATAATTCAGGGGCCTAGGGGTCGATCTCTGCCCTCCGATCAACACCAACTGCGACCTGTCCGAGAGGTAAGAGGAGAACCACCGTAGGACAGTGCCTCCCACCCCCAACTCCCGCAGTCGTCGCAGAAGGATACCATGGTCGATGGTATCGAAGGCCGCTGAGAGGTCAAGGAGCACTAGGACAGAGGCATGACCTCCATCCCTGGCTCTCCAGAGATCATCAATCAATGCGACCAAAGCGGTTTCCGTGCTGTAGCCAGGCCTAAATCCCAACTGGAAGGGATCTAGATAATCGGTTTCCTCCAAGGACCGCCGGAGCTGAAAGGCTACCACTTTCTCAATAACCTTCCCCACAAAGGGGAGGTTGGAGACTGGACGATAGTTGTTTAAAACGGCTGGATCCAAAGATGGCTTCTTCAGAAGGGGTCTCACCACCGCCGCCTTTAAAGCGGGGGGAAAGAACCCCTCCCGAAGGGAGGCGGTAACAACCGCCTGGATCCAGCCCCGTGTCACCTCCCTGCTGTTAGCAACCAGCCAGGAGGGGCACGGGTCCAGTACACATGTGGAGGCACTTACAGCTCCCATGGCCTTGTCCACGTCCTCAGGGGTAACAGCTTGGAAATCAATCCAGTGATGTCCTTCCAGATTCTCCCCTGGTGCCTCGGCTGGCTCTGCGCAATTGGAGTCCAGGTCCATCCAAAGCCGAGCCACTTTATCCGCGAGGAATTGGACGTAATCCTCAGCTCTGCCCTGCAAAGGATCGCCCGTATCTCTCCTATTTAGGAGGGAACGGGTTATCCGGAACAGGGCGGCTGGGCGTGACTCAGCAAAAGCAATCAGAGAGGCAATGTGTGTTCTTTTGGTCGTCCTAATTGCCCAAAGATAGGCTCTGATGCTGGATGTTAAAAGCGCTCGGTCTGACGCCACATCATTTGGCTATTATTTTCTCAGATGATAACAACAACTTTAATTACAAAATATATGTGTCATCACAGGAGAATTAAGGATATAAAAATAAATTTATTGAAGTACAACTTGTTTATCAGTATGAGGATGAGATGCAATCGTACATCTTCTGTTGTTGCTTATAGAATCACAAAGTAAATGACAAAAAGTAAACACATTCACTGTACAAAGTTCACCTGAAAAAAAAATGGAAAGGCTGATGTTGTAAGTTGCTATGTGCAAGTAGTTACTAACACAGTATATCAATTCTATATTGTAAAAGTAAGAGCGGATAGTATGCTGTCATGGTGTAGAATGTACTTCCGTTCCATTCAAGGTAATTTTTGCTATATACATTTAGATATGTTTCAAAATAACAAACCACGTTATTCTCCCCAGCTCTCTTTCACACATACATCCCTCCATACTGTCCTGAGCAGATTGCTGGAAGCGATGTAGGCACAAGGGGACTTTCCCTTCCTAGCCAGCTGCTTGGAAACGACCAGCATACTGCAAAATCAATAATGCTTTCTTTTGCAACAAGTAAACAGAATACTGTCATATGTTACCAAGCTGAGCCCAAGTACCTGGACGTAAAGTGACATAGTGCTACCAAAGTTGTTGCAGGAACATAAGGTGTGAAACACACAGAGGTGTTCAGCAGGTTCTGACCAGTTCTGGAGAACCAGTAGTGGAAATTTTGAGTAGTTCAGACAACTGGTAAATACCACCTCTGACTGGCCTCACCCCCATCTATTCTCTGCCTCCTGAGTCCCAGCTGATTGGGAGGGAATGGAGATTTTGCAGTATCCTTCCCCTGCCATGCCCCCCAAGCCCACCACAGCCCAGGTAGTAAAAAAAATTTGAATCCCACCGCTGGAAACACAAACATGTGGTAAGAAGATGTTCTCTGCTTATAATTTATAGGCTTCTTTGACAACAGTAATGGATTCTGGACCAAAAGAGTTCCCTAAAGATTGACAAGTGAAATCAGAACAGATTTAAACACTCAGTATTATCCAGCATGCTAATATGCCCATGAAAAAGTGACTCCAGTTAAAGTTAGAGATGCTTATTTAGTATATCTCCAAGATTGAACATTGCCTAAGATTGC